>NW_020174301.1:3948673-3949008 GCF_003031525.2 Neophocaena asiaeorientalis asiaeorientalis
CTGCACCCCACCTCTGCCCTCTCCCCAGCACAAAAGGAGTGATTGGCCTGGAAAAGGCAGATCCGACTGGCATATTAAATGATGACACTTTGTAACTGACTGGTCAGGGCTTCAACAATCGGCTTGCCGATGAGCTCTGCACTTCTTCCCCCAGGCAAATGTCACACTGAAACTAAACAGGATCTTTTTTCATCCTACATGCTGTTTTCTATGCCACATATTATTTTATAGTTGAGAATAGGCTAACTCTTTAAAATGCACAGAGCCTGCTGTACTTTTATCACAGGCTCGCTTTGGAGGAGAGGCTGGCTGGGGAGGGGCGGGGGGGTAGTGGG
>NW_020174301.1:3949233-3984582 GCF_003031525.2 Neophocaena asiaeorientalis asiaeorientalis
TTCCCCAACACCTTGACCTTGACCTTCTTATTGGATGAATAAGTGAAGGTAAAAATTTTAAAGATCAAAAAATGGATGGAGGTGATTAGAGCCAAAGGGACTAAAAAGCCAGGAACTTCCTACATCAAGACAGGAAGTTGATTTGTCGTGATCATCATTTTTCTTGTTTTGATTGAGATTGCTTATTTCTGTGTTGATTTTATGTCTATACTGTGATTTGGAAAATAGAATCCATGCCTGTGGATTCTTCAGATCCAAGTAAAGTGTCAGTTCCCTGACTTATATTGCCCCCAATTAAATGGAAAACTCTTTCTAATAATTTTGGCTAACATGACCCACTTTCTCTAGGTTGGTTCTTGTTAACTTGATTCACTGCCTTGGGAGGAGAGCTTGGGTAAGACCAGGCTACACGGAGTCCTTCCCAGGCCATTAGATGGGGCCTGGCTCAGTGTCAGGGTTACGCATTGACTTCAGCTCAGTGGGTTAGGACTTCCCATATGGACCAACAACTCCTGAAAATGTCCTCTACGTGGCCCAGTCATGAGAGATGGGGAATTATGACTCATCCAGAAGCTAGGACTTCTTATTAATTGGGTAGCAACTTGTAGAATAAGATTTGGGGAATGGGGGGAGGTGGAGGATTGAAGGGAGAAAGCCTTGTAGCTCAAGAAAGAGGATTTGCTTTGAGATGGTTTGAGATGAGCAGTAATTTGGGAAGAGATGAGACACAGCTGTTCCTCTCCTTTACTCCAGAGCCATAGGTTTATCATTATGTTTACTTCTTCTTGAGCAAGTTGGTTTTTCTTTCTGAGCTTCCGCACCCTGCTCTGTAGGATAAAGTCATTAGTCTAGATAACCTTGGATGTCTCCTCCTACCACAATCTTTTGAATTTCATGACCCACCAAAGCAGGTTTCAGGGTCTTCTGCCAGAAGGACATTTTACTTCCATTAATAACATCCTCATGGCCAGCTAATCAGCCTGGGGCTCCAAAGCCATGAGGTCAGACTCAATATCCACCTAAAGCTGAGACCACCTGGCTTGGGCCCCCCACAACTAATGGCTACCCCTAGATGTGCTTCCATCAGCATAAGCTGAGACCACCTGGCTTGGGCCCCCCACAGCTAACGGCTACCCCTAGATGTGCTTCCAACGCTGATGGCTGGTGCGGGGCAGGCCCGCGAGGCTCCTGGTGAGGGCTGGAAGGGGCAGTCTCCAGGAACGGGCGCTGCCCACTTTTCTCCTGTAGAGGATACGGCAACCATATCCACCTAAGAGGCAGAGGGGAGGGTCAGTGCACCTGTATTTAGTCCTACCTTTCCTAACACAGGAAAGGGAAAACTCTTCTCAAGTCTTCTCTGGCTCAGTGATTTTTCTCTTCCCTCCCAGAACTGTTTTCATATGCGGATCCCACCTTCCAAATCCACCGCTCAGTAGCCCCGGCACTGGAGTAGAGCAGTGCCAGTCGGCAACGAGGGGCTCAGGATCTGGCCCCTCTTTGGTGATAGCTGTGCAGGGAGGTCTCAGAGATTTCTGTGAGTCTCAGCTTTATCTTGAGTAAAATGAGGGAAATGGACAAAACCAGTACTTCTTTACTTTTAATAGTAACTTGAAAAGTGACTTTCCACCCTCAAAAAGAACCCTCTCTAGAACTCCTATATATATATATATATAAATGACAAAATTGTAGGGTTCTACTTGAAGTGGAGGAGGGCCCTGTCAACCTCTCTGGACGCCCTCAGCTGCTCCGAGGTGTCCCTCCAGGGCCCCTCCAGCTCACGGGAGGGGGACACGATGTGTCTGGATGGCAGCCAAGACCCCTCGGGCGCACCCCTTGGTCACACCTGATTCCCCCTCACCATCTGCCCTAACTCATTCTGAGGAGAGGAAGGCCCGCCTGATCGAGCTCAGGTGATTAGCAGGCGGACCGCGTTTTCCCAGTCTGTTGAGAAGCCTGCAAGGGGCCGCAGCGCGGAGGGATTTTTCTCTTTACTTGGTTATTGGCTGAGGAAGAAACCAGATTTCTGCTTTAATCCCAGATCAGCCCGTTCTAGCCATTCTGGCTGTATGAAATTCCACCCCTGTTCCCGCACCCCACGTGTGGAGAAGGGCCAGCACCTGCTGGGCTTAACCCTTCGCTCGCCATGCCTTTGTTTTCTCCAGGGAGAGCGGACAGAGAACAGGAGCAGGCCTCAGAGGCCTCACAGGTCTGCACCCGGGGCCTCCGGTCTTCCGAAAACCCTCCACGTTGGGGAACAGCATACCCTCGATCTGCAAAGCAGAGGAGTTGCCGCCAGTACAACTCATCCAGGGGCGGCGTGGAGGGAATGCCGGAAGTCGAAGGAATTCTCGACAAAGGTGCCGTCCTCTATGCAAACAGTCTGAATTCACTTCAGAAGCGTTGGTGGCTGTGAATATGGGAGCAAGGCAGCTCTGAAACGTGAGGCTTTGTGCGGCTCCTTGCACCGGAGCGAGAGTGACACTGGCATGTGGCTTTAATTATAATGCCAAGAGCTCAGCCATACTGAATACTTAACTGTGAGCCATGCCCTGTGCCGAGTGACTTAGGAGGCTTATCTCACTTAATACTCACTGCAACCCTGTGAGAGGCATCTCTTATCATCCTTGATTTGTAGATGAGGAAACTTAAGACCCAAGAAGGCCAAGAAAATTGTCCACGATCACACAAATACTAGAGGATGGAGCCAGAGCTCCACCCTGGGCTTCTGCAACTCCCTGGTAATCCCATTCACTGTCCTTTCTCAACTGCTATATGCCTTTGGCACAAACACAAGCCAAGAAGATGGATTCTAACGGATTCCTGTCCTGCTCGGACGCTTGCTAGCTGTGCCACCCTGGCACAACAGTTCCTGCCATATGGGGTTGTTCCAAGGACATGTGATACACGGAGAGCGCATGTGCAGTGTTCACCAGCCATCCCATAATAACAGTGCTGGACACCGGACTGCTGACTGTGCATCAGTCCTGTCCCAACTGTTCCACGTACACCATTTCATCAAATGCTCACAGTGGTTCTAAGAGTTACTCATTTTTATCGCCTTCTTCTTGGTGAGGAATATAAAGCACAGAGAGGTTAGGGAATTTACCTGAGATCGCATGGCTAACAGCAGAAACAGATATGAAGTTGGCAGATATGAAGAGGCAGTCTGACTGCAGGGCCTGCCTCCAACTTGTGTTCTCCTTTTACATTAGGTAATTAGTTCAACACACATTTATGGAATATTTGTTATGTGTCTAGCACTGTCTTGCGCACTGAGGCTAAAATGGTGAGCAAAAAATCAGATGTGGTTTCTACTCTTTTAGAACTTAATATTCCAGATGGGAAACAGCTTGTAATTAAATTATATAAATATATAATAAATGTAGAATTGGAACCATAGGAAGAGCTATGGAAGAGAAGAGAATGGTGCTCTAAGACCTGACCCAATTGGGGAGGGCAAGGAGGACTTCCTGGAGGAAGTGACAATTCAGCTGAGATCTAAGGGGCGAGTTGGAGTGAGGTAAGTAGTGGGCAGTGTCACTGGTGGGGATGGGGTGTGTAAAAGCGTTCCACGCAGAGGGAACAGCATGTGCGAAGGCTTCTGGCAGGAGGAGGCATGGGAATGTGTGTGGAGCATGGTGGAAGGCTACGTAATTTGCAAGGCCCAGTGCAAAATAAAAATGTGGATCCCTTTTTAAAAAATTAAGAATTTCAAAATCATGAGAACAGGAACCTTCTGCATGTGGGGCCTGATGTGGCTGCAGACATCACAGGCCCATGAAACCAGTCTTGGCTGGAGACAGAAGGCTGGGGAGGTAGTCAAGGCAGATCATAAAGCCCTCAAGGCCAAGTTCAGGATTTTGTCTTGCTGGATCTGTTTCTACAGGGTCACTCTGCTGGGTAGAGAAACATTTGGAGGGCAGCCAGATGGGTGGCTCTTAGCAAGGAGTAAGGGGCCAGGCAACCTGGGGAGGCCTGAAGGCTTCAGGGCTGAGGCGGGTTTCCCCCTCCCCAGACGTGGCCTGGTTTCTCCTCTGAGGGAAAGGGAGAGTGACGCCCACCCCCTTGATGACCAGAACGAGTGGGCAGAGATCCGAGCCTCGGAGCCTTTTCATGGTCAATTGCACGGGTCTCGTACAAAGGCTCCGCGACTTTCCCCCTGACCTCCCA
Source organism: Neophocaena asiaeorientalis asiaeorientalis (assembly GCF_003031525.2). NCBI lineage: Eukaryota > Metazoa > Chordata > Mammalia > Artiodactyla > Phocoenidae > Neophocaena > Neophocaena asiaeorientalis. The sequence continues at coordinate 3,953,404 of NW_020174301.1, forward strand.
GAGGCTGGTGGATGAACGTGACTCCCTCCTGTCCAAAGCCAGGGGCTGGGGGCCGGCTGTGTGTGGGAGTTTTTGAAGCGTTTTTTAAAAGGGGGACCCCAGACCTGAGGACAATGAGAGCTGAATCCCCGAGACTTCTGCCTTTGTGTTCAATTCAATTCGAAATGGCTGCCCTCTGTATGTATGTATGTGTGTGTGTGTGTGTGTGTGTGTATGTGTGTGTGTATATATATATATTCCAGATAAAGTCATACCAGCCAGGACTGTTCCTGCTCTGAGCCGCAGAGAACTTTTCTGAACACCAAACTCAATGGCTCTCCTCCAACCTGGTGTGTCGTATGCAGACAGACATTTTACTGTAACAATTATAATAGCTCAGTTGGAAATTACTGTCTGGATCCAGCTTCAAACGCAGGTATCGGGGGCAAATTAGCACAGACAGCAAGTTTTGGGTTTTGTAAAAAGTGCCAGATTGGGAGAAGACAAGCATTATTGTTCCTGCAGCTGAGGGTGAAGGTTAATACTTCGGGCCTCGGCTGCCTGCGTCCAGGGCTCCCCTCTACCACACAGCACGCTCTGAAGACCGCCAGGCACACTGAAGCTCGTTAGATTTTCTGTCTTCATAGAGCTCCCCTGGAACACCCATCCTGCCTTTGACTGCTGTGGAGAAGGACCAGCCATGAGTCCCAGGGCGCTAGAGACCAATCTTTCCCCTCCTGATGCTCCTTTCACTCTGAGGGAGGCCCCTGCCTCTGCACAGGGTTCTCTGGGTCCGGATGGCTAAAGACCCCGGAGTCTTTGGGGGCCTCTCAGTTAAGGTTAATTACACAGACGACAAAGCATCGATGCCTCCTCTCTGGGATGGTTGGCAAACTTGACTAGACTCAAAATGAACCTCTTTGATTCCATCTGCAAAATTAGATCAGATTTGATAAAGTAAAGATGTACCCTTTGAAGTATTCCCTATCAACCTAAGTGCTAAGAACACTTGAGTGAAGGAATTTGAGCAGTTTTGAAAGCAGCAGCATGGAAACTTCAATGAGGATTGCAGCTAAGGGCATGCCCAGGAGGCACGGGCCTAACTGCATCTATCCTGCAGGCAATAAGCAATTGCTAAAGATTCCAGACTTCTCAAAGTTCAGAGTTCAACGCATAAAAACTTTGCTGAACTTGTGGTAGGCTGGGCTCTGTGTTTTGCATTCTGTTTTCAGAGGCTCTCAGAATCCCGGCCGTTTTTCTGTTTCTGTGCCGTCTCTGCACGGTGGGAACAAGGCTGTTTTTTTTTCTCTTCAGCTTCCATACCGTGGAGTTTGCATTAAACCCTCAAGCTGCTTTCTCGGGGTATGGTCTCTCCAGAGCCGCGGGGCAGGACGTGAGCAGGTGAAAAGCGTCTGTTTATCGAAATGAGAAGCAAAAGATCTGCGTCGAAGCCCAGCTCTGTCCCCGTCTTGCTGTGTGACATTGATGGAGTCCTTCTAAGTCCTAGCTTCTTCCTCCGGCTTCCACTCCAGCTACCAGTTACCGAGTCTCTTCTACGTGCCAATGATACCTACCTCTCAACAGCACTGTACCCAAACCCATGACTGAGCCCACGCTAGGTGCTGGGGAGAGGATGCTAAATTACTCACTGTGTGGTCCCTCTTGGTCTAGCGGGCCACAGAGAGACCTGAACCAGTGCTTTAATGGAAAGGGCCAGGTGTGTTCACAGGGGCACATACCAAGTGCTACGGGAGCTCAGAGAAGGGAGCAACTCATTCCTCCAGGGGGGATCCAGGAAAGGCCCAGAAGTGAGAGGAGAGGATTGGAGCTGATGAGCTGGTGAACAAAAAGCATTCTGCAATTTTGGGGGGTTACAAAAGGTAAGCTCTTTTGCATTCTGGTTTCAGGTAATACAAAAGAGTGTGCAATCTGGATTCTTCTGTCTTAGCTTGGACTGGATTGATGGTAACTTGGGAAACTCTTTAGTTTCAGAAGAACAAAGGGATGCAGTGAGGGTTTAAATCCAATAATCAATGTTGAGGGGAAATTTATTTTTAAAAAATGAAAACGTGTGGGAGAGGCCAGTGAGAGGGACCTCAGACTGAAGTGTTGCCATCTGGGCAGCCTAGACACCAAGGGTGGGGCCTTGGTGCTGTATCCTTGAGGCCTCACTTGTCTTGAGGTGAGCTGGAGGTCCAGATGTTGGCTCCTATTGTTGGGAAACACAGGAAGGCTCGATAAGTACACCACTACCTTCACCCGCCACCACCCCCGCCCCGCCCCGTATTATGTTGAAGGAGAGTAGCAGGGAGAGGTATCCTTGCCTTGTTCTTGGTCTTGGGGGGAAAGCATTCAGTCTTTTGCCATTAAGCATCATTTTAGTGTGTTGTAGGTATAGATGCTCTTTATCAAGTTGAGAAGTTTCTCTCTATTTCTAGTTTGCTGGGAAATTTTTTATCACCAATGGGTATTGGATTTTGTCAAATGTTTTTTTCTGCATCAATTGATATGATCATAAGATTTTTCTTCCTTAGTCCATCGATAAAGTAGATCACATTGATTGATTTTCAAATGTTGAACCAGCCTTGCATGCCTGGAATAAATCCCACTTAGTCATGGTATACAATTCCATTTATGAACTGCTGGCTACAACTTGCTGATACTTTGTCGTGGATGTTTGTGTCTAAGTTCATGAGGGAGATCTGTATTGTCTTTGTCTGGTTGTGGTATCAGGATAATATTAACCTTGTAAAATGAGTTAGGAAACATTCCATCTTCTTCTATTTTCTGGAAGAGATTCTGTAAAATTGGTCTTAATAAGCCATTTTACAGGGCAGTTCTGATTTTCTTTAGTTAATCTTCTCTACCCAACCCAGAGGTACCTTTTGGTTAGTATGGTAGGGAGGATGGCTTCGCACCACACCCTGAAACCAGGGGACCATAGACCAGGTTCCCACTCACTCTAGGAGTTGTTCTAATCTAACCCACCTTAACACGATTGCTCCTTTATTGGGCACCCCCGTTTACAGTCATCAGTTTTCATCTGTGTGTTGGTTGCTTCAGTGGATCTGGCGCCCTGTGCTGGACCTGAAGGCACCGTTGGGAGCGCACCACCTAGCCAATGCGCTCTCACCCCTCCCTCTGCTCCCTCTCCCTTCCTTGCCCCTTCCCTTCTTTCTCTATTCTTTTTTTTTTTTTAAGCGGTACGCGGGCCTCTCACTGTTGTGGCCTCTCCCGCTGCGGAGCACAGGCTCCGGACACGCAGGCTCAGCGGCCGTGGCTCACGGGCCCAGCGGCTCCGCAGCATGTGGGATATTCCCGGACCGGGGCACGAACCCGTGTCCCCTGCATCGGCAGGGGGACTCCCAACCACCGCGCCACCAGGGAAGCCCCCTCTATTCTTTCCTTCACCTCAGGTACCGAGCTGAGTATAGCACACTTCTCAGCATGGGGCATAACATCACCTTTTGTCCGTGTACGGCACTCCCTTCCTTTCCAGTCTTCACCTCCATTCCTCTTCCACCTCTGGTACTCAAGCTAACGTGTTTGATACTGTATGTTTCCTGTTGCCTCTGAAACAAATTACCACAAGTGGGGTGGCTTAAAACAACACAAATTTATTATCTTACAGCTCTGGAAGTCAGAAGCATGAAATGGGTCTCACTGAGCTAAAATCATTTGTTGACAGGATTGTGTTCCTTCGAGAGGCTCTAGGGGAGAATCTGTTTTCTTGCCCTTTCCAGCTTCTAGAAGCTGTGTGCGTTCTTTGGCTCCCAGCCCCCTTCCATCTTCAAAGCCACGGATGGCTGGTCTAGTCTTCCTCACCTGAATCACTCTTACACTTGCTCTCCTGCCCCCTCTTTCATGGCTCTTGTGATTATATGGGGACCCCCTGAATAATCCAGGATAGCTGCCCATCTCAAGGTCAGCTGATTAGAAACCTTAATTCCCTCTTGCCATATAATATGCCATATAACATGGCATATTCACAGGTTCCGGGGATTTGGATGTGGACATCTTTGGGTGTCGTTATTAACACAGACATATACATTAGGTACGTGTGTATCACTGCAAAATAATACAGTGTTGTTTTGAATGTGTAAGGGTTTGTCATTTAAATGAATGGACTTGGGCTATAGGGCTCTTTCTGACTCTTAAATTTTACTCCAAAGCTATGTTTTCAAGTTGTATTCATGTTGTATATATAGATAGTACATTACCCCTAACTCCTACAGTGTATTGCATAAGAGACACCCCTCATAATCTTATTCATTTCCAAGCGATAGACATCTAGATTGCTTCCAACTCCCTACTGCTACAGACAATGCTGTCCCGAATACCCCATGCTCATCCGCATATGGCCCTGGTTGTATTTCCTTAGTTAATTTTCACTGGGTAATGTTAGAGTGTTCCCCACAGTGGCTGCCCCTGTCCACACACCCCACCAGCCTCCTTCCCCATGCACTCTGTGACTTTTTTGACTTTGGCTTGCCAGCTCCCATCATTTCCCAGCTGAAAAGCAGCCAGAAGGGAGAGGGAAAGCAATATTAACTCATCACCTACTACGTGATCTACTAGATGTTGCTGTGTTGGATGCTCTATGTACTTTATCCCCTTTCATTCTAAGACAATCCTATGTGGTTGATATTATTGAACCCATTTTAGACATGGGAAAACTAAGGCTGAGAAAGATTAAGCTCTTAACCCAAGGTCTCACATTTAGCAAGTGCCTGATCCAGAATTTGAATCCAAGCTGGGCTAAGTGTCTACTGTCAATGCTCCCATCATGTCCTGGGCACATCTGACTCTCCATGTACACAGTAGCTCTAAGCTAAATTCTCAGTCTAGGAGAGTGGTTAAGAGCGTGGGCTTTAGAGCCAGACCTCACTTCGAACGCTGGCTCCATCACTTATTAGCTACATGATTTAGGGTAAGGAGCCTAATTACTTTAAGTCTCTGTTTTCTCATGTGGAGATGGGCTTATGTATGTCCTTCGATTATGTTTGTCAACCTCTTAGCAGTGTGTAGTGCATAGCAGGACTAAACAAATGGTAGGGATTGCTGCAGTATCAACCTATGTTGCCCCCTCTACCCCAGACTCTGAGCTGCTTACAGGTAAGGACATCTATCCGTTCATCTTCATTCATTCTTCACTGATCTGTGTACCAAGTTCACGGCAACCAGAACAGCGTCTGTCATCAATGATGGTTCGTTGAACTACTCAGCTCCAAAGCTCATTCCAGTTATGGCTAGCAGTTTCCACAACCCTTGGATGAAAGGTCTTGGGTCTCCAGGTTGCTTATCAGGGTAGGGAGAGATGAGGGTTTCTGACCTCCAAGCCTTTAGTGATCTTTTTTTTTTTTTGCGGTATGTGGGCCCCTCACTGCTGTGGCCTCTCCCGTTGCGGAGCACAGGCTCCGGACGTGCAGGCTCAGCGGCCACGGCTCACGGGCCCAGCCGCTCCGCGGCATGTGGGATCTTCCCGGACCGGGGCACGAACCCGTGTCCCCTGCATCAGTAGGCGGACTCTCAACCACTGCGCCACCAGGGAAGCCCTAGGGATCTTTCTAGACCTTGCTTCTACCCTCTTCATAATATCTATTATTCCCGGCCCCCATCACTCTCTCCCGTCTCTTCTCTCAGAACCCTCTTTCGCTCCCCTTGGGGGAACCAAAGTGTGATTCTCCTCTATGTTTCCCCCTTTGCTGGTGGGCTGCACATTGCCTTCAGCGTTGCGCTTCCTCGTCTGGAGGAAGGGAGCTCTGCACAACTCGTGGCTTGCCTGTCAATCAGGCAGTTCTGCACCTGTGTGATTTCCTCGAGCGCTTAATAAAAATTGGGTGATTAGAGAACCTCAGGCAGTGCTTTCTTAAACAGTCATTAAACAATCATTACAGATAGAAACAGCTACAAGCAGCTGCTGAGAGGGTGTGTGGCTCCTAAAAACATAATTCTTTTTCAAGTCAGAACGAATGTGTAATCAAAGCACAAATGGGAACAGTTTCAAAGTTCTGAGGCTTCTCAGGCAAACCTATAATACATCAACCAGCCTAAACTGGTGTCCAAAATGTTCAGTGAGAATTGACGCATGGTGTAGCATTCTAAGTAATTCACACCTAAGCCAGGTTTTGTTTTCCTCTCTCTCTCTCCTTTTAGGGGTGTCGTCACAGCCTTTCAAGTTTGGGTGCTGCTGCCTGTCTTAGCAAAGTTGGAGGAGTTGTGGTTGAGACGGGTTATAACTTGGTGTTTGAAATAAGTCCTCAGGAGGCTTGCTTAAGGCTGCTGGGGTTCAAGTGCTAGACACAACATTTAAAAGCTGTGTGACCTTGGGGAAGTTACCTAAGCATTCTGAGCCCCAGTTTCTGCATTGTTAAAATGTAGATGATTGCAGTATAAAAATGTTATAAAAATGTATAGTGTTGATGGAATTTCTCACCCCTGTTTTTGTTTTTTTTTGTGGTACACGGCCTCTCACTATTGTGGCCTCTCCCGTTGCGGAGCACAGGCTCTGGACGCACAGGCTCAGCGGCCATGGCTCACGGGCCCAGCCGCTCCGCGGCATGTGGGATCTTCCTGGACCGGGGCACGAACCCACGTCCCCTGCATCGGCAGGCAGACTGTCAACCACTGCGCCACCAGGAAAGCCCCTCACCCCTGTTTTTTGATGTGGGTGCTCCTGGAGTGAAAAGTGGTTCTTTAACTGTGAGGCCTTCTCTGCTCAAAGATATCAACTCCTTCACATTCCACCAGTTATCAGACTTCAAGGTGCACAGGAATCAAAGGGGCTTGTTTAAAATGCAGATCCCTGGGGCCTACCAGGAACGATTCCGATTCTGATAGGAGCGGGGCCCAGAAACCATAATTGTAACAGGCACCCAGGTGCTCCTAATGCAGATGATTCAAAGGCTACACTTTCAAAAAGAATAAATTAGTGTCATTTAAAAGACACCCACAGGGAGAGCTAGGGCCATAGTCATTTATATCTTAATGTGAATAATTCAATCAGATTGCTTTCCTATCAATGCCTCTAACCAGCCATTCTTGAGGGAGTAGTATTTTTCATAGCTTGGGAGGAGAGAAGAACAATTTTGGTCACTAGACATACCTGGAGACGATAAGTTCTAGATGCTGCCCCTTGGGCAGTCAGAGGCATCCGTAGTCCAAGAAGAATCATGGTGAAGGTGGAAGTTCTGAGACGTAGAGTGGCTAACTCGTAGTTATTCCCGGGATCTGCTTTGCAGCAAGGACCACCCTTTATGCCACTAAAGACCTTCTTGAGTCCTTTTGGTTGGCAATGGCTCTTTGAGATCAATGAGAACACTCTAACATTCTTTGTGGTTTTTCAGGCATATAAGGTGACTTAAGCAGAGATACCATTCTGGTTTATTTTTTTGTGGCCTGTCTTCCTGTAGGCATCACTTTCTCAGTACTGGGGCTGTAATTCCCAGGACCTCTCTGGCTTCAGATGTCAGGTCATTTAGAAGTGTACTATGAGGCCATTCATGGAAAAGTTCTGCCTTGGTCGATCCAGCAATGTGCTCTACCGGAGGGAAGAGATGGCGGTTGTGTTGGTAGGGAGAGCCCCAGTCCTTTAGGTTTCAGGGCAGTATCAGTCCCAAACATCAGATGTGCAGACACATGTATTTTCTCACAAGGGAAGAGAATGAAGACTATTCCATTGTACTCATAAAATTACACAGTACAATGTGTATGTGATAAAACTAAGTTCATGTCTTGGATGAATTTAGTTGATTTGGGGTATTGATTGGACCGCATCTGATACTTAAGAAAAATTTTGTTTGAGAGCTGGGAGTAGGGCTGAGGTGATTATATTATAACAAGAAAAGGTACTATTTACTCCATTATCTCTCTATTTCATAGCTGAAGGAATTGATTTCTTTAAAATTTTCATTTCTGATTATAAAAGCAATGCATAGTCATTGTGAAAAAATTTGAGTATAGCCTTCAAATGTATGTGTTTTTTTTTAACATCTTTATTGGCGTATAATAGCTTTACAATGGTGTGTCAGTTTCTGCTTTATGACAAAGTGAATCAGCTATACGTATCAACACACACACAAAGTTTTTTTTTTTTTTGCTGTACACGGGCCTCTCACTGTTGTGGCCTCTCCCGTTGCGGAGCACAGGCTCCAGACGCGCAGGCTCAGCGGGCGTGGCTCACAGGCCCAGCCACTCCGCGGCACGTGGGATCTTCCGGGACCGGGCACGAACCCACATCCCCTGCATCGGCAGGCGGACTCTCCACCACTGCACCACCAGGGAAGCCTCACAAAGATTTTTATAAACATGAAATAATCCTGGAGAAGTTGTTTTGTAGCCTGACTTCCTCTTTACTTATAATTATATTATGAAATTTCTCATCTTAATTTTTAATCCGCTATTTTCAATGGCTCTATTGCAATGTTTCACTATTTTTTAAAAGTGAATTCCTATTATTAGGGTTTAAGTTATTTGTATTTTTTCCTACGATACAGAATTGCTGTAACGAAAATTCGTATATGTAGATCTTTGTACACATTTCTGATTGTTTCCTTGGGGTAAAATTCTTAGAATTGCTGAGTCAAAGAGCACGCTCAGTTGTACGGTCTTTAGCACGTATTTGTCAAATTGCCATTCAGAAAGCTCATTTCCATTTTCATTTCTACCAACAGCCTGGGAGAGCACCCACTTCCCTTGTTGCCACCACTATTGATTTCTTTTAAAATAGCTTGAACTTCTTTAGACAACTCATGATAGTTGTCTTATCATTGTCAGTGATAGTCAACTTATCATTTGCCACCCGATCTCCAAATGGTTGTCAGCTATAGTTTGAATGAAATTATGCATCATACCAGTTTCCTGAGGTGTGGACATGACAGCTTATAGGAGAAATACTAATTTTGTCAACCTGGAGGAACAAGCATTTAGAATCATCCTGCCCCCTCCCTGATGAAGAATTAGAACACATCTATCATCTCCTGATCTGCCTTGGACACTAGTCAGATTAAGCCATCCCTAACTGGGGTGGGAAAATTCTTTATTTGCAGAGGGGTGAACAGTCAAGTAGACAGTGCCAAAAATAACCCTCGCATCTCGAGACACAGGGACAGATGCTTAGATGGAGTTTTAAGCGGGGTCAAGCAGGGTGTGACGAGAGTTGTATAGTTTTCTCATCTTTACCGAAGTTCCCGTGTTTCCCAAATTCCAGACTTTGGAATTTGCCTGGAAAAGGGATATTTGTGGCACCACAGGGTCCCCCCAGACTGCCCACATTGAACCCTGACCACTCTGAACTGATAAGTCTTGGGTACCATGTCGATCCTGGCACCAGTGGGCTGTGAAAGGGGATTAACACTCGGGACAAGCTTTCCCCTAGTCCACAGGAACCAAAGCTGACTATGGCAGCTGGTGTCTGCACCCACCTGTGATACAGAGGGTCAGCCCAAGCTGGCCCTCCTGAGGATGCCTTGCCGTCCTTTTCTAACTAAAGCTAAGAGCGGCAGATGAACGCAGAAGCGGTCCCATGGTCCCACCCTCCCCTCTGGTTTCGGATGCATGAAAGCTGTAGGTTCTCCTACGAGGATATATTCCTGATGCTTCTGATGTTGTTCAGATTGGTAGCCTGGAAGTTCAGATCAGCACCTGCTGGTCAGCAGGGGAGAGAGAAATGAGACCAGGAGGGGGTGAGAACGAGTTCTAAAGTGCAGGAAGCCGGGGAAATGGCTGCTTCAAGTCAGAAAGACGTTGGAGGAGACCTCATTGCGGAGCCAGGAGGCCTGAGTTCTAATCTGCGCTCTGCCCCCAACCCCAGGGCTGTGTGACATCAGGTAAGTCATGAGACCCTAGGAGCCTCACTGGCCTCCGTGGTCAGCGGAGGACATTGTTGGCCAAGGTAAGGGACCTTACAGCTTTGTCTAAGCGTGAAAAAAAGAGATGAGGGAACATGTAGAACAGGAAAAAAGGAGACCTTTAAGGCAGTGCTCCCCAACCTTTTTCGTGTCCTGACGCACATGAAGATAATACAATAGCCGCCATGCTGGGGACACTGCCATAACTCAGTCACACAAAGGGGACACTCGGTCACAGAGGAATTGAGTCCTGAAAAAATGGTGCCCACCTCCAACTACACTCCCAACAAAGAAAAACTGCATTAAACCATGAAATAAGGGCCGGATAACCCAACTCTTTGCTCCTAGTGACTCCTTTGATGACCTTTTGGGAAATATCAAATTCTCGCACTGTTTTACAAGTCCCTGCCTGCTGCCGCGGCCTACTGGGGAGGGTGCTGTGGGGTGGCCGGGAAGTAATGTCCTTTGGGAAGAAGGCGGAGGAGGGAAGCCCAAAGTCCAAGAGTCTTGCTAACTTCATCTGTGCTTTCATCGGAGAGCACCCCTAAATCATCTCCCTGCTCCCTTCTTGGGGACCAGCTGGGGCAGGTCCTGTTTTTGAAGCCACAGGATTGATTAAAGGAATCAAGCCTTCCACTTGGGGTCCTGCCTGTCTCTTAGGCTTTTCCTATTTTGTCATAACAACCTTTTTAAAGTGCCTTATTTATTTTTTCCAGCCACCCCAAGAAACGGTGAGGTAACTGGGCCGAGATGATTGCCAAACACCTGCAAGATGCAGGCCCGGTGCTGTGAGCACGGAGGAGCCCGGGTAAGGCTCGCGAGCGCGCAGATCAGCCGGCTTTCCGCCCACCCCCCCCACCTCCCAAACACCTGCAGAGGCCTGTCACTTGGGACGAGAGGGCCTATTAGGGCTCTTGTAATTGAGATGGGGTGAGGGAATTCACAACGGCTCCGGAGTGGGAAACAGGGAGACGGCTTAGATGACAGGAAGCCGTCTCCTACGCTCTGTGGAGCAGATTGAGAAAGGTGGCCTGGGTAGTAATGGGGTTAGCTAATTCTGATAGCGAGAAGGGAAGGAGGGGCCGTCACCATAATCACGACTAATGGATTCCAGATGGAGAAAGAGAATTGTCCTCATTAGCGTGGTTGTACACACACACACACACACACGCACGCACACACACCCAGAGAGACCCATTCCGCCCGCTTCGCAGACTTTGATAAGTACTGTCAGGTAAGAATAGCCCACACCGCAAAGGTAGATGGAGAGCCTTGTCAATTATTTCTTCCCTGTTTCCCCCTCCTTCCGTACCGTCCTTGCATATGTAATGGTTTCATTAACCTCGAGACTTCTGCAGATGAGTTGAAAACCCAGCTTACACGGCCAATTAGTTGGCAGCGCGCTCAGTACAGAGTATGGAAGTACCTTTCTCTTCCCCTTAAATACTGCCTGACTTTTCGGCTGTATTTCATAAGTGTTAATGTAATGTTGCTGAAAGGAAATACGGCCAAGGCAGGAAACTTTTCCCCCCTCTCTGGGATGCAGCTGCTCGTCGCGTTTGGGTCGTTAATTCAAAACACTCCCAGGTGTCTATTTCATATTATCTCTTGTTTAGAATAAAATAAAATGAAACTGTCAAAACCTTTCTGTCTTGCTTGGTCCTCGGCTCAATAGCCCCACAAAGAGACCGGGGCAAGGGAGCGACTGCTCACACTTGCCTTTCCTCGGTGAGAAGTGCGGGCCTTCCGGGGGAGGCCGCAACCTCACAAAGGTCTTGTTGGAGTCCTGCTTCGGGCTCCCTTCCCGCCGCTGGGCCTTTGTTCCCAGCCTTCCTTGCCAGGGGGGCCATTTCCACTCCATTCCAACTCTCTTGCAAAGCCTCCCGTCTGAAGCTTTCCCTGAGCACCCTGGTTTTCCAGTTTGAGCATGTAGTACGTGCTCAATAAACGTTAGCTGTTATCAATATTTCTACTTCATGAGGCAAGTAGGTTGTTCGGTGCTCATGAAATAGTGAATAGGGTGAGACCTCTCAGGTGGCTTTGCCTATGATCTGCATATATCCCACTATGCTATTTATAGCCATGCACTTGCTTTTTATATGACGAAGCCTCCCTACCATGGACGTTTATCTTCTCTGCTGTCTGCCCTTGGCTACTCTGCCCTCGTGCCAGAAGCAGGCACGGAGCTGAGGCTGGGGGTCCTTGCTCGAAGCCCCAGCGTTCTCCCCAGGAGAAGGGCGTGTGGCTTTTAGGAGCTAAGCTGTTAGCATGTTCACAGTGACTGCTTCTTTGTTTTATCCAAAGTGACCTGTCATTTCTAGCAGCACAGGGAGAATGGCTCCACTGGCTGACTTTATTTTCACAACTGGAATTTTGGGGGCTAGGTTAGGTGGTACCAGGGACGGCAGGATTTCACTCCCTCTTAGTGAGAAATCGTCTCTTACTGAGTCCACAACAGTCTTGACTCCAGCCCCTGGTCCATTCGGGGCCTCTGATCATGGGGGTCCGCACATGTCCCCAGCACAGCCCTGGCAGACCTTGGTCGGCTGTTGCTTGACAGGAAGGTGGTGGGCTCAGTCTTCTTGCTTGGTGGCTTTCTGGAAAGGCTACCCCGAAAGAATCCTGTTTCCATGCTCCACATGAGCCCCTGGTTCTCTCTCTCTCTCTCTGAAGTCCCCAGCTTCCGTTCTGTGACACATTGAGCAAGGGGAGGGTGAGGCCGATGTGGTCACAGCCAGGCTCCATAAATGAGGGAGATTTCTGGAAGGCGGGTTTCAATAGATGGCAGCCTGAACATGCTAAGTGAGATGCCCCTTTGTTACTGTTGTCATCTTCGAGGATCCTTAAAAGGATCGGTCCCTTCAGACCGATGTCTGTGCTGTTCCTTAAACCGCTCAGAGACACAGAGCGTCTGTGCTCTGGAGAAGGAAGCTTGGCGCCGTGTTTTGAGAGCACGTTTTGTGTTTTGAGCCACTTTCTCTGTAGCCTGGGGCCCGATTGATTTTAGGTTCAGCCTAACATCTTGGCCCGAGATCCCGCGGAGAGTTGGAGGGACTTAAAGAAACAACAATTCAGACCCAAAGTCCTTGTTTTTACAGAATTGACCTTCCATCTGTTGACAATCAAATACTGAACCTATTAAGACTGGCGGTCCCCGAGCTGGGAGAAAGGAAGGAATTTCCCAGGTTCCCTGGAGACAAAGGACCTTTTGACTACACCTGGGGGTGAAGGGTGGCCAGCCCAGGTCACACTAAGCTGGGGATCACATGAACGGGAGAGCAGCTGGGGAGATGGGGGCCGGGGGTCCCCCTACCTGAATTCTGATTTGCCAGAGAAGGGGGAGAGAGGAGGAGAACATAGAGTGATTAGCCACGAGAGACTCCAGAATTCAGATGAGTGGCCCCTCGCCTCCCTGTGCCCTGAGCCCCTGCTTTTCCACGGTCCGTGTGCCGGCCTCCTGCTCTAGACCTTCAGCTCCTCGACAGCAGGGACTGTGTCTCCCTCTTCTTTGCACAATTGCATGACCTGGCCGGAAGCAGATATTCCTGGAATAGATGAGTGTAGAGCACCAGAAAGGGGGCCGCTTAAAGTAGGGCTCAGCGCCTTTGCGTGAATTGGGAAGTCACCCCCTGAAGGCAGACTCTGCCCGATGGGCACATGGCTTGATGGGCGAAGCACCCCCTCTCTCGGCTGAGTGTGCTCGTACAAGGCACATTCTGAACAAGGACAACAGTGGCCACCCCTAGATTTAGGAACTGGGGCTGATGTCCCAGGCCCCAGCCTTTAAGGCACCCTGGTCTGTGCTGGGCTGGTGGGTGGTGGTCTCTTGGGGAAGCAGGACATGGCCAGGAGGCAACGTCCTCCCCCAGGTGGCAGTGCCCCCCACACCTTAAGGTCTGCGTGCAGGTCTGCTTGCCCAGCCTCCTCTTCTAGGGCTTCCCCTCTGTCCTGCCCCTTTACGCTGTCCTCTTAGGTCCCCATCGGGGCTCTCTAGGACGTCTCTTTAGCTAGAGAGCTCACAGTAGTCTTTTGGTTCATACAGACCTGGGTTGGAATTGTGGTTCACCCCTCACCCACTGCAAGCCCCGGGGAAGATGTTTTAATCTCACAGAAGCAAAGTTGCCTGCGCCACATGATGGGGATGTGGCGAGGTTCTGCAGCGCAGGGTTAGACACGGAAGTCCTTTCTGAAGGCTTGATTAACCTGCACCAGAGGAGATGGTGGTCCCTGGAACCCACGGTGAGGGGCTCCCGCATGACCGTTTCTGTAGGTTCCATTTCTCAGGGTGGCCTTTACAGCAGTCCTTTTGGAACACAATCCCTAGTGTGCTTCCTGAGAACTTGAGTCATTTGCCCTCGACAGATCTCTCTGGTGGATGGGACAGGCTGCTCCCCAAACTTGAGCAGGCTCCTGGAACCAGATGTGGCCACGGGAGTGGGAGTGGCTAGAGCCAGCTGGTCCTGTTGAGGTTGGGTCCCTGCCCACGGATCTTGGTCTACCCAGCCCAGTGATCTTTGTATTATGTTAGGAAGACTAGAGTTAGCTGATTTCATAAAAGGAAGTGAGTTGAAATGTACAGTGAAGATATTGGCTCTACATGAAGGAAACCTTAACTCATAGTCACGCTGAGCCCAATACGTCCTTAGGAAGCATGTAGTCCTTCCCCCTTTGCTTTGCAAATGAGAAAACAGGACCAGAGGGCTTAAGGAGCTTGTTCAAGGCCCAGTATACCTTCTGTTACATCTGAGGGTCTCCCTTGACCGCGAGGTTATTTAAACTCTAAACTTGCCCAGCTGTGGGAGTGTGTTCTAGGAATTGTTGGAAATTCCATAGCAACCAGTGTCTGAGATTCCTGAGGAGTTGGCATGCAGGAGAGCCCTGCCCAGCCCAGCCTCTCTCTCGTGGCCACATTTATCTCCCGCTCTTCCTCCTGCTTCTAGACCATCTCCAGTCTTCACATACAAAGACACCACTTTCATTCTTCTTTCTAGGTGCTTGCTCAAGAGAGCACAGAGCTGGGACGCTGGGCACAAAGGGACCCAGCGTTGACTGGAGGCCCACCGTGTAGTGGGCGTCACCCTGGACTCCTCATACACATAAGCGTTCTCATTTACCTCCCACAAGAACTTCAAGGTCGTTTGAGAATTGTAATGGATGGTTATTGAATGAATGATTGAATGGATGACTAACTGTTAATTATACTTCTTCCTCTTTAGTTATCTACACATGGGCCCTATCTTTTGCATCACCCCGAAGAATCTTTGTTCTTTTGCCACTTCTCTGTTTTCTTATCCCTATGGTGCCCATTCAGAATGACCCGTAACTGTGAGGGTCCACTGAAAGAACTGCATTCATTTCCCTGTCAACTCAAAGGAAGTAAAAAATCCAAAGCTCAGAGTACAAAGAATAGATTTTGTGAATTTCTCAATCCAAGCCCACAACCCTAGCGTATAAACAGTAATCTGTATATTTATGTTCTCAGCTTTCCGCAGAGACTGTGGGACAGGGAATGTGCGATTCTTGTTCCTTCTTCATGGGAGTCACATTCTTGTCAAGCGTGCAAATGGAAAAGGCTCCTCTACTCCAGTGCCGAAGTAGAATAACATGCCGTGTCTGGGTAAGAACTTGGTTCTATTTCTCTCTTGGCCGGCTCTTTGTGTGATTTATTCCAGGCACTGAGTGACCCTTCCTGTTTCAGTTTATTCAGCTGTAAAATGGGGCTATACTATCTGCTTAGTTGGCTTCTAGGCTAGGATTTTGAAAGGATTGGCCTGTTTCAGCAGACCTTGTATGGTGCCCTGGGAACGTGTGCAGGGGAGAAAGGTAAATTGACAAGCCTCAGTGCTCGTCTTCTCTGATGCCAACTTCATACCTGATCTTCCATTTCCTGACTCGGCTTCTCAGGGAGCACACTAGGGATCTCCTTCCAGAAGGCTCCCTGAAGAGGCCCACCCCAAGACATGGATCTGCCATTTCTTCACTTGCAAAATGGAAATAAGAACAATCCCTAGCCTACTTCCCTTTGGTATGGCTGTAGAAAATGAAATGAGTTGGCAGATAGGCAAGTGCTTTGATAAGATGAAGTCTTACTCGGACCAAGTTAGTTATAATGACAATCGCGTCCAGTTTCTTTAGTTTGTAAGTCAGTTGAAAATGAAAGTTTTGTGGTTCTGTTTATCTGGTTTATATTTCGTGATTTATTTCTCAGTTTGGCACGGGCAGACGGTTCAGGAGCGTGCAACTATTTTAAACAAATCTTATTTCCCAAAGCCCTAGTCTCTGGCAGTTTGAAATGTCGGTCCAAGTTCACCTACAGCAAGAGCATTCAGTGACGTCAGAGGGAAGAGAACCTTTTCCTCAAGGTGGGCCTAGGGTACGAGAAGGAAAGGGAGACAAAGGAGAGGAGGAGGATAGTGCCAAGTATTGTAGCTTGTCCGTGGAGTCGGGCCAGGGATGAATGAATCATGATGTGCTGGAAAAAAACAAACAGAAGAACCCCACACCAAACAAAAGGGCCTGTCTTTCGTTTAACAGTCAATCAAATGGCAAAGAAACATTGGGCCTCCTTATGATGAGAAAGCCAAATATTTCAACTGGTCAGGTCTGCAGCGAGTCAAGGGGAGGAGGCAGCGTAGTGACCACGCTTGTCCGTGACCATTTGGCTTGTAGCGATCAGCAGAGCCTAGGACCGTGGGGAGCAAGAACTCGGGGATGAGCGGGGAGCCACACGCACGGCCCCGCGCTCCATGCAGTGTAAACAGCCGGGACATCTGGGCGCCTCATGTTCTTGTACCTTAGAGCGGGGGAGAGACGAGGCCTCTGAAAGATGAGCTAAGCCTGGGAAGTGAGTTGGAAGAAGCAGCAGATGATGAAAATGTTTAGATAGTGCAGTGTCTCCTCCAGCAAGGGAAACAGGGCTGGATATCTCCACAGACGTGAGGTTTGCATTCTTTCTAAGGCAGCGTGCTCTGGCTCCATTCACTCTCCAGTGATGGCGGGGTTGAGTGTCAGGGGTGGCAGTAACAGCAGTAGCCACATGTGGGGAGTCCGTTGCTGCTTGGAGGAGCCATTTGACCAAGGCAGACAAAGTGAATGATGGTTATTGTTTCTGTCTGCTGAGCACACATGCTTTTTCCTCCTGTCTCTTTGATAACACAGACTGCCTTCCGTGCCATTGAGTCTGCAGCAGTCCTAATATGGCCTCTTCCTGGCCACATGATTGGCTAAGGAATTAGCATATGGCCCAAGCATGGCCAATTGGAGTCCTTCCCTGAGACTGGTCTATGGATGCTGGGAGAAGGAAACTGGCCCTCCTTCTGGTGGGATAGCTGAGCTTTGACACTGTAGTTTTGGAGTCTTGGGAGTATCTTTCCTACTTCGTGGAGAAATCCTGTCCACTGCAGGAAAGAACTGATCAACGTACAGAGAGAAGCAGAGCTGAGAAATGGAGAATGAGCCTAATGACATCATTTGAGACCCTGGATCCAATCATGATTGAGGCCAGATGCACCCTTACGTTTCCAGTTAAGTGAGCCAACACATTCATTTTGTTTGTGTAAAGCTAATTTGAGCTGGGTTTCTGTCACCTGAACCTGGATAGTCTGGAGGACAGTGTAGCGGTGGGGTCAGGGGTAAAGGCAGAGTTGGGCAAGTAAGAGATCAAGAGAAAAAGGAAAGGAAGCAGAGGGGAGGAAACATGATCCGATGGCTCTCTTAGGGAGCTGGGAACCTGCTCTGGTTTTCTGAGGCTACGTGAAGCCTGGCTTCTGAGAAAGAACACTCACTGTAAAAGGCAGATCTGTTCTCGTTGGGGAATCAGCCCCATGGCTCCTGGAATGTGAGCGTCCACATATGTTCAGGCCACTCCAGGGCCAGCCAAAAGAGACCCATCAGTAATGTCATTAGATATGATGCTGAAGTTAAGCTTGGGAGTCAGACAGACTTTGATTTCTGACTTCAGTCCTTACTAGCAGAATGGCCTTGGGCTCTCTATCCTCAGTTTCTTTGCCTCTAAAATGGGGCTAATAATTATATCCATCTCCAAGAATTGTTGTAAGGGTCCCATCAGCCAACGTATGTGAAGAACTGTGTTCTACGACCAGCCCATGGGAAACACCCAGTAGTAATAGCTATTCAGTTTCTCATGAGCGGGCAATGGCGAAGTAGATGGTAGGGCACCCGCACTATAGATGAAAACGGAGTGACTTAAAGTATGAAGGTGATTTAGAATGTGGGAGAACCACATCAGTACACCACCAAGGTTTTCTTAAGTGACATAAACTTCAACGAAAAGTTAAATTTTTTAAAAAAGGGAGTTAGAGAGTACATACTCAAAATAATTGAAAGCAGGAACAGGAAGAGATATTTGTACACCTGTGTTCACAGCAGCATTATTCACAACAGCTAAAAGGTGGAACCATCCACAGAAGAATGGATAAACACAGTGTGTCTAGGCAGCCCTCCGTATCAACCAACTGTAGGTCGAAAATATTCGGAAAAAGATTCCAGAAAGTTCCAAAACGCGAAACTTGAATTTGCCACGTGCCTGCAACTACTTATATAACATTTACATTGTATTTACAACTATTTACATAACATTTACATTGTATTGAGTGTTATAAGTAATCTAGAGATGATTTAAAGTATACGGGAGGTTGTGTATAGGTTATCTACAAATACTACGCGATTTTTATAAAAGACTTCAGCATCTTTGGATTTTGTATCTTTGGGGGTATTGGAACCAATCCCTCACAGATACTGAGGGCGACTGGATCGGTAGATAGGTAGGTAGATAGATAGAGATTATTAAAAAGGAAGGAAATGCGGACATATGCAGCAACATGGATGAATCTTGAAGACACAATGCTAAGTGAAATAAGCCAGTCATAAAAGGACAAATACTGTCTGATTCCACTCATATGAGGTATTTAGAGTAATCAAATTCATAGAGACAGGAAGTAGAATGGTTGTTGCCAGGGTCTTGGAGGAGGGGGAATTGGAGTTATGATTTAAG
Organism: Neophocaena asiaeorientalis asiaeorientalis; assembly: GCF_003031525.2. Taxonomy (NCBI): domain Eukaryota; kingdom Metazoa; phylum Chordata; class Mammalia; order Artiodactyla; family Phocoenidae; genus Neophocaena; species Neophocaena asiaeorientalis. Next base: position 3,972,244 of record NW_020174301.1, read on the forward strand.
AGGTACAGAGTTTCAGTTCTGCAAGATGAAAAAAGTTCTGTGATGGTTGGTGGTGATGGTTTCACAACTATGTGGATGTACTTAATGCCACCGAACTGTAAAAAATGGTTAAAATGGTAAATTTTATGTTGTATTTATTTTACCACAGTTTACAAAAGAAAGAGTCGTGTCTAGTAGGAATGCATTTTCATTTTAGCAAAAGTATCAATATATAAATTTTGTATATGTGTGTTGATCGAAGGAAAAAGGAAGGATGACGACTACATACCAAATGGTGTACAGTGCTTCTTTCTCTGTGGGGTTTAGTGGGACAGGAGGGGTCGGGCTACTTTAGGCACTGTAGTACAATCTAAATTATTACAATGATCAAATGTTATTCTTGCCATTTCAACGAGTAATATTAGATTGTCACCATTTGCATTATACTTTTACACTTTGAAAGTACCTTTGTGGAATATATCAGTATAATGGTGCAGCCATTTTGGAGAACAGTTTGGCAGTCCCTCAAAGGATTAAACATAGAGTTACCATATAATCCAGCAGTTTTACTCCTAGTTACATAGTGGAAACACATAACCACTCAAAAACTTGTGCATGAATGTTCATAGCAGCACGATTCATAATAGCCTCAAAGTGGAAACAATCCAAATGTCCCTCAACAGATGAATGGATAAACCAGTGATACATCCACAGAATGGAATATCATTCAGCAATAAAAAAGAATGAAGTGCCGATACATGCTACAATGTGGATGAAACTTGCAAACATTACACTAAATGGAAGAAGCCTGACACCAAAGACCACATATTGTAGGATTCCATTTTTATGAAATGTCCAGAACAGATAAATCTATAGTTATTGAACATAGATTAGGACTGGAGGTGACAGATAAGGGGTGTGGGCTCTTAAAACTTCCAGTAATAAAAATGTCCAAAAGTTGATTCAGGTGATGGGTGCAGAGCTCTGTTAATATTCTAATAAGCCATTGAGTTGTTCACTTTAAAAGGGCGCACTGTATGGTATGTGAATTATCTCTCAATGAAGCTATTATACAAGAAAACAAAACAAAAAACAAAGTCTCTTTGTAAGTCATACAATTAGTTATTTACACTGAGTTTGGGAGGAAGATATTACATGAAGAAACAGACCTGGAAAGCTAACTTAGATCTCTCGAGGAGGAGAGGAATTACCAAAGTCCGGCTGGGCTTACTTTTTTTGTAATCCCCACCAATAAGATGTTCCACAAAAGACAAGATCAAAAGGACACGAAAGAAAGCAACCCAGATGTTCCTCAACTAAGGAATACACCAACAAACTATGATCTGTCCACACAGTGGAATACTACTTAGCAATCAAAAGAAACAACCTGCTGGTAGGTACAACCTGGATGAATCTCAAATGCGTTACGCTCAGTGAAAGAAGCCATACTCAGAAGGCTACGCGCCATGTGATTTCACTTATATGACATTCTGGAAGAGGCAAAACCATAGAGACGGAAAACAGACCAGGGGCTTGATTTTCAAAGGCTCTCAGGGGGACTTTCTGCAATGATGAAAACGTTCTATGTCTTGATAATTATAATGACTACCTAGCGGTATGCATTTATTAAAACTCACAGAACTGTACACTAAAAATGGTTGAGTTTTACTGTGTGTAAATTGTAACTTAAAAAATGGGCTTGGGGGAAAGGACATGAAGAATGCATTTGGATATTCAGGTGGGTGGACAGGCACTGAGAAGAGGTGTCTGGCCAAGGAACGGGGGCTGTCACCATCCAGTGACCCTCATATGACCCATAGACCACCTCGGGCTTCCCTGTCCTTTGGAGATCCAGTGCTGCAAATCCTCAAAACCCTTGAGGTGATGTCTGCTCCTTCACCTCCAGCATCTGCACACATGTGGTCTTTTTGCCCCACATCCACCTGCAATGGTCTCTTCACTGGTTTGCCCCAAATCCACCCACACCAGGCATCCAGGGCTTAGCTGACTTCACGGCAGATGAGGAGAAGGCCTGGGACCGTGCCATCCAGCTGCCATCTTCGTCTACATCCTCTTCTATTTCTGCCCCATTCCCTCCACCTGCTTTGCTCCTGGGAGCTCTGTATTCTTTGCCCTTTGTTATAAAGAGCAGTTGGGCTCTTCCCAGCTCCTTTCCATAGAAGCTCTCCAAACTCAGGTCCTCAGCAGAACCAGGGCCTTCTTTTCATTAAGAATCTCTTTGGAATTACAAATAGCAACTGTTTCCCCTATTAGCCCTGATATTTGGGACCCAGATATCAGCTGGGATGGGCATGGCCCTTGCAGCTCTGAGCTCTAGTCCGCGCAAAAGCATGCAGAGAGGACACAGCCCTCGTTCCGGCCTCTGCTTGCTGCTGGGGCTGCTTCCATAGACATGGCGCTATCGGTCCGTGTACCTCCATGTACACAGCCTCAATGATTGTCACTTCCCAATGTACTGAAAGGAAGGTCCCAACACAGGCTCTGTGACACTCCAGTGTTCTCCTACCTTGAAAAGGCTGCCTTTAAAATTCATTATAGGGCTTCCCTGGTGGTGCAGTGGTTGGGAGTCCACCTGCCGATGCAGGGGATGCGGGTTCGTGCCCCAGTCCGGGAAGATCCCACGTGCCGCGGAGCGGTTGGGCCCGTGAGCCATGGCCGCTGAGCCTGCGCGTCCGGAGCCTGTGCTCCGCAACGGGAGAGGCCACAACAGCGAGAGGCCCGCGTACTGCAAAAAAACAAAAACAAACAAACAAAAAAATCATTACAGCAGTTTGTACTTGGTATTTCCTCTTGTCCATGCTTTCCTTTATGCTCACCCCCCAACCCCCGACTTCCTCCCTTTGTTGTCTCTGTCAGAAAACAGGCCCTGATTGTTTCAGGCCCAGCGCTTCAGCCAGAGCCGCTGCAGCCAGGGCCCATTACTGGGCTAATTAACAGCCGCGCTGCAAGATTTCCAAGGTCCTCCCCGGGGAGGGCCGGCCTGCTCCCCATAGAGGCCGCTCTCTCTGGCCTGCTCTGTGGGTGATGCCGCAGACCCCAAGCCTGGGCCTTCTTCCCGCTCCGAGCCCTTTCCCCTTGTCTCTCGGTGAGCATGAAACAGTTTCCTCTTTTCACGGGGCATCGATGGCAGGCAGATTAATGAACGTGAGGCCAGCCTGCCAAAAATGTTCGCAGTGCATTCAGCGGTCCCCATGCTGGGCTGCACGAGGGACATTTCCGGGAAACCAAAGACGCGGGGCCGTGCAGTCAAGTCCCTGGCAGCGGCTGCAGCTCTGATCTGACCCGGAGTTCCACTGCGGAAACGATCTTCCACCTTCTGCGCCTCCTTCACCCCTGTCCAACCACCCTCCCACACCCCCTGCAAGCATCCTACCCCCTCCAGCAGCCAGCTCTGAGGCTCTCTGATGCTTTGAGAAATAAAGAACCAGCCGCAGCCAGTGGCTCATGCCATAAACACTGAGGGGCTAGCGGGGTCCCTACTAAGACTCAGGCATGGGGCGGTGACAGACGGGAGCTCTTCTTTGCGGCACGCCGTCGGGCCCACCAATGCCATGCGCTCTGTGATAAAGCCACAGATCCTGGGCAGAGCTAGCGCCGTCGGGCCCACCAATGCCATGTGCTCTGTGATAAAGCCACAGATGCTGGGCAGAGCTAGCTGGGGGTTTGTAGGAGACTGTTTCTTTTCTTCCCTTCAGAGGAGTTCTTAACAAACTGGTGAGTAGGACTCACTCCTCAAAATGGGAAACAGATGGAGCTAGCTAGTGTGGGCCTCAGGGATATTTGCTTTGGAAACACCCAGCACGACGAGTCTATGAAAAAACTTCTCTGCAGCTGGGGTCCCGCAGTGCCCAGCCAGGTGTCCAGGGAGCCATTTTCTCCCTTAAGGGGAGCTGCCAGCTCTGGGGGTTCCCTGGATGGCTTTGCAGTCCTGACCATGGTATCAGCAGCAGAACCTGATCCTGTGAACCATACTTCTCGATGCAGCGGAATTGTTCCTCCCCATTTTGGGGGTAAACGCCTCTCCCCCAAGGATGATTTCTATGCCGAGCTCTCATGAGTCGGCTTTCTCACTGGCAGGATTCCCAGCTTCTTGGGATGGGTGCTTTTCTGGGTAGATACCTGTGGTTGAGTTGTCCAGCTTAGATGGTCAGCTCCAGGGGGACAGTTAGCTGAGGCCCAGCATAGCCATAGCTGGGTGTTTACAAAAGGTAGTGGGATGGATTTACTTCCAAAAGCATTTTGATCACGCAGTCATATATGTAGGTTACACACACATGCACATACACAAGCACCCCAACATAAACACATACTTCACAGATATTTCCATTATATCTTTGCCATATCGATGTTCCTTAGCTAACATGTATTTTGACTTTTTAGAACCACGTAACTGTTTTCAGTAGGAAAACAGCCAACCTCCCTCCCAATCAGATTGTCTTATTTAGTGCTTTTCATTTGGAATTCTTCTTTAATATCAATATTACCATACCTACTCTATTTTTATTAGCATTTGATTAGTTTATCTTTTATCATTCTTTTCATTTTAAACCTCTTGTTGTCATTTTGTTTCTAGTTTGAATTGTGGGTAGCATCAAGCTAGATTTAAAAAATCTGAAAGTATTAGACTTCCCATAAAATAATTTTATCCATTCACATTTATTGTGATCATGGATATGTTTAGGCTTTTTTTCCTGACACTTTATTTTATGTTTTCTACTGGCTGTAAATTCTTGATGTTTGTTATTTTCTTTTTTAATATATTGAAATAGAATTTTTGAGTTTTGGTTCAACTTATTTTTTTCCCTAATTTTGGAAATTATGTATACTATTTCTTATCTTCTGGGGTAGGAATGACAGTGCACTGTGAGGCAGGAGATGGGGCTCTCTTCTTAGCTTGGTCATGAACTCATTGTTTGACTAGGGTAAGTTACTTCTTTTTGAACTTCAGGTGCCTCTCCCATAATGAGACAGTTGGATGAAATGATTTCAAAGGCCTTATCCCTGCAGTGTTAACATGTAGGATTTGGTGGTCGATTGAGGTCTAGAGCTTCCTAGGTCTGTCCAGGGAATGTGCACCTTCAAAACGGGAGGGACCATTTCCACCGCCAGGCTTCAGTGAAGCATCTGGCTATCAGGTGAACTCAAAGTTGAACCTCGTTGGCACAGCTCATCTTTTCAAGGGAAAGTCAGGCTCAGCTCTTCCCGCTTCTGGGATGATCATGAGTGGGATGTTTCTAACTCAGCAGTGCCTGTGTAAAAATTCTCACTCTTGAGCATATTTTATTGTGTGATAGAAATAGTTATTGCCCGCCACTTACAATGTGCTCCCACATATTTTCTTGCAGTTAGGTAGGTCATGGGACTCAGCCTTGCCAATGGACTGTGAGCCAACGTGATTTCACATTGTGAAAAGTGTTTTACTTTTAGGTCAAAGCATTTAAGAGCTAGTACCTGATCCCCTAGCTCCCTCTTCTCCTGCTGCAGTGACCAAGGAGATATACAGATGGTGCAGCTCCTCAGCCTAAGTCCCTGAGTGACTGTGTGAACCAGACGTCTCTGCTGACCTCCTTTGGACATGTAGCATTAGCAAGATAGAAACTTATGTTAAGCCACCGGGATTTTTTTTTTTAGCCACAGGTAACCTAGCCCACTGTAACTAATACAAAAGATACTGAGGCCATTATTAAGCACATGCATTTTCTGTCTTTTCAGCTTGGACAGAAGATGTGGCTAAACTATGAGACTCATTCCTCTTACCCTGGCACTGGTGGCTTAAGTTGCCAGAACCTAGTCACATATACGTAAAGTCCCACACCTCGGAAACCTCAGAATTGTTCAGAGCATTAGCCCAGGGCACTTCTCCTTTGGTTCTCCAGAATCTTCACTCAGCTTCTATTGCACATGGAGTCAAGTTCACAGTCCCTGATGTGGTCACTGTGCCCCGTGTGGCCTGGCCCTGCCTTCCCCTCCAGATCATCGCTCACTGCTGTCTCCCACACTTGCTTTGCTCCACCACACTTGTCCTCTCTCGGTTCCTCACACATGCCTGCCTCAGGACATTTGCAAAAGCTGTTCCCTGTGCCTACAATGCTGGATCCACAAGCGTAACTCCTAAGCATCTTTCAGGTTTTAGCTTTCTTAGGGGATTTTTTTTATGACCTCCCCAGGCTAGGTTATATGCTCCCACAGCATTCTCTGTTCCATGCCACCCTCATGGCATATCTCAGTTGTAATGAAATAATGAGTTGTGCAATCATTTGCTTAATGTCTGTCTCCCTGTTAGACTCTAAATTCTCAAGGTGCAGGGATGATGTTTATCCAGTGCCTAGGACAATTTCTGGCCCACAGAGGGCACAGAAGCATGAAGTATGACTAATGATGATGAATGAATGAATGGTCATTCTCAGCATCTGGAGGAATTATCCCCAGACTTTAGTGCACATCGGAATCACCCAATGGGCTTTAAAAAATATTTATTTTTAAATTGTGGTAAAATACACATCACATAAAATTTGCCATCTTAACCGTATTTAAGTGTACAGTTCGGTGGCATTAAGTACTTTTACATTGTTGTACAAACATCACCACCATCCATCCACAGAACATTTTTCATCTTGCAAAACTGAAACTCCACAAACAGTAAGTCCCCATTTCCCCCTCCCCCAGCTCCTGGCCACCACCATTCTACTTTTTGTCACATTGAGTTTGCCTGCTCCTAAAGAGTTTTCTAAAACACAAATTTCTGGGCCTGACTCACAAAATTTCAGACCGGGGCTGAGAATATGCATTTCTACCAAGTTCCCAGGTAATGCTGACTCTGCAGGCTCAGAGACCACACTTTGGGAACATGGCACTGGAGGATCCCAAAGTTGATACCTCCTCCTGAGTTGTGTCACATCTCCTGCAGCCCCTGCACACATTAGGAGTTCAGAAAACGCTGGTGACAGATGGGTTGATTACACCCAACTGCCTGTGGAAGAAGTGAGTCCTTTTGGTTAAGGCAGAGGATCTCAACCCTGATCATTATATTCATCTGGGGAGATGTTTGCAAAATCACATATGCCTGGGTCGCACTGTAGACAAATGTACTAGAACTTCAGAGTGGGGGACCTGGGCATTAGTATCGGTTGACACTTCCCAGGTGATTCTGTCTGTGAAGCCGGAGTTGAGAACCACTGGGTTAAGGGAAAAAGCAGAGGGAGGAAGATCAGAAGAGGCATTTGGAAATCAAAAATACAAACACCTCCAGGGATGGGCACCCCTTGGTTTCTGCAGAAACACCTTTGTGACCTCAGCATAGAAATGATTCTTTGCCCAACTCCCTAGGGGGAGGAAAGACACACCTTCCAAGTGCAAAACCCAGTTCTCTGGGGACCAGTAATGCTGTTCTCAGAGAACCAGAGTAACAGGAAGAGATTTCGACACAGGAGCTGACCTCTTCCTAGCTGCTTCCCCTTGAGCTATTATTTCTGGACGTCACCTCATATTTCCACATGTGTACAAAGGTATCTTCAGGTGTACGCTGTAGCTTTCTATCTCTGCTCAAATTCACAGGCATCACCTTGGAGTCTTAAAGATGTATCTATTGATGTGAAGTAGGGAAACCCTTGATTAACATTAGCCCACGGGGCCAAACGAAACCTGGGTAGGGCTTCATTCTGCAAAGGACTCTACTTACTAAGTCTTCCTCCTCTGGACACTGAATGCTGGCAGCGTTAGTGTGGTCCACAGCCTGGTGTCAGCCAGGAACGGGTACCATTCTGCAATGAGATGGATACAGAATTTGAAACTAAATATTTAGAAATTTCTATGGGAACCCAACAATACGCAGTCCCAGTGTGTGATCAGCAGGCTCTTCTTTGGTGAACAGGGCATTGACCAATTTAGGTCAATTGTCTGCGTGGCGTGCTGCCTGTGGCTGAGCTGTGCACAAGTGCTGTGTGGTTGGGTCACGTGTCAGTCTGCAATTAAACTCAGCTGATCTTTCCCATTTATATATGGTAACCAGGATGCATGGTCTTTTGTTGTGAATTTCTTTGGTATTTCCTTAATGACTGTTGAAGTTGAGTTCCTTTGCTTATGTTTATTGGCCTTTGGTGTATCCATATTTTTTAAGTGATTGTTCAAGTGTTTTGCCCATTTTTCTATTGGATTTTCAGTCTTTTGCTTATTGAAGAGTAGGAGCTACTTTAATATTCTGAATGTAATTCTTTTGTTGGATGTATTGATGGAAAAAAATTTTTTTAAAGGTCCTTCACCCAGATAACTTGAGAAGCAAGACGATGAGGATTAACTCTGTGGTCCTATCCATGACAATGTATGGCAGATTTCTTTCCAAAGGTCAGAGAGAGGAGTTAGGAATTTACACTTGATATCTTCACTCAGGACTATTAAGGCATAAGATGCCCAATTCAAGCTAGTTCAAGCAAGAAAAGGAATATAGCAACTGACAGAACTGTGATAGATTCATGTGTGGCTTGATCCAGATGTTCTCTATGTTGGCTTTATTTTCTGGCAAACTCTCTTTCTGTTGGAGAGAATGGATCCCAGAAACTCCAGACTTACATGATTCTTGTCTCAGTTTGAGAGATACTCTCTGTTTCCCAGTGTTTATATAAACTTCCCCAAAGGACTTTGATGGGCCTTGCTTGGGTTATAAGCCTACCAAGGGACCAGTGTGAGTTCTAGACCACCCCATAGCAGAGGACACAGAATCCTGAGCCTGAGATCCCCACCAGAAAATGCATGGATTAAAAGAAGGTCAGTAGCCAAAGGGAAGGGATGCAGAGTGGACTCACAAGTAATAGGTGTCCACTACTTCAACTAGGAGGGCAAAGAGTGGAAAGCTTTTGAGTGAGGCTTAGTGGTGTGTATGTGGTGGCAGAGGAAGAGGGAGGTGTAAAATGATTGTTGCTGTGCTGGAGAAAGTTGTATCTGACATTACTGCATGGTAGGGAGCAGCAACTGACTAGTGTCAAGGAGGGATATTAGGTGGCTATACTTTTAGATATATGATTCTCTCTTCATGGCTATCTAATTCATCTATTCATCCACTTATTCATGCAACAAATATCTGTTGAACACTAATTCTTTTGCCAAACTTTCCTACTTAATTATTACTGTAATACATGAGATAGATGTAATCCCTGACTTCATAGAGCTAATAGTTCAGTCGTATAAACTTCTCAAAAGTGTTCTTTTCTAAAAAAGATGATGCAGCCTTGTTCCTATGACAGGATACTGAGCAAAACAAGTGAGTTGGGCCATACTAAGAATTCAGAGATCAGCAGCTTTTATCATGAGTAATATTTTCCACCAGAGACTAAGGATGAGGTAATCCCTGCTCATAGGTATGGAATTTATCTCTGAGCTTCCTGGCAGCTAAGGCAAAAAGGAAAATCTGTTTAATGACCTCACTCTCATTGATGCCAATTCATTTTGGAAAGACAAACCTTTTCCTGGGTCCAAGTACTTGGAGGAATTTATTAAGTAGACCCATATATGAAATATATTGAGTAACATCATAAAATCATTATTGCCTAACCTGACAAAATGAGCAGGGGTCCCACACAAGTATTTCAGACAGCAGCATTTTGTGTCTACCTGCCTCAGATTTCTCCCAAGATCAGCTTCAAACAACATGGAATCAGAATGACACCACATTCCTGGGGAGGAAATGCTTTTAGGAAAGCCTTTTCTGACTTCTTCAAATAGAGGTTTGGTTTTTCTTTCTATTGTTTCTATGTCCTGTTCTATATACCTTTAGCTCCCCTTGCTTATCTGCATGACCCCAAGTTCTGATTATTTATTAACATACCTATTCTTCTTATCTTCCCTCCCCACTAGATTTCAGTTCTTAAGGCAGGTCCCATACCTTTAAAAATTCTGTGTTCCTGGTATCTATCACTGTATCTGTGTAAGAGAGTGAGTGTAATGGGAATGGGAGGAAGGAATAAAGGAAGGAAGGAAGGAAGGGAGGGAGGGAGGGAGGGAGGGAGGAAGGGAGTGGTGGGGAGGGAGTGAGGGAGGGAGGAAGAAGTCAGAGGGAAAAAGGAAGAGACAGGAGAAGGTGTCTCTTCAAGGATGGGAGAGAAGGGAAACCTATCAGAAAGGTCCCATATCTGGGCTGAAAGAGGCCAATTAGGTCTAATCAAGTGTAGGCAGTGAGTAATGCAAGGGAACTTGTGGGAAAGCCGTTTAGGGATGTGTGAGGAGTCAATGAAAAGAATAAATGAAAAATTGCTTCATTTTAAGAAGACTTTAAGAACTTAGCATGTTCCAAATAAAAGAAAAAAAACAATACCTAACGGAGATTTCCGTTAGTCAATTATGAGGAAGATGAGAAAGTCCTATTTGTACCCACGACATCTTTCTATTGCTCCCAAGAGTTGTGGTGGCCCTGGGGGTCGCGGCTCAGGGCCAGGGAAGGCCAGGCCTGTGGGAGTGGCTGCGTCCGTCTTGTCACCAGGCTTGGACAGCGTGCTTTAGTGTGGGGGCGATGAGCACCGCGGTTTCACGTACAACCAGAGCCATCGTATGTCCCAGGCACGCTCTAATTTTGGTAGTCCCACCTTCCATCATGTCAAAGATATTAAAAGCACCCACGTTACAGCAACATTTATTTTTCGCTATAAAAAACTTCGAAGGATTTTTATGATTTTGCTTTGGAAATGATATGGCTCCAAGTAACTCATTTATTTTGTAATTAGTCCTGGTTTCTCAGGTTTCACAGACAATTGTGCAGAGCAAAGCAAGAAAACGTAACCTCAAATTGTATTCAAATGCTGTAAAACTTTAATGCTTACTAAATTTAACACGTAATGACATTCGTATACATGAATTAAGCATTTGCTTGTTTTTACTTTGCACTTCTCATTTAGCATTTTGGAACCAAAGATATTTCAAATCTCAAGCATCTTTGTGAGCCCTTGCAAAGAGTGCAGGCCATGGCCCAGTGCCTAGAATGCCCCATGGCCTCACATATGAAGGGCTGGACAAACACCTCTTCAGATGTCAGAGATTTGATGTGGAAAGAAGGGTACATTCCTTATGCTTTGAATTCAGGTCTCACTAATGCTTTCCTATCAGTTCAGGGCCTCATTAATAAGGAGTGGTAAGCTTTTCAGCCACTGTCTTGTTATAAAAGAGTTCCGCCGTGGGGACAGCAGACTTAGCATTATAGACCCGAGTTTGCATCCTGGCTGTGCTCCATGTAACTGTAGCATCAAAGAGTTATTCCAATTCTCAGGGACTTCCTCATCTGTGGAATGGGGCCAATGCTATCAATCCAACATCATTCCTGGGGTTGAGTTTCAAATGAGATAATCTACAAGAAAATTTTTATTGAAAAACATCAGATATTATGACAGCTTAGGACGGTTGTTCTCATCCCTGCCTACACTTTAGAGTCACCCCAGGAGCTTTTAACAAGTACTAAAGCCTGGGTCCCACCCGAGACCAATTAAATCAGGACTGCTGGGGAATGAAAGCAATGGTACTTTTATAAAGGCAACCCCTTCTGGTGATTCTAGAGTGCAGCTGATGTGGAGAACAGAGATGCCCAGAGAGGACATCTGTGTCCACAGCTGGGAGCAGCAAGCAGGTCGGCGGCACCTTCCAAGTTTCAGTGGCAGCGGCAGCCATGCCCTAACCAGACTTGTTCTGTTGCATGACTTTGGCTTGTTCTGGTTGCCCAGCCTCTTGGCAGTTGGTTCTTTGAACTTGGCAGAGACTCTTAGGGCTCACACATACACGTGCTTTCCTGGCACACAAAGCCAGGCTTTGCTTCCCACGCTTGCAGTTATATGGGGCCATGTGGGTGCATTTGGGCCGATGGATGGGAGCAGGAGGGGGGATCCGCACTGCTTTCTCTTGGCCTTACCTGATGGATCAGTTTCCCAGGGCTGCCATAACAAATTACCAGAAACAGTGGCTACAACAATAGAAATGTATTTTCTCACAGTTCTTGAGGACAGAGGTCTGAAATCAAGATGTCAGCAGGGTTGGTTCCTTCTCGAGGTTCTGAGGGAGAATCCGTCTCAGGCCTCTTTTCTGGCTTCTGGTGGCTCCAGAAATCCTAGGCCTTCTTTGGCTTGTACTTGCATCTTTCCAATCTCTACCTCCGTCTTTATGTGGCTTACTCCTGTGTCTCTGGGTCTTAACTCCTCCTCTTTTCTATTATAAGACACCAATCATCAGATTTAATGCCCACTCTAAATCCAGGATGATTTCATCCAAAGATCCTTAACCTAATTACATCTGCAAGAACTTATTTCCAAATAAGGTCCCATTCACAGGCACCAGGGGTTAGGACTTAGACATATCTTTTTTGCGGGGAGG
>NW_020174301.1:3984832-4009360 GCF_003031525.2 Neophocaena asiaeorientalis asiaeorientalis
CTAATCCACCCAAAAGCAAAACAAAACAACCCAAAAACCCCTCATTTGTCATCTTCTGACTCTCTCTCTTCCCCCAGGTGCTAGCTGAATGGAGAGCGCTATGAGGTCTTAGAGGAGGGCAGAGCCACAAGATGGAAGGAGCCTGGGTCCTTTCATGACTATTGAACTGTGGTGCATGGGAGAAACTTTCATGTACTGAGCCTCTGTGATTTCGAGTTATTTCTTACGGCAGTTAGCCCATCCTGACTGACACAGCCAGCTTTGACATCCTTCCAGTAAATTTATTTCCTGCCCAAACCAGCCTATTGAAACTAAGCTTTTATAATTTGAGACCAGGAATCCATATTGTGATACTCCCCTAACTGCCCCTCGTACACGCTCCAGCTAGAGGCTGCTCACCATTAGCACAGGAAAGAACCTTGGAGACCATCTATTCCAAGTCTCCCATTTCAGCGATGAGGAAATTGAGGCTCAGAGTCAAGGTTCAGTAGTGAAGGAAGGACCCTGTCGTACACCTTGTATTAGTTTCCTAGGGCTGTCGTAATAAATTACCACAAACTTGGTGGCTTAAAACAACAAGAATTTGTTCACAGCTCTGGAGACCAGAAGTCTGAAATCAGGGTGTTGGCAGGACCATGCTCCCTCCAAAGGCTCTAAGGGAGAGTCCTTCCTCGCCTCTTCCAGCTGCTGGTAGCTCCACGCATTCCTTGGCTTAAGGCAGCATCGGTCTAATCTGCTTCATCTCCACAAGGCTGGCCTTCTCCCCTGTGTTTCCCCTCTTCATATTTTCTCTTCTTCTTCTAAGGACACCTGTCATTGGATGTAAGGACCACTCCAGGTTGATCTCTCCTTAATATCCTTAACTTAATCTTGTTTGCAAAGACCCTTTTTCCAAATTAGTTCACATTCGCCGGTACTGGGAGTTAGGACTTGGACATATATTTTGGGGCCACAATTCAACCCATTACACACCCAGATCATCTGACTCTGAGGCAGATACCCTTTCTACCATCATCTTTTTAGCACTTATTCCAATCTCTTGTTTCTCATCCATGTGCTAACCTCTCACGGCAAGGAGAATGTGAAGGATGCTACAAGGATTGGACTAGACATTAACATTCACAGAGGGATAAAGGGAGGATTTGTTGTGTATCTCATATCAGGGTGTGGTGCCTGGCTTATAAGAAGCCCACGTTCCCATTGAGAATGAGTGAGTCATGCATTTACCAACCTCCCGCCATGCTGGTACTGTCATATGTGTTATTTCACTTGGCTCTCAAAACCAGCAGCAGGATGGTTGCTGCTATCACCATTTTTCCACATGAGAAAATCAAGAATGAAATCATTTGCCCAGCAGACCATAAGTCAGCAATTTGAGTGTAAGTTTATTTGGGTAGTGATTCCACAAAGAACTGGGAAGAGATTGGAGAAGTAAGATGGTGGGGGGGGGGATAGGAAGCGGAGGACAGCAAGGAAGCCAATACAAAGTGCGATAATGGGCAAGTTACTGCTATGCACTCAGGCTTCAATTCAACTGGGGACGTCTGGGAGATGGTGTAGAGCCCACCTGAGAAGGATGAAGAAGTTGTACTAATTAACCATCAAATCCCATCTGATATCTGTCTAGGGTTATTTCCAAAGTGTTAGCTCCCTGGCTCTTCCAGCCTGACTTGCTAATGGGCAGAACAAGATCTGATGGCCAGAGAAGCCCTCAGACAAAGAATTGCAGGGGTTCGTGATAGGAAGCCACTGGGGCCAAGGGAAATGGACAGGGGCTGGGGGCATAAGTGTGGGGCACCAATGCTGTTTGCCTCCAAAGCCTTTGCTTTTTCCACCAGGGTCCCCAGTACCTTGTACCAACTGGGGGCACAGACCTGTGGCCTAATGCCCACCCCACTGCCTGTCCTGCAACCAGTTCTTACCGAAATCCCGTGCTATTTGCAAGACTTCCTGAAGCACAAAGGCTTTGAGATCAAGTCCAGAAGATTCTTCCCTTGGATGCTTCTGCAGTGTGTGTTTTTGTGTGATGGGTTCCGTGTGACCCAGTGACATGCATCATACTTGAAATACTTCCACTGCTGACAAAATAAATCAGCTCTCCCTGCCGTAGCGCCCAGCTTATTAGGGGAAAATGGAAAAGGGACATTAAATATTAATACTGCATATTTTCCTCTCCCTTGGCACCTTCTATGCGGCTGATCACTGCCCAGCCAGAGCAGCCTTCTGTCTTTCTTGCCCTGATGATGATAGGGGACGGAAGGGACCTTTGACAAGGCAGTGAGGGACACGAGTGTAAAACGGGGCTCCAGCTGACTTTCTAGCTTCCTGTTTGGGAGCGCCCATGTCTCTATCAGATGCCAAGGACCACAGCACCATGAAACTTCGTCTGTAGTGGAAACCCTGCCCCTCTGCCAGTTTGGCTTGGAAGCATTCACAGTAAGGAGAGAGCGCAGTTTATTGAAGGAAAGGTGGTTTCAGAGGAGGCAGCTTGGGAGAAATGAAGCTTGGAGAAGCAGTTGATAAGTCCTGAGCTAACTGACAGAAGAGATCACTGGCTTTGCCTCTGTGTTTGTTCATTTTCAGCAAACATTCAATAAAGGAGCCCTCATCCATCAGCCCAGGCCACTGAGGAGGTGTGTGTAGGCACCTTTTAGGCCTCAGAAAGAAACTCTTCCAGAAACGCTGGTGTTTCATTTGGCTGATTTGTGGAAACCTCTGCACAAAAATCAAAAATTAATCCCTAAGAGGAATTCTCTTTTAGAATGCTGGGAATATGGATTTCTTCGTTTTTTTTCTTTTCCAATTAATTTTTCATTACACAAGTAAGACATTAATCCAATTTTTAAAAATTAAGTCATTATGCATAAGGCTAGAGTGGCTTTCCACTCCCCTGCCAGGTCCCAGTGCCCTCCCCCACCTCGGAAGTAAGTACTGGCAGGATCACAGCACGTGATCACGGGGAGGAGGGCTGAAGTTTCTATGTTTGTTTTTGATGCTTCTTCCCCCGAAACGCTGCTGTTGTTTTCAGGTGAGCTCTACTGTGATTTGGTCCTCTGACTGCTCTCTTTTGTCCCCAGATGTCCTCCTTCCTCTGCTCACACCATCTGCACACGGGCTCAATAAATTTCTTCCAATGGCCATTTTAATCCTCTGTGTCTGAGCTCAGGAGCCCTCAAGGGACCTATGTCCTATGGCATCGGGGCGAGCGGCTGCCTGGCTTTCAACACTGTCCAGCCTGTCCCTCCCTGCCCCCTCCTGTCTCCCTGCCCCTGTCCTCCTGTATCCCTGCCTCTGCCCTCCTGTCTCCCTGCCCCTGTCCTCCTGACTCCCTGCCCCATCCTCCTGTTTCCCTGCCCCAGTCCTCCTGTCTCCCTGCCCTTGTCCTCCTGTCTCCCTGCCCCTGTCCTCCTGTCTCCCTGCCTCTGTCCTCCTGTCTCCCTGTCCCAGTCCTCCTGTCTTCCTGCCGCTGTCCTCCTGTCTCTGGCCCTGCTTTGACCCTCTGGGGCAGCTTAGACACACCCCGTGGAACCAGCTCCGGACATTTGCTCATGACGTGCCCTTCTGCTTCCTTCCCTCTTGATCACCCTCTTGTTTCAAGACTCAGCATCCTTTGTGAACCTTTCTGTCTGTGCTGGGTCTTTCATCTTAGAACTCATCTCCAGTTAGTACTGGAGCTTTGGGAGTAAAAGTTCTCTGGGGGTTGGATTTGTTCCTCTTTTCACCCTGGCCACAGGGACTCTTTTAGGCCAGGGTCTATTCCGCAGTCAGGTACCATCATCAGAGCTGTTGCTGAGACCTGCTGTTGGCCAGGATTTGTCTCTGGTGCTTCACATCGACTGCTTCTCTTTTTCCTATTCCTGTGTATGGCTGAGGATCTTGGACCAAGAGAGCCTGTGTCCCTTGTCAAAAGTCCCATAGAGGGTACAGGTCAGAGGCGGGATTCAAACTCAGGGCTGACTCCCAAGTGCTTGAATGATAAGCACAAACGTGTGAGGTGAACCTTCCCTAATTTTGCTTAACCAGTGGCCCTCCTCCGAGAAACCCCATATCCATATCCATGGAGGAGTCCTGAAGGGCGAGCCCTTGAGTGTGTGGCCCCCTCTGCCTGCCCTTTGTCCAGGCACTGGGAGGGCTACGATCTGGGATCTGGAGGTGGCTGGGGGAGGCTGCCTCTCAGGCGGGTGTGGGCCTCCAGGGACCCTAGTGGAGCCCACAGCCATTTAGGTTAAATGAGCATCCAAAGCCCGGCGCAGAGGAGAGATCATGGGAAGACGTTATCCAGAGTTGTTTACAAGTGACAGTGAGAAAGTCCTCGGTGACTTTCTTGAGGAGGGAAGACACGTCCCTTGAGGGAAAATTAGGCAAATCGTGTGCCTGTGTGGGTCACGCAGGTTCAAATCCTCATCGGGGAGATTAACTTGTCACCGACTTGGCTGTCACTTTTGCTTTTTTCATGGCTTCCTGGGTTTCAGCATCATCTCAGCCGCAGGGAGATGGGGATGCACGAGTCCGCTCATTCCACCACCGGCATCAGGGCAACGGGGCTGTATCTAGGGCGCTTCACCAGCTGCCGCTCGGGTTGTTCCCACAAAGCATAATAATAAGTGTCCCCTCTCCTGCACCTGCCGAAGCCTCCGTCATCCTCGAGGGTCCATAATCCCCCCTCTCCCAAGCTCTGTTATATCTGCTTCTCCTGATCAGAATGAAGTGCTGTGACAGAGCGTGAGATTCCCAGGTTCCAAGAGGATTTGCAGATGGTACGTGAAAATATGGTTCAGTGGTCCAGTAAGGGTGGAAAATGCTCTTGTAAGAGTCTTGCTGCAGGACCTCTCAGAGCCCTCGATGTACTACTAATGTGTCAAATAACTCTCCTAGAGGGGGTTGAGATCACTTTCTTGAAATCTTTGATCATGGAACTGTTTTCAGAATAGAACATCTGTTTCCAGAGAGTGGTGGTCTATTCCTCACACCATAAGACCCACTGGAGCAGAGGAAAGATGAGACTCTAGAGCAGAGGAGACCTGGGTGAGGACATTTCCTCCCCTGACTGCTGCAGGTCCCTGGTCCTCTGGGCCTCTGTTACCCCATCTCAAAGTACGGAGGACAGAACATCCTCCAGGAGTTGTTGAGAAGATTCAGTGAGCTATGGTTCTCGGTGCCTACCGGGAGCGTGCTCAACTTTGGACTCCTTCCGCTCCCACCCGGCCACAGTACTGTACCCCTGAAACACTGCACGCCCTCTAAGGGGGCCTCTGAGGGTTGACCTGCACAATAGCTACTTTTATATACATTTCCCCTCCCCACAAGATCGTGAGCTCCATGAGAGCAGAGGCTGTATCTTGCTTCCTTTAGTCCCTTTCTGTCTCAGCCAGACACCTGACACAGAAAGTGCTGACATGTGGTCATTACATTCATATTGAACGTTGTCACTTTTTCAATTATGTGGAATCACGAGTCTACGGATTTCTTAGAGAGTCTTCAGGGTGGGGTGGGGCCTATATAGGAAATAATTTACCTAAGGAGGGATAAGTGGGTTCTCTTTTACTTTTAAATTCACTGAAAGTTTGCTGTGCCTAAATTTGAAACAATTTTTCTATAACAGGAGCTGCTCGGGCTTCCCTGGTGGCGCAGTGGTTGAGGGTCCGCCTGCCGATGCAGGGGACACGGGTTCATGCCCCGGTCTGGGAGGATCCCACATGCCGTGGAGCGGCTGGGCCCATGAGTCATGGCCACTGAGCCTGCGCGTCCGGAGCCTGTGCTCCGCAATGGGAGAGGCCACAACAGTGAGAGACCCGCGTACTGCAAAAAAAAAAAAAAGCTGCTCATTGTAGAAAGTTTAGAAAATATGGAAAAGTGTAAAGAAGAAAATTAAACTTACCCATAATCCCAACTACTGCTAATATTTTGATAGTCTTTTGCCATTGACTTTGTGTGTGTATGAATATATTATATATATAAACAAAAATGGATCACTTTGTTCAAACTGCTTTATAACCATGCCGATGCAGGGGACACGGGTTCATGCCCCGGTCTGGGAGGATCCCACATGCCGTGGAGCGGCTGGGCCCATGAGTCATGGCCACTGAGCCTGCGCGTCCGGAGCCTGTGCTCCGCAATGGGAGAGGCCACAACAGTGAGAGACCCGCGTACTGCAAAAAAAAAAAAAAGCTGCTCATTGTAGAAAGTTTAGAAAATATGGAAAAGTGTAAAGAAGAAAATTAAACTTACCCATAATCCCAACTACTGCTAATATTTTGATAGTCTTTTGCCATTGACTTTGTGTGTGTATGAATATATTATATATATAAACAAAAATGGATCACTTTGTTCAAACTGCTTTATAACCTGCTTTGTTCACTTAACAGTATATTGTAAGCATAGGTTGATGTTATTAAATTTTCTTCTATATCATTTTAAATGGCTGCCACATATTCTGTGATGTGGGTATAACATGATTTATTTAACTAACCCCTTGTTTTGATTGTTTCCATTCTTCTCTGTTATAAACAATGAAGCAATGAACATCCATATAGCAATCCCTATCAAAATACCAATGGCATTTTCCACAGAACTAGAACAAAGTAGTTCTAAAAATTTTATAGAAATGCAAATATCCCAAATAGCCAAAACAATCTTGAGAAAGAACAAAGTTTGAGGCATAATGCTCCCTGATTTTTAAACTATACCACAAAGCTACAGTAATCAAAACAGTATGGTACTAGCACAAAAACAGACACAAAAATCAATGGAGCACAATAGAGAGTCCAGAAATAAACCTGTACACATATGGTCAATTAATCTATGACAAAGGAGGCAGGAATACACAATGGGGAAAACACAGCTTCTTCAATAAATGTTGTTGGGAAAACTGGACAGCTACATGTAAAAGATTCAAACTACCCCATATACAAAAATAAACTCAAAATGGATTAAAGAATTAAATCTAAGACCTGAAACCATAAAGCTCCTAGAAGAAAACATAGGCGATATGCTCTTTGACATTGGTCTTAGCTGTAAATTTTTGGATCTGTCTCCTCAGGCAAGGGCAACAAAAGCAAAAATAAACAAATGGGACCACCAAATAAACTAAAAAACTTTTGCATAGCAAAGAAAACCATTAACAAATAAAAAGACAACTTATAAAATGGGAGAGGATATTTGCAAACGATATATCTGATAAGAGGTTAATATCCAAAATATACAAATAAGTTAGACAACTCAGTATAAAAAAGTCTGATTAAAAAATGGGCAGAGGACCTGAATAGACATTTTCTTCAAGAAAGCCATGAGATGGCCAACAGACACATGAAAAAATGCTCAACATTACTAATTATCAGGGAAATGCAAATCAAAACCACAATGAGATATCACCTCACACCTTTCAGAATGGCTATTATAAAAAAAGACAATAAATAACAAGTGTTGCTGAGGATATAGAGAAAAGGGAACACTTGTGCACTCTTGACGGGAACACAAATTGGTGTAGCGACTTATGGAAAAAAGTTTGGAGGTTCCCCTAAAAATTAAAAATAGAATTACCATATGATCCAGCAACTCCACTTCTGGGTATTTACCTGAAGAAAGCAAAAATACTAATTTGAAGATATACACACCCCTGTGTTCATTGCCACATTTTTCACAACAACCAAGATATGGAAGCCACCTAAATGTCCATTAATGGATGAATGGATAAAGAAGATATTGTATGTATGTGTATACACACACACACACACACACATACACACTCATGCACACACACAATGGAATATTACTTAACCATAAGAAAGAATGAAATCTTGCCATTTGTGATAACATGGATGGACCCTTAGGGCATTTGGCTAAGTGAAATAAGTCAGACAGATAAAGACAAATACTATACGACTTTCACTTATATGTGGAATCTAAAAAGCAAACCCAAACAAAGCAAGCAACCAAACAAAACAAGACAGAAACAGATGCATAATATAGAGAACAAACTGGCGGTTTCCAGAGGGGATCAAGGTGGAGGGCTGAGCAAAATAGGTGAAAGGGGATTAAGAGGTAGAAATTTTCAGTTATAAAATAAATAAGTCAAAGGGATGTAATACACAGCATAGAGAATATAGTCAATAGTATTGCAATAACTTTGTACCGTGACAGGTTACTAGACTTACCGAGGTGATTAATTCACAATGTATAAATGTTGAACCACTATGTTATACACCTGAAACATAGAATATTCTATGTCAACTATACTTCAATTTTTAAAAAACGTCTTAAGAGAATTTTTAAAAGGATGGCTATTTTGTCTCAGTTACCTGTCCCTGCATCTCTTCCTTGTCTACCTTCCTTTTAAATGAAGGTGTTCCCTGGGCTCTTTTATTTCTATTCTGGCCTCTCTTTGGTTGAGAATTAGCACTCAACTGGCTGAGTGCCACCCCTGCCCCCATGCCGGTTTCATATGTTATCTGTATATAGAAAACATCTATAAATTTCACATTATTACTTGGGGGCCAATAATATCCCAGTTTAGAAACTCATGTAAACTTTTATCCAAAGCCATCCAATGACTTTTAAAACAAACGTTAACTTTCCCCTTGCAAAATCCAAACTTATAATAAAACTTTAGCTTTCAAAAAACAAAATTTCTGTTTAAACTTACTCTCTTATTCCCTGGCCCCTACTCAGCCCCCCCAACACACTCCCCAGCAGAAGTCTCTATATGTAGATAATTTCAGATACTTTCATGGGATTTAAATTTAACAGGAAAAAAAAAAAGAGTCCAGTTCCTCACGCCCAAAGAGTGTTTCCAGAAGGTTTGAGGCTATATCAGTCTCATCTTCCAAATCGTGGATCATCCTCCAAAACATTTAACTGAAATCAATTTTTGAGTTTTGAAATCTGGTTTAATTTTTCCTTACTTCCTAAAAGAAACAAGAAACAAAAAGGGAGCACACACACACATATTCCAGGAGAGTTGGCGCTTCTTACTGTGAGCCATTTATCGTGATCCAAAAGATTTACTCAGAGGCATAATTAATTGGAACTTATTTCAGTGGAAGTTATTTCCCTTCATCTCATTACAGAAATAAAAGAAGATTATAGACCAGGGGATCCTTGAGGTTTCAAGAGAGTCTGTTGATGAATGAAGTTGGAAGGAGTTGACACACGGTCAGAGATGGTTAACATCCAGAAATTCTTACACAGAAACAACAATTCTTTTCCATTAATCCCGCCTTGCTTCTTTGATCTCGAATGGTACCATGGCTGTAAGTTAAGTGCAGAGTTACCGTGGCATTAAAGGCCCCCAAAGACCTTGCCTTGGAGACGCATTCTTCGAGAATTTGGAAGATTAAAAATAGCAACGATAATAAAAGCAAACAAACAAAACAGAAAAAAATGTGAACAAGCAGAGAATCCAGCAGAGAGATTTTTAAGCTATTATACTGTAAAGCTGCCACCTGTGCCCATTAGGACAAGCACACCTGCATTCATAGGGAAATGGATGATGTCGGGCCTGGAAAATTTGAGTCACGGTTGCCTTTTTCTGTAAGATGAAGTAATTAAAAGAAAGAGAGAGAGTTGGGAAAAGATACAACTGGAGACACACTTCAAGGATTTTTTAGCAAATCACCTACTCATTTGTCTTTTGTCCTCTTCATTTTTCCTATGGTTCTCCGAGCTTCTCCGAGGCTCTCAGAACTCCAGTAAGGAAACACGTGGAAGTTTAAGAGCCCTAATATTTTCGGCAACTCTTTGAGATGCGAAAACCAAGACGGGGCTCAGGGGACCTGTCCTCTCAGTTTGTACCCTCTCGTGACCCAACAGACTGAGCCCCAAATCTTTTAACGTTCTTTTAACTTTGGAAGTGGCCTGAAGCCATTAAACATTCCTTTAATTCTGGAAGGGGTGAATGTGGCTGGAGAGTGAGGATGTTATCACCCAGCACGGCTGGTGGTCAGGCTTCATGCTCAAAATTGTCCAATTAAAGAAATTAAAATGTAGGCTCTGTCGGGAAAAAATGCAAATATGTGGCTTGGGTTAAGATTTTGAGTGGTTTGGTGGTTAAAATTATGCTCTTGTTTATGGGGGAAATGGATTTTTTAAAAAAGTCTATATACAGTGGGTAAATTAGGCAACCATCTATTATGTAATTGAGTAACAACATAATCCTTCATAATGGTGAGGCAGGCCAAAGCCGGTGCAAATTTCGGGGACTTTTTCATGCTTCCTCCTTTAGCGCTTAAAACAGCAACAGTTTTGGGGAATTAAGTCTCTCTTTTTTCCTTTCAGAGGGTGATATCTAACAGTGCTTTCTTGCAAATTGGAATTCTTAGGGGGTGGGGTGAGGCTGCAGGGTCTCAGGCAGGACCGGGTGTGTGTGTGTGTGTGTGTGTGTGTGTGTGTGTGTGTGTGTGTGTAATCCTGCATGTGTGTGCACCGGGGCACGTCCTAAAGTCTGTTTATAGTGGATGCTATGGTGCACCCCAGATTCCTCTTTAGAACGGGGGTGCTTATTAACTCAGCTGCTGGCAGGGATGACTGCTGGCCAGCCAGCAACCGTCCTCAGCCAAAGGGAGCCGCTTGTTTGACTGTATGCCTAGTCCCTGGGGCACCTTGAGTTTAATGACTGGTCCACGTCGGGGTATACGACCTCAGCGCCCTGTGTGGATTCAGGACAACAGCGGGGGCCATCCTGGCTCCAGAGCCCCCGTGGGATCAGCAGAGGCCTCCGTTGTGACTGTGCAGTGGCCCAGCCTCTCCCTCAGCCCAGTGCTGCTTCCCTCCCTATGCTTCCAGGTGTGGTTGGAGGAGCCTGCCCCAACATGCCTCCCGCACAAGAGCGCCTCTGAGCCTCAGTCTATTGTCCAGGGAAGCTGCCCACTGACAAGTGTCTTCTCCTCTTCACTTCAGGTGGGTGGTAGATGAGAATCGGTGGATCTGCTGTTGTGTAATCACAAAGGCAGCTCGATTCCATAACTTCACCAGATGTTTCTGGAAACAAGGCTGTTCTTTTCGGGACCCCTGAGATTGCTGACTGTGGTGGAACAACCTCAGGGGGTTTGCGATGTCGGAACGTTTCCTCTCACGTGGCCTGTTATCCTGCCTCGAGTGCTACCTTTTTTCACTTGTTTCTTTTCACCAGATTATCCTGTCACAAATCTCTTAAAGATGCAGCGTGGCTCTGTGGAGAGAGAGATCGTGTCCGAGGCCCAGCTCTGCCACCTACCTGCTGTGTCATCTTGGAACTGACAGAGCACCTGTCTGGGCCTCAGGAGGCAGGGCTTCAGGGATGAGACCTGCCTACCTTACAGAGCAGCTGTGAAGTCGAGGAGATGCTGTGTGCAATATGGGGAAGGGACAAGGCCTCAACACACACCTCAGTTAGCATCTCAGCTGGACCTCAACAACCAGCCCCAGCCAGGCCCTGCCAGAGAAGGGCTCGGAAGAGAACTTAGGAGGGGCCCTGGGCAGAACCTCCGATTTGGGGACCAGGCAGACTCGAGTTCACATCTCACTTCTACCGTCCATTTGGGCAAATTATCCATACTTAGCCTCTTCTGATTCAGCTTTCTTATACGTATTGATATATTAGTGTGACTATTATAGGGTTGCTTGTGAAGAGGAAATGAAGGAATTTAGACAGCGTGTCCAGAGCACAGTTTATGAACTCAGTAAATGCTGGCTTTTGTTAGTGGCAGAATGGAGTGGCCTCCAGCTCTGTCGCTTACCAGCCCAGTGACTTCAGGTGAAATAGTTGATAACTCTCCGAGCCACAGCTTGTTTGTCTGTAAACTGCAGTGATGCTGCCTATCTCATATGGCGATTTTGGGGGCCGACAAGAATTATACAAAGGGTGTGGTACTAACAGGGTCTCAGCTATTATTATTCCTGTTGTTATTTTGAGGAAGTTTATCTTTGACTGAGGGTCCCAGATAAATAGCAGCAAAACAATGGGCCAATGGAGAAGTTAAATGGACCATTATGTACAGAGAGCCCCAGACAGAACGGGTCACGGCTTTCTCACTGATGGTGGGAAGTTCCCCAGTGACTTCGCCTGCCAAGTTATTTGTTTCCTAGCAGGGAAATAATACATGGAACTTGGCCACTGTAGGCTGGAGTCTCACTGTTTTCTGGGAATCACCTGATGTCAGGATTTGCAACCTGAGTGCCTGGTCCAGAACAGGGAGCTCTGCCAGGCCACAGACAAAGGTCCCTTTGGTCCCCAAGCTGGCGTTAGCCACTGCCTGCTGAGGGGCTTGCAGGCATCACGTGACTATCCCTACTTAGATCCTCAGATAGAGACTTGGGCCGTTTCTGGGCATTGTGTCCCATCCACAACTTTGTGAGGGTATAAGAAAAATTATTTTTTTACTACAAAAATACGTGGACAGATCTACTTAATACTAGAGAAACCTGCCTTATCCCAAAAGAGGAAGCAGACATTGTGGTGTCACAGAAAGAGCCCCGGGCTGGGGGTCCACCAGGCAGCCTGCGCCCTCTCTGGTGACTTGGCTCTAGGTTTGCTGGTTGCGGAGAAAAAAGCTCTTTCCATTTAGTTCAAATAAAAAAAATCGGCCTTACTGTAAGTATTCAGGGTCAGCTCCTGGGACCCCCGCTGTAGGAAGTTCAGCTTGACCTCACAGCAAGTGGGAAGGCACCACCTCTCCCGGGCACACAGGGAAGCCCGTTTCCACAGCATCCCAGACATCCCAGCTCAACTCTCCTCCTGTGTATGACTTTCCCTGCTGGGCCTACTTTCCGCTCCTCCTTAAGCTGTCTGCCCGTGGCTGTGGCTGACCTCGGCAATGATTCCAGACTCGACACTCACAGACACAGTTGAGACCAATGATCACTTGGTCTCAACTTTAAATACGGAGGAGAGAGAATTTGATTGGCTTAATTTGGATCAGGTGTTGGCTCCTGGTCAGATCAACTGTGATTAGGGGCAATGGTCCCATGAGGCCGTGGGTGGTTCCTCCTGGAACTGTGGATAGAGCAGGCTCTCCAGTCAGGGGATGTAACAAAGCAACCATGGACATATGAGAAAATTGGTTCAACTTTATGGGTTGTATTTTCTTCAACTGCAAAATAATAATTATTATTATTGTATTAGCCATTAAGTGTCAGATTAAATAATTTTACATATGGAACCCAGTTGACCTCCCCTCTTTTCTGCCAACTCCTATACCTGTTGGGTCATCTGTGGCCACATAACAATAATCCAAATCCCCATCTCATAGGATAAAGGAAGTCCACTCTCCAAGGAAGTTCTCTTCTCTAGGGTATTTCTGGGAACCCTGAGGACTGTGTGTATGTTCCACAAGTCTACCCAGGTGGTGGCTTGTCATCCCTACCAGCCTCTTTGCTCTGCATTATTGCTCCCTTTGAGCTCAGCTGGCATCTCTAGCATTGTGTTTTCCAGGCTGTTGACACTAACCCTTGTATATCTGCATCCCTAACATGGATGTGAGCTCCTTCCCTCAGTCCCCAAAGCATAGCTAAGAGGATGGAAATGGTATAACTGCCCTCTCCAGCTTTATTGAGTTATAATTGACAACTAAAAATTGTATATATTTAAGTGGTACAACGTGATTTTTAAAAAAAATGGAAATCTTGTAACTTTACTGAATGTTTGGGGACAACAGAATTTAACAAAAACACTAAGCTTGGGCTTGCATAGCTGTTCCTGGGCCTTCCTGAGGCTAGAGGACCCAAAAGGTACCCTCAGAATATTTCTGCCGAGGAGTTCAGGCCATTCTCAGAGAGAGGAAGGGCTTCATCCCTTCCGGTCCAAAGGCCACCTCATCGCCTTCACCAGGATTCAGCCCAATTGCAGGAAGCCTGGGAGTGGGAACCTCCTTTCCCTCTGGGGGAAACTCCCACTCCCACCTGTCAGGTTGCCATCTGACACACCCACAATCACCACAGACCGTTCTGGTTTCATCAGGTCTGCTTCCTCAGTTTAAACAGTCCTGCCAGGGCAACTCAACAGCCTCAGCCCAGTACTGGGGGCCAAGCCTGCACCTCCCTCCTCATCGGGGTAGGTCCTGGCACTGGATCGCTTGTGAGCTCATTTTTGGTCAAAATAACAAACTCATCTCCCAAGAGCATACAGTGATTTTTTTCAGGCATTGGACACTGAAGTTCCAAGTTTTACACAAAAAAATTTCTGATTTTAGGATTTATCTGGAGAGTCTCCAACTGACATTTGTAAATGGTATACATTAAGATGGGAACTGGCCTTACCAGTAGGACCAACATGACTCAGTGCTGTGGTCCCTCCTTAAACAAAGGGAATGTCTGTTCCGAGGACAAATTTACCTTTTTCCCTCATAAACTACCGAGACTGTCTGAAGTTCCTCAAATGGCCACTTTCCAGCCTCAAATATTTAAAGCCCTGGTCTCTTCCAGGTGCCTTGTTCTAGTAAATTATCTCCTTTGATCCTCCCAACAAATTTAGGAGGGAAGGTATGGTTTCCTTTGTTTCACAAAGAGGAAACTGAGGCTCAGAAGTGTGGGATAATTAGACTACAGGTGGTCAACTGTAGGGTGGGATTCAGATCCAACATGGACCTTTGTCCTACAGCACCCTCGTCCCATGACCCTTTCTGCTTCCGATGGTCTGCAATTCCGAGGGCCTTATGACACTGGGAGGCTCTGACCCTGGCCTGGGGGAAGGCAACTGTGACTCCCAAGACTTGACCCCAAAGGACAGTGCAAGCTGCCTATTTTGCAGGGCCCAGTGCAAAATGGAAACGTGAGCCCTTATTCAAAAGTGATGAAGAATGCAACACCATGAGAGCAGAGCGTTAAAGCAGGGACAGGTCCTTGTGAAGGCTGGGTCCTGCGCGGGCGACAGGCCTGTGAGCTGGCAGCCAGGACGAGTCACCTAGCTCTTGGGAGAAGCATGGGCCGCGGGGCAACCTGGTGCTGGAGGACACTGGGATGTTTTCCAGCAAGCCTGCTCTGCCCTCTCCCCTGTCACGTGGCATGATCGTCAAAGGAAGCAAGAGACCCATGGGTTGTGTAGACCAGATAATTTTTGTAGTTTAACTGCTTGGATTCCTCCACTATTGTTGTTTTTTTGAATAATCTGTGTGGCTTTTGAAGAAGTGGCTTGAACTGATTTGAGCCTTATTAAGAGGTGAAGAAGTCGCAGGCAAAGGGGGCCTGGTGATGAGAGAGGAGCGTTCATTTGGCGCTGCAGGTCTCGGGAGTGGAGGAGCCAGTGCTGGGTGCTCAGCAGAGGTAGCGGGGACAGAGGCAGCTGGAGAGCTGTGAGCGACAGTGCTCAGCTCTAGACAGCAGAATGACAATCGGAAACGTAAAAGCCCAGGCGGAAAGTGAGGAAGAAGCGAGCAAGACAAACCCTCAACTCAACTGCCGCCGAAAGAGGGGGAAGTTAAGAGAGGAAATGGCTCATCAGTGTTGCAAATGGGTAGCAGCCTCTGCTGGAAGACGGGACCCCCCCAGTTGTTTTCCCCAAGGGCAGAGGCATTTGGGCACTTGGCTGGGTTTCCCCAGGAGGTAGGGTTTGCTAGAGAGAGTCTAATTCTGGCCAAAGCCTCTCAAATTCTCAGGTAACTGGTCTGATCTCAAGCTTTGAAGGCCTGCTTCCAGCTTTGTGACTCTTACCAGGGTCAATGAGTATCCTGTGTGTAGTCTGGGGGCCAGCCTTGGAGTAAAACGGCTAACAGTCAGGTGTGGTCCCTGCCCTCCTAGAATTCTCATTCTGGAGGGGGAGTCAGGAAAATGAGCAGGCAGGTGGACAGGCAGGGGAGGTGTTGGGGGGAGCACAGAGGAGGAGTGCCTCACCAGGAAAGGTCTCTCCCCAAGAAAGCCACGTTCATACAGAAATCTGAAGGATGAGCAGCATTTATCCAAGTGTTGGGGATGATTGAGGTGAGGAGGGGATCCCGGTTAAAGGGAAAGCATGTGCAAAGGCCAGGAAGTAAGGAAGAGGGTGTTGCATTTGAGTGATGGACATTGACTGCTAGGAGAGACCTTCCCATCCACACATGTTAGTTGAGTGGCTACTACCTGCTCAGGGCTGGAGAGCCATCCTATACACTTGATTGTGCCACTCTCCATCTGTTGCTTTTCCCATTGCACACCCTTTCCTGCTTCTCTGTTTTCCTGATTCTTTCCATCTCATACTTTGATTGGCTCTCTCCCTTGGATTTATTCCATGTATTAGCAGAATACAAGTTCAGCTGCTGTTTCAAAGATCAAAATAACATTGGCTTAAGCAAGAAAGATCCAAGTTAGTCTCACTTTCATGAGATTGCCCAAGAATAAGCAGTTGGCTGTGGAGGTAGCTCTGCAGAGGTGAGGACCCAGAATCTCTGGCTCTTTTTCTTCCACCATCCCTGAGGTATTATTCTTTTTTTTTTTCCTGAGGTATTATTCTTGAGGACATGCTCCGAAGTGGCTCTCTACCGTGGTAGCTTTCCATGAGACAAGATAGAGACAGAGGAGCTACTCTCCTTTCTTTAAAGGTCATGGCATGGAAATTGTACACATCATTTCTGCTCACATCCCATTGGCCAGAGCTTGGTCATGTGACCACACCTAGATGCAGGGAAGTCTGGGAAATGTAGTCCAGCTGGTGCCCATGCTCAGTGAAATCTCAGAAGTAAATGGATATTCAGATAATCAGCAGCCTCTGTCCCATTCTATTTCTGGTTTGTGATCTTGGAGATCTGTCTTCACAGACCGATACCCCAGTAATGGCTCTCCTATTTGATTCAGCCCTGGGCTCCCCATCTCTCATGTAAACACTAGAAAGGCAGAGGACATCAATGCTGGAAAACTAAATGTCATCCTGTGCTCAGCTAAAACTTACAAAAGACAAACCAAGGGGTGAAACATTTATGGGATGTGTTAGGTCAATAAAAATTCCTCTTCTAAGGCCAGGACAGAGGAGGTCTATGCATTGTATTTAAAGAAGCTTTGTTGGTTAGATTAAATGCTGGGTGAGTCCTCTTTGGGGCCTTAAAAGCTCTCCATCCAGAAGAGATGATGAAGCCACAGACTTGCCCATAAGCCCTTAATCAAGGCTCAGCCTGAATTCCTCAGGCTTTGTTGCTTCGAAGGGCAAGGAAGGAAAAAAGTGACGGATTGACAAGGAAAACTGGCAGGTGGTGAATGTGTTCCCCGCAAAGAGCCTTCCGGAGCGTGAGAGTGCTTGTGAGTGAGTGGGTTCACCCTGACGGAAGATCCAGATAATCCAATAAAACACTTCTTGTTTTTGTGACTGATGCAACTGTCATACTCCATTTCCAGGAGCTCGAACCGTCTAAACGTGACTCTGAGCCTTGAAGTTCACTTTCTGGTTTGTACAGCATTAAAATTTTCATCTCAGCCCTATCTCCAAGCTGTCTACCTTCATTTTAGGCAATAACAGACTAAGTAAGAAGAGATTAAGATGGGAGTAAGATCATTTTGTACAGTCCAGACCTCGGTGCTTGTAATTTGGGGTTTAGCTGCCGTTTTGGCTTATGAATGTTTCACAGTTCCCTGTCCCCTTACGCATACTGGATAACACCAAGGTTATCTGTGTACATGTCTGCCTCGTACACCAGGTTAAGAGGCTTTTGAGGACCGAGTCTCCATCCCAGTTTGTGTGGCCTTCCCGGCATCCAGGGTGGTGCCCGGCACACGGTAAGTATTGAATCAGTGCTGTTGAACTGCTGACTTCACTCCGATAACCAACGCTGACTGTGGCTCTTTTTAGTTGTGCCATTGTTGGCAGCGTAAGTTATCCGAATGCCATATTTCTATCATATTTGCATGCTTTCGAGCTGTGACTCCGTCTTCCCCTCCTCCCACCTTCACTCTAAGAGTCCACTGCAGTCTTTAAAAAAGGAAGGAGTGCTTAACAGAGGCTGGAAGAATCTATGCATCATAAAAATTAATGATATGGGAAAATTGTTTCATCGTTTCTTATCAACTAAACATACACTTACCTTAAGATCCAACAGTCACTCTCTTGGAAATTTATCCCAGAGGAATAAAGACTTATGTTCAGACAAAAACCTGTACATGAGCGTTCATAGCAGCCTTATTTGTAATAGCCTAAAACTAAAAACAATCCAAACATCCTCCAATGGGTGAATGATTAAACGTTCTCATATATCCACACAGTAGAATACTCCTCAGTAATAAAAAGAACAAACTTTGCAGAAATCCAATCTATTGGTCAGCTAGTTGCTGTAACAAAGTATCATACAACTGAGTGGCTTAAACAACAGAAATGTATTGTCTTAGTTCTGGAAGCTAGAAGTCCAAGATCAAGGTGTCAGAAGGGCCATGCTCCCTCTGTAGGTGCTAGGGAAGGAACTCTTCCCAGCCTCTCTCCTAGCTTTTGGCAGTTCCATGGCTTGTGACAGCATAACTCCAATCTTGACATGGTGTTGTCCCTGTGTACCTGTCTGTGTCCGTATTTCTCCTTTTTATAAGGATACCAGTCATGTTGGATTCGGGGCCCACACTGCTCTAGTATGACTTCATCTTAACTAATTACATCTGCAATGACACTGTTTCCAAATTATGTCACATTTTGTGGCAGTAGGAGTTAGGACTTCAACATATAAATTTGAGTGGGACACAGTTTAACCCATAACATGTAACAACATGGGTAAGGGCATTATGCTTAGTGAAAAAAGCCAATCTCCAAAGATTTCATACTGTATAATTCCATTCATGTGACATGCACAAAATGACAAAACTACAGAGATGGAGAACAGATGGGTGGTTGCCAGGGGACAGGGACAAGAGTGGGTGGGGGTGAGTCTATAAAGGACAGCATGAGGGAGTTTCTTTGTGGTGAGGAAATAGTCTGGATCCTATTTGGTGGTGGTTATATGAATCTATATGAGGGATCAAATTGCACTGGACTATACCTCCTTCCCCCAACACACAGGCGTGCATATAAAAACTGGTAAAAACTGAACTAGGTCGGTAGTCTAGATAACAGTATTGTATCAATGTCAATTTTCTGGTTTCAATATTGTACTAGTTACACAACATGTCACATTGGGGGAAGCCGGGTGAAGGGGTTCATGGGACTACTCTATGTACTATACTTACAACTTCCTGTGAGTCTGTAATCTTTTCAAAATAAAAAGTTACAAAA
Organism: Neophocaena asiaeorientalis asiaeorientalis; assembly: GCF_003031525.2. Classification (NCBI taxonomy): domain Eukaryota; kingdom Metazoa; phylum Chordata; class Mammalia; order Artiodactyla; family Phocoenidae; genus Neophocaena; species Neophocaena asiaeorientalis. The sequence goes on from NW_020174301.1 coordinate 4,003,953, forward strand.
ATTGAACAATATTGCTATGTCGGTAGATGGGAGGCAGGAAATGAGAGACTGGAGGCGTAGATTGGGTTAAAAAGTTTCTCTTGGGCTTGCCTGGTGGTGCAGTGGTTAGGAATCCGCCTGCCAATGAAGGGTACACAGGTTTGAGCCCTGGTCCAGGAGGATCCCACATGTCGCGGAGCAACTAAGTCCGTGCACCACAGCTACTGAGCCTGTGCTCTAGAGCCCGCGAGCCACAACTACTGAGCCCACGTGCCACAACTACTGAAGCCCGTGCGCTTAGAGCCGGTGCTCCGCAGCAAGAGAAGCCACTGTAATGCGAAGCCGGCGCACTGCAGCGAAGAGCAGCCCCCGCTCCCCGCAACTAGAGAAAGCCCGCATCCAGCAACGAAGACCCAACGCAGGCAAAAATAAATAAATTAATTAAAAAAAATTTTCTCTCGATATGCTTATAATCCTACAAAGAATTTAGGATGGAATCCTAAATTCCATGACATTTGTAGTCACACCACCTTCCCTCTCTAGAACAAAATGAGGAGCTATGTTTAGGTGAGATGGCGGCGGAAGGCAGAGACCAGAGCACAAATATTTATTTATCTCCCTGTAGACTTCTACCCAGGACTTGATTTTCCAGATTTTCAGAAAGATCCTCTGATGGGACCTCGGCTTCTCAGATCAGCAATTGCCCAATGCTCACCTCTTTCCTTGAAATCCTTGTGCCTGGGGAATGTCTCACCTGCCCTGAAGGCCAGGGGGCCCAGCTTCATCAGTCAGGCTGGGGGGTCTTGTCCAGCCCACCCCCTGCCCACTCCCAGCTTCACCCATGCACAGAGCAGGGATACACTCCCAAGGCAAACTTGGTCCTGGTCTCACCTGGATCAAACCAACTCCCAGAAAGTTGGCTTTGCAGGTTCCAAGCCTTGGTTCGGATGACCCAGGTTCCAGACTGGCTCTGCTGCATGCCCTTAGGCAAGTTGCTTCTCCTCTCTTAGCCTCAGTTTCTTCAGCTGTCCAGTGAGAGTAAAGCCCTCCATCTAGTCCTGAAGTCTAGAATATCCTAAAGCTTAAACATTATAAATGATGGGAAGGTTTCTTGCAAATGCAAGGTTCTGTTATAATGATCTCATAATAATTTAATAGTTGTTAATTATTTAAGCACCTTCCACATACTAAGTAAAAATATGATCTCTTAATTCTCGTAAGTGTCATGGACCTCAGGGATTATACCAAGCGCATTCCACGCCTGCCCAGGAAATTGCATCCCTGACCCTGTTCACCCTGGCTGTACCTCTAAAAGCTAAAGGAATCTTTGTCTCTGAGTCTTGATCCAGAAGACTTGGAGCTTTGTTTGCTTTCAAGAGCCCACATCAACCTTATACCAAAGATCCCTGGGGCAGTGGTGTGACTGAGCCAGCTTGCTAGGCTCACGAGGGCTGAATGTGCTAGACCTCTTCCTGGGTCTGGGTCACTGACATCACGCTGTGGCTTGAAATCAGCCATGGTGAGAGCATTTACACTGTGAAAGTTGGCACACACTACAAATCAGGGCTCCGTGTTTGTTTCTCCAGAAAGCCAGTCTTCCTGTCTAGTCAGATCCATTGCAAAGGAGATTTCAGGTGGTATATTAAGATATCTACCAATTCCCAAGGTGGATGGGAGGATTTGGCCACCGACATAAAATAGTAATTATGAACATAATTGAGGAATCTGCTCTAGAGCTTACTAGCTATGTTCCCACGGGCAATTGACTTACTGTCTCTAGGTCTTTGTGGGGTCTTTTGCTGTTGTTTTTTGATTTTATTATTTTTTTTGTTGAAGTTGATTTACAATGCTGTGCCAATCTCTGCTGTGCAGCAAAGTGACTCAGTACATATGTACACACAGTCTTTTACAAGGTAGGACCTCGTTGTTTATCCATCCTGTATATAATAGTTTGCATCTGCTAATCCCACACTCCCAGTCCTTCCCTCCCCCACCCCCCTCCCCCTTGGCAACCACAAGGCTGTTGTCTATGTCTGAGTCTGTTTCTGTTTCGTACACAGGTTCGTTTGTCTCTAGGTCTTTGTATTTTCCTTTATAAAAATGAGGGTATTGACAGAGTCTACCTTCCACTTGTAAAGTACTTCTCATGTTAGCTTTTCATTTTTTTTAAGATTATTTTTTGATGTGGACCATTTTTAAAGTCTTTATTGAATTTGTTACAATATTGCTTCTGTTTTATGTTTTATGGTTTTTTTTTTTTTTGGCTAGGAGGCATGTGAGATCTTTGCTCCCCGACCAGGGATTGAACCTGCACCCCCTGCACTGGGAGGTGAAGTCTTAACCACTAGACCACCAGGGAAGTCCCCAGCTGTTCTTATTGTACTTTTGGTTGCTACTATTTTTATTATGAGCTTCCTGGTCTCTATGAGAAGGTAGCTTTAAAGCACTTGACCATCCCACTCTTCTGAGAGATAATCCAGTATAATATTAAGAGGACAGACTCTGGAAGCTCCCACCTGGGTTCAAATCCTCACTCTACTACATATTAGCTATATAACCTTAGGCAAGTTACATAACCTCTCTGTGGCCCAATTTCCCCATCTGTAGGGTGGAAATTATAATAATACCTACCTCTTTGAGTCGTCCCAAGAATAAATGAGTCAGTGTGTGTAAAACACATAAAGCAGTGCCTGATTCATAGTAAGTACTATTAGGAGGGTGTTATAATTATGCCGAAAGTGATGGTACTTGGGGGTGATTAGCATCTCCCAAGGATTCATAACCTTCCCAGTAGCTCAGAATGTGATCTTATTTGGGAATAAGGTTGTTGTAGATATAATTAGGTGAGATGACATACTGAAGTGGGGAGGGTCCCTCATCCACTGTGAGTGGTGAGAAGAGGCGAGGCACAGAGCCAGACACACACAGGGGAAAGGGATGTGAAGATACACGGGGAGAACACCATTTGATGACAGAGGCAGAGATTGGACCGATGCAGCTACAGGCCAAGGAATGCCAGCATTGCTGGCAACGACCAGGAGCTGGGAAGAGGCAAGGAAGGATTATCTCCTAGAGCCTTCAAAGAGCAAATGACCTTGTCAACCCCATGATTTTTGATTTTTGGCCTTCAGAACTAAGATAATACATTTTGTTGTTTTAAGTCCACCAGTTTGGGATAATTTGTTATAGCAGCTGCAGGAATCTAACACAGGGATCCTTCCGGAGAGGTTGGAGAGGTTGCATACAGATTTCCCCCACTCTCCAAAAGTAGAGAGTTCCTATGAAACTCGAAGTAAGCCAAAATGGCATAAAGTGAAGAAGAAATTACCTTTTCTTTGGTAAAAGTAAAAACAGGTACTCAAGTAGGTCTTTTGTAAAAGCAAAGTGGCGTAAATCGAACTTTCGAAGCGTGAGAGATACCTTATCCACTGCCTTGCTTTTGAACCCACTGTTTGTGTGTCTTTTACGATCCTTTCTGTTTTTGCTGTTGGCTCTTTCCCCAGGGTCTGGGCTTCAATAGCAGCTGAACCCTTTGCAGCTCCATAGTGGGGCTTGGGGGCAACTTGGCCCTTGCCACCAACCGTAACCGGCTAGCTGCTTGACCTACTCATTTTGCTCTTGTATTAATTACTTTAAAGCCTCGTCTTGTGATGTGTGTGTTGTATTGTTAGCGGCATATATTTTTTATGATGATGAGAAGAATTCTCGTATCTAACATTTTAGAGATTCTTACAGACTTTCTTTTTAAAAAATAATTTATTCAGATGAAATTCATATAACACACCACTGACCATTTTAAAGTCAATAATTCCATGGTATTTAGTACATTCACAACGTTGTACAACCACTACTTTTTTTTTTTAGTTCCAAAACATCTTCATCTCTCCAAAGTAAAATCCCTTACCCATTAAGTAATTTTTCCACATCCCTCCTTCCCACGCCCCCCAGCCCCTGGCAACTACCAATTTGCTTTCTGTCTCTATGGATTTATCTAGTCTGAATGTTTCATACAGATGAAATCATACAATACGTGTATGTATCTGACTTCTTTCATTTAGCATAATGTTGTCAAGGTTCAACCACTATTGTAGAACGTATCAATATGTCATTCTTTTTAATGGCTGAATAATATTCCTTTGTGTGTGTACACTATGATCTGTTTGTCTGTTCATCCGTTGATGAACATTTGGACTTTTCTGCCTTTTGGATATTGCAGAGAATAGCCAGTGGGCTTTCTTGTATAGCATTTTGCTTGATTTATTTTCCACCAGGGGTGTTACCAATGGGGAAAACTGAGTCTCAGAGAATCAAGGAAACTGCCCTTTGCATCAATTAGGGAGAAAGGAGGAAACAGATGGTCCATGTCGGGGGGTGGGGGTGGGCAGGGAATGAGGGAGAGTTGATGAAGGTGCCATTGATGGAAGATGCCAGCAGGGGCAAGGAGACCAACAGAGATGGGGCAGCGCCCAGAGCTGGCAACAGCAGGAAGCCATGATTGCCCCAAGGCCTGCAGGGTCAGAGGGAGAAGCTATAGCTGGCATCAGGAGAGGGTTGTGTGATAGGACTGCCTGGCTGGGACTAAGCCCTGCAGAAAAGAAACCCATCAGCTAACAATCCACAGCCTGGAGGTGAGGGAGCTGGGGGTGTTAATACCAGCACCGCCCTCTCCTCACACCCAGCAAGCTCCTACCTCCATTGGCCAAATCCTAATGGAAGCCGAGGGCAAGGGAGCCAACCTCCGGCGTAGAACGGGGTGGGGAAGGACGGAGAGTGTCTGGGGGGCAAACAGAACCTATAAAGAATAGCTTTTGTCACACGGCCTGAGTTGGGACTTGAACCAGGGTCTTGGTACCCGGATCCCACACTCTTTCCAGTCCCAAAGGTAAGTGCCAACTGGCGCATCTCAATGCATTACTCACGTTCCTGCATTTCCCCTCTGCTGCCCTTCTCTTGCCCCATCCCTCGGGGGTCCCGGGGAGACAGGGGTCTGCAGAGGTGCCTGGTCTGGTCTCTGGCTCCTCTTCTCGTCTTCCCTCTGCCTCTGCCCGCAGAGGGCTGCTCTCAGCGTCCAACCTCTGGCTGTGCTCCCTGGCTCTGCACACCAAGTGGGGCAGACAGGGGGCCCCTGGGGTCGGGGGCTTTTCTTCTTTCTCCCTTGTTGGCGGTCATTCGGAAGCCGTAAGAGAGCCGTGGAGAGCAAGAGCTGAGAAAATCAGGGGCCGAGAGTCTGTTGTGAAAGGAGTCCACGAAGACAATGCAGCAAGTGCTTAGCGAGGCCTGAATGCAGGGCTTAGGGTGCAGAGCCCTCCCGAAGCCTTTGTGTGCCTCTCTATTGACTGCTCCTAAGCCCTCAATGTGCCCCCATTGTGCTCAGAAGAAACCCAAGCCCACCCAGGCCCACAGGGCTCCGGCCATGTCTTGTACCACTC
>NW_020174301.1:4009484-4090539 GCF_003031525.2 Neophocaena asiaeorientalis asiaeorientalis
GACAGTCCCACTTCCAGACCTTTCCACCTGCTGGATCTGCAGCCGGGGATGCACCTTCCTCTCCCCAGATGTGGTTCCTGCTCCTGCTTCAGATCTCACACGAAATGTCACCTCCCTAGAGAAGCTTTTCTTGGCCTAAATGAGATCCCCTTCTTCCCCAACCACCAATTTTCTCTCTTGGACCTCTGTACTGATCTATCTGTCTCCCCCACGGGGCTAGACATGGAGCTGGCCGGTCTTGTTCACTGCTCTGTCCGCAGAACCCAGCAGAACCCAGCACAGAGCAGGCACGGGAGGTGTGTTCATTGGATCACAAAGTGGATGACATTTTTTTCTAACGCCTCCACCATTTAGATTTGACCTCTATTTGGATTTCTGCTTTCACGTATGAACAACATACAAAAGCATCTCTGAACATTTGACTTGGGGGCTGCACACTGTGTCTTTTGTCAGCAGAGGTGCTGGCTTTCCCTCCGTGGTCTCCTCTATACAGACCATCATTGACTTAAAATAGGGGTCTGGCCTGATAAACCCATCATAGGCTAAAAATATTAGGTCATAAATGTGTTTAATACAGTAAACCTAACCTACGGAACATCAGCGCTTAGCCTCACCTACCTTCAACGTGCTCAGAACACTTACATGAGCCTACAGTTGGGCAAAATCATCTAACACAGAGCCTATTTTATAATAAAGTGTTGAATAGCTCATGTAATTTACAATACTGTCCTGAAAGTGAAAACCAGAATGGTTGTCTGGGTGCAGACTGGTTGTAGGTGTATCGGTTGTTTACCCTTGTGATTGCATGGCTGAGTGGGAACTACAGCTTCTGTCCAGCATCGTGAGAAGAGGACTGGACTACGTGTCACTAGCCCAAGAAAAGGTCAAAATTCAAAGTACGGTTTCTACTGAATGCATATCGCTTTCATGTGATCATAAAGTCAAACTATCATTAAGTTGAACCATTACAAGTCGGGGACTCTCTGTAGCTGCTAGGATTCAGGAATGTCCATTGCTCACGTACTGTAATAGCAAGATTGTACTCATCCCAGCTCTCTGTGGGTCTGAATTCCGTTACTAAATAGTCATGGGACCTTTTGATTATTTAGATCAAATGATGTGGCGTTGACCTTCATCTACTGTACTAATAAAGAGTATCTTGCTGGCACCCGCTGGTAACCGGTAGTTATTGAACACTGATGGGTAATTTGCTACTGATTCTAATTTCTCAACTCAGTTCATCTTATTGTTAGGATCTGAAGTCTCTTCTAATTGAACTTGCATCGCGTCAACAGTGACCTGAGGGTTTTGTAATGGAGAGGATGGCTTGTGGGATACGTCACTGCAGGTCCATGGCAAGGGGGTGCTCTGGACGAGTGGCAGCCTGGGGAAGGGCAGATCAGAGCTTTGTCGCAGTTGTATTCCTTCCAAGCTGAGAGGTGTAGGCAATCTCTTCACCTCTTGGTCTTTAGTTACCTTGGTTTTCTTATCTATAAATGAAGATGTCTAAATGTCCCTTCCAAGGCCAAGGTCTCATCAATCTATCACTACACTACTTTTGTGTGATAGCTCTGCCGTCTTCATCTAATCAAGAAACGTCCAAATAAAGAGCCATTGTCGACATATCCGAGGCAAAAACAGACCAGGTGGAGAGACTAAAGCCCATGAAGCAACCCCTGTCCACCAATGCATATACCTTCCTTTTCTCCTCTTCTCTCTGTCTCTCCATCTCTCCCACTTGCTCTCTCGCTCTCCCCTCCCTCCACCCCTTTGCTTCCCTCTTCGTCTCAAGACTCAACACTTCCATTAGGACTTGTATGATGTTACTTAGCCCCCAGGCATTTCAGACTCAACTTGGGCGCTTTGGGAAAAACCTAAAAAGGCCAGGTTATGGTCCGTTTTGCAGTTTAGCTGTGCATCAAGGAGAAGTGCTCCTGTCCTCAGTGAAGTGCAGCTATTGTAATATTGGGTAAAGGAAACAATTGCTGTTGTTCCTATGGGCGCAGTTGTTTATATGCAGTTCATTCAGTGTGGCGTTTAGCATGCAAGACTCCTTTAAACCTCCTAGCTCGGGATCCATTTAGTTTTACAAGTTAAGCCAAAGTCCTTTTTCCCTAAGTGCCTTTTCTTATTCTTGGATTAAAAACAATAAACCATGAAATATCTCTATTGAAAAATGATATGACCAAGCCCTCCCTGAGAATTCAGGGGTTAAAATGTGGTTTGAGGCATAGAGGCCCATTAAGGTAATATTGGACTATGGTGAAATTCTTCTGAACGTGAACTTTGCTGCATTTTGACTTAGAAATGTAATCCAGCTCCAGGTCCTCAACATACAGACACCAAATACTGCTTTTAGAACACATTAGTGCTGATGAACAAAGAAGCTTGGAATGGCCGCTTTAAAATATGATTCTTTCAGTCTCTACTTTCAATAACCTGGAAAGAAAACCATTTCCCCACTTGGCACTGGGAGAAAACGGTAACTTAATTATCAGCTAGGGAGTGTTATGAAATTAATATATGACACAGGTAAATTACACACGAATTTTCTTAGGACGCCACCATCTTGGTTTTGAAATATACATCATAAGATTCTGTTTTGAGTTAGTGGAAACTCTATGTCATCAAATCGAGTATTCACATTTCACACATGTGGAAGCCAGGGCCCCACGAGGGAATTGACTTGTCCAAGGTCTCCCACTGGTTACGTCCTGCTCAAACTGGTGAAACTGGAGTTCAATGAATGTGATGTTTAGTACTTTTCAGAAGGAAAGTTTTAGCCCAGGAGATTTTTTTTTTTTTTTTTTTTCAGCAGCGAAGGACTGTGTTTTAGTGAGATGGGAGAGACTGTACACTCTGGAGTTACACTGTCTTAGTTTCGAGGTGCAGCCCAGTCACTTACAGCCCTAGGTAATTAGGAAGACTCCTGATCTTTCTAAACTTTAATTTCCTCACCTGTAAAGTGGAAATGATGGGAATGACAACAGAAGCTGCCTTATGGGTAGTGGTGAGGATTTAGTGAAACAGAGTAGTCAAGCTCAGCTTCATACATGGCAGGGTATGTGAAGAAGTTGTGGACTCGTTGATAGCACGCTTCTCAGCCATATATTAACTAATTCAGATTTCATAAATAGAGTCAACAGTCTCAGAGAGAAATTAATGCTCTACCTTATGTGCCGCTGTTAGTCTCTGTGTTGAATTTTTAGAGGCTAAAATAAGAAATGCGACTTTACCCTGTGTAGGGAGTTCATAGTGAAACGCTCCAAATAGCAGCTCTCAACTGATGCAAGATTGATGCTCATAATGGCCAGATGGGCATGTCATAGAAATTAAAGAATTTTTGAATATAAATGCCTGGCACACAGAAAGCAACCGACAAACGTCTGCTGAATTAAATTACATGGAACAAGGAGGCAGGGAGGTCTTGCCACCAGATTTAACAGAACCCAGGAAACAGACGCTCTTTTTAAACCTTCTGATCCCATGCAGCAGGGATGGCAAATACCACTTTCATATTCCATACCCAGAGCAGACATCACTAATCCATCCTAGCACTCTTATTCCCCAACCTGATATTTGTTTCTATGTGTGACTCTGCCATAAGGTGATGAGCCCTTGGAGAGTGATGAATGACTTCAGTTTCTTCTTTGTCTTCCACAAATCTCATAGAATAGATGCTTAATGCTTGCAGAATGGATGAGCTCAGAGGGGTTTAAGAAGTTGCCCAAGGCCCCACAGGAAGTTTGGCACTCACTGAGTCTGACACCAACTGAGAAATAGACACAGGAGTAGGCAGATGGAGATGAAAATGCCATCTTTCTTCCCTTCATGGGGAGGTTGGAGGATGTGACTTGGGTCCCATGGAAGCCAGCAACAGTGAGCTGTCAAGTAGTGAAACCCAGATGGAGACAGACACCCTCTCAGACACAGGCAAGCCTGAGGTCCAAAGCACACCTCCACTTAGTGGTCCCCCAGGAGCAGAGCTTAGCAGTTAAACTCGGGGAGTGGAAGGACAGAGCTGAAGGCGAACGCTCTACAAGCAGTTAGATCCCAGATAAAAGCAGGGGAAGGGGCGGAGCCGCGCTTGCTCTGTCCTTCTGCCCCCACGTCCCACAGCCACCAGTTAAGTAGCTCTTCCTTGAGTGGAGCGGGCAAGGTGGGGAAGGAGGCTGGAAATAGTACCTGATGAGGAGGGATTTCCCTCCAAACACGAAGAGGATATCAGTGTTCCCCTAATAGGCCCTGGACAATAAATCGAATACTCACCTGAAGGATTTAGCACAGTACTGGGGGTACTGTAGGTGGCTCCAAATGCTAGCTCCCTGCTCACATGTTACTGCTCCGGAATTCTTATAAAAGGATCCAAAATGCATGCTACTTACTTGGAAGTAAATTAAGAGCTTCCAATATTGCTGGTTCCAGTCAGCGTCTCATCTTTATATTTTCTCCCACTTCATCATCTATAAGCAAAGGTAAAGCGGCTTTTTGCGGAGCTGGATTCCCGATCAATGTGCACCGTCCCGGCCCCTCTTCACCTTGCAGGGCCGGCTCGGCTCTGAGCCGCCGGCTGCAGGGCGCACCGGGTCGGATTGTTCTCCACTCCACAGCGGTGTCACAGCCGTCGTCTACAGCGTGGGAAGTTGTACTTACAGAGTGAAGAGAAGCCGCGCGGGGTCAAGGGGGGACACAGCTTCTTCTCCAGCTGGGCCTTGGCGAAGATCCTCTTCTGGGCTTCCTTTCTTTGGCGGATCATGTTCTTCACTGGCACCCACATGTGCCCCACCTGTGTTCAAGCCTGGAGAAATAACAAGGGAGGTGATGCCCTAAGCTATCTGCCTCGTGAGGATCCCGTTGTATGTAGGGTGTGTGCGCGCCTGCGCGTGTGAGCTTGGATGTTGCCGGCTGGCTGACCGTCCACCTAACCTATCAAGGCCAACAGCATAGTAGGTAAGAACAACAGCCAGCCCAGAAGCAAGACTGTCAAAAGTCAAACTTGACCCCGTACTCCCGGGTAACCTTGGACAAGTAACTCTTTATGCCTCAATTTCCTCATCTATGAAAAAGGAATGATAATACATGTCTCCACCATGTTTAAGATGTATATAAAGCATTTAGTCCTCAGCACATAAAAACAATCAAAGTTTAGTTTTTCCTGCTATACTGTTAAGACTGTCATGTCAGAATGAATTTGAGATATTCTACAGAAAGTACATACAACAAAACATGTAATTAAACAAAAATTACCAGTAAAAGAAAAATGGGAATAAAAATAAGGCAAATTAAATTAAAACTGGAAGGGTAGAGGCTGTGGTGGGAGGGAGTGGCAGAGGAGGAAATAAGGAAATAGAATTAAAAAAAATTAGAGTATAAGATCATATACAGTTGTTATGATAAGTTGTCAATTTAGTTCCGAGCTTCCTTGCAGCCAAATCAAAAAGGGAAACAACTCAGTCCATGTGGTGCAATCTTAAATGAAAAGTTAGCATATAGAAGGATCCAGTTCACTTACTTTCTTTCCTGAAAGATCAAATCACTAAGTTAACAGCATAGGATTCTTTCCTATTTCCTCTCACACAGTTCCCCGAAAACATTTCTTACAGTTTAGTCCCATGTTGGTGTCTGCTTCTCAGAGGACCCAGACTAACACACCACCTGAAGAGCTGACTGGGCTAGACTTTAAAAATGACTCCTCACGGTTCTGGCAGCTGAATCTGGCTGTTGTTTGAGACCTGAGCTGGGCCCACTGGTAGGAGTACCTGTAATGACATCTCTGTGTGGCTTGAGCTTCCTTACAGCATTGTGGCCTCAGTGTAATCAGACTTCTACCTTGACGGCTCAGGACTCCAAAAGCGGAAGCCCCAGTGAATAAAGAAGAAACCGCATAGCTTTTCCCGACCTAGGCTCAGAAGTCATGCAGCATCACCTCTGCTGCATTCTATTGGTTACAAGTCAAAACTCTGCCCAGGTTCAAGAGAAGAAGATGTAGACCCCACCTCTTGATGGGAGGTGTGTCAAGATTACATCACAGAACAGCACATGGAATAGAAGACGTTGTTGGAAAAGACAATTTGACATACTAGACAAAGGGTTATTAGTCGGGGCAAGGGGATTATTCTAGTTCTCTATTGCTGGGTAACAAATCACCCCCAAACCCATGAAAACAATTCTTTTATTCTGATTACCTTAACTTTTTGGAGGGCTCATAGGGCTCGGCTAACAGGTTCTCACCTGGCCTCTTTGTACCTTTGCAGTGGCTGGGCTGGAGTCATCTGGAAAGGAAGGCTTCCTCCTGTATGTGTGTAGTGGAGTGTTCTGACGGCCAGCTGGACCCTCAGTTGGGGAAATCATCTGGAACACCTACACCTGGCCTCTCCAGTTGGCCTGGGCTTCCTCACACCATGGCAGCTGGGCTCCAAAAACAAACATCTTGAGAGAGAACCTGCAGAAACCATGTCCCCTCTTAAGATCTAGTCTTGGAAATCACACAGCATCACTTTCACAGTGTTCTATTCATTAGAAGTGAGTCACAGAAGCTTGCCCGTATTTAGGAGGAGGGGACCCAGACTCCACCTCTCGATGGGGACATGTTTTAACTCACCACAAGGAGTGTTGCGTCTGCCATTTGCAAGGAGTCTTATTGGTTCAAACTTGTGGTGGATGGGCACCTTGAGGTGCCATGTTTGAGTGCTGACATACTTGCAGAAGAGGTAGGCGGGGCAGATGAGCTGAGGGTTGCTTTGCGGCAATCAAAGGTCATCTTGTTCCCTGCGTGCTTGTCCCTGCGAGGTGATTGGTGAGTTTGTTTTACTCGAAGCCTGAACCCCAACCATGTGGTTTGTTGGTAGAAGATGCAGGACTCAAACATTTATCTCATCCTCGCTCTCATTCTGGGTCTCTTCCCATTGTGCTGGGATTGACCGAGCTTTAGGCTTCTCCATCACTTCACCTTCCCAGTCTTTTCCAGAGAAAAACACCGGACTAGATCCTGATTTGGTCTAGGCATTGAGACTCCTAATACCAACTGCCGCTGAATTTTTCTTCTCCCTGTTAAAGCTGGCAGGTTCTTACCACCGACTATGAATGTATATATTTTTAAAACTCACAGCAGTTCCTTTGTTGCTATCTGTTTTCATTTTGCCTTTCTGTCCCCCAGGTCACCCATTAACATGCTTTTCAAAAAAAAAAAAAAACTGAAGAGAGTGAAATTAAATCACTGACGTCTGCCGCTCAGTCTCACTCAGCATCCTTGTTCCCTAGATTCTTCTGGATAGAACTTAAGACTCTTTGTTATCACTAGTTTTTACTTTCTTTCCTTTCTGGGTGGCAGGGAGGGGACAGTAATGAGAGAGAAAGTAGACAGTTCAGCAGTTCCATCAAAAGTTTCACTTCCGGGCTTCCCTGGTGGCGCAGTGGTTGAGAGTCCGCCTGCCGAGGCAGGGGACACAGGTTCATGCCCCAGTCCAGGAAGATCCCACATGCCGCGGAGCGGCTGGGCCCGTGAGCCATGGCCGCTGAGCCTGTGCGTCCGGAGCCTGTGCTCTGCTAACGGGAGAGGCCACAACAGTGAGGGGCCCGCATACCGAAAAAAAAAAAAAAAAAGGTTTCACTTCCCATGAGTAATGATAACTACTTTCATTTTTCAGTTGGTATTAAAAAAAAAAAGGTAATTACTAAGGTAAACTATATGGATGACAAAACTGTATTACTTGACTAAAGTCAAGAAAATCTCTGAGGATAGAATTATTTATTAATGCAATTAAATTGAATAAATAATGATGTTTTTACACCCTCCTCTCCTAAAAGGCAACATCCTGACAAATCAAGTCTGGAGTAACCTTTAATTTCATAGCTGGGGACACGTGAATTCAACCTTTGCATCAGGGCTATTGTTAGACATTCAAAGGCTGACTCTTCAATATTAGAAGATGTCATTCCAGGGGAAAAGAAGAGAAAATTGTTATTGTTTCTTTAGTTGGGACGATAATTCACACTATGTTACAGGCAATCACTGTTACGAGTAACTAATAGCAAATGTCCAGGAAATCTGGCGGTTATTATTATGAAGCTTTCAAGTTTTGTTTTGTCTTTTTTGACTGAGATATTTATTTTCTGTGATGCATATGTTTTGGTCACCATTAGAGTTTCCATATGCATATGTGGTTGCATTTGACAAAGAAGGACGCTAAACACTCTTTCATTGGGTTCTCTGGGCTGTTATATGACACTCCATTAGGATTCTTGACAATCCAATCCATTTCTCCAGCCACAGCAGCATTCCAGTGTCTCCATGCTGTTTCTCTGGACTGACATCTCCAGGTATTGAGTTGCTCTTTAAAAATACAAGGCAGAAATTAGAACTACCATTGGATCCATCAATTCCACTGCCAGGTATATATCCAAAGAAAATGAAAACTCTAACTCAAAAAGACACATGCAGCCCAGTGTTCACAGCAGCACTATTTACAACAGCCGAGACATGGAAGCAACCCAAGTGTCCCTCAACAGATGCATGGATAAAGAAGATGTGGTATATACACACAATGGACTATTACTCAGCCACAAAAAAGAATAAAATTCTGCCATTTGCAACAACATGGATGAACCTAGAGAGTATTAGGTATTAGGCTTAGTGAGATAAGTCAGAGAAAGACAAATACTCTATGTTATCACCTATATGTGGAATCTAAAAAATAAAACAAATGATTGTATATTATAAAACGGAAACAGACTTACAGATACAGAGACCAAAGTAGCGGTTACCAGAGGGAAGACAGAAGGGCCAAGATAGGGGTATGGGATTAAGAGATGCAAGCTACTATGTATAAAATAAATAAGCAACAAGGACATATTGTATAGCACAGGGAAATATAGCCATTATGTTGATAAATTTACATGGAGTATAATCTATAAAAATGTTGAATTACTATATCGTAGACCTGAAACTAACATAATATTGTAAATCAACTATACATCGATTAAAAAAATACAAGGCAGGGCTCCCCTGGTGGCGCAGTGGTTGGGAGTCCGCCTGCCCATGCAGGGGACACGGGTTTGTGCCCCAGTCCGGGAGGATCCCACATGCCGCGAAGCGGCTGGGCCCGTGAGCCATGGCCGCTGAGCGTGCACGTCCGGAGCCTGTGCTCCGCAACGGGAGAGGCCACAGCAGTGAAAGGCCTGCATACTGCAAAAAAAAATACAAAAATATATACAAGGCAGAACTTGGAGCAAGGGGCAAGCTCTGTAGGTGGCTCTGGGCCACTCTCTTGGTTAAGGACCCTGAGTGCACATCATCGGAAAGATGATGAAAGAAACAGACTTTGGGGAATTCCCTGGTGGTCCAGTGGTTAGGACTCCTTGCTTTCACTGCTGAGGGCCCAGGTTCAATCCCTTGCTGGGGAACTAAAATCCCACAAGCCATGCAGCGTGGACAAAAAGAAAAAGAAAAAAGAAAGCAAAAGAAACAGACTCTGGAAATCTCAGCATTTCCAGGGGGTACAAAGCCCACCCCCATCATTTTCCTCACGAGAAATTGAGAGTTTCCTTGGGAAGCATAGCAAGAAAATAGCAGAGCCGAGACCAGAGCCCCAGTTTGCAGGACCCAAGACCTGACCTCGCCCCTGTACTCACTTCTGTGTTTGTGGCTAGACTCCAACTGGGCCAGTTCTGTTGTGCTAGACCTGAGCTGGGAAGCAAGGTCAGGGCATTCTTCTCCAGGCTTCTAGGCATGAAGTGGAAGAAGAAACATAAAGAACAGAAAGAAAGAAACAAGAGAATCCCACTGCCTCACACAGTTCCCAATCTCCAGGATGAATTAGAAACAGCCTGCTACTGACATTCAAGGCAGAACTGAGAAGTTGTGGAGATTGCTTGGAGATACCATTGCAAGGTTTATTATTCTGTAAGGTGGTGAGCAGCCTGCCTGTGCCTGATGGTGTGAACCCAGGGCTTTTAGAAATGCCTAAGGAAGAGGGAAGCTTTTACAGTAAAGCACAGTCTTTGGAAAACATAAAAACGAGTAGCAGGCCACCATGGGAGCTTGGATTTTCTTTGCTTTTACATGAAAGGTCGTCCTTTCTCGCTGCCTGCAACAGCAGACTGTCCCTTCCAGCCAGCTCCATGCACTTTGTTTTAAAGGTTTAAAAATAGAATGAGAAGGTCTTGTAGAGCTGTGAGGAGGCATGGCTCTATCTTGTACATGTGCACTGTGCAAAGGAAAGGGAGCCTGTGTTGAGCTGTGTCTGACCAGGCAACGTCACTCCTAACACTGAGCCTTAGATGCCCTCTGGATGCCGTTCACAGGCTGATGTGTGACATCCAAGGCTCCTCTGGGTCTTGGAAAACACCCTGCAGACTCTCAGACTCATCTTTCCTTGCCTTCTTGGTTCCGATGTGTCCGGCTTGAGTCGCACTGCCTTTCTGGCCGAGTTGCTCATGTCTTCTCCCTGGCAGGCTCTCTGCTGAGATGCCTGACTTCCTGCCGGATTCAGTGGCTAAACTCTTATTCTTCATGACTCAACTTAGGGCCACCTCCCCTGGAAGTCATCTCTAACAAGGTCCTCCCTCCCTGCAGGGATGAAAGGGACAAGGGAGGATCCAGAAATTCTCAGACTTGCAGAGTTAAAGGATGTCTCTCCAGCCAGCAAAATATTTTCAAATTAAGACACAACCCCAGGAAAAAGACCAAGGTGGCAGCCTAGCCATCATGCATTTGTTATGATCTCTGATTGGTTAAATGTTCCCCCTTCAAGTCCTTGCATTTGCACACATATTTCAGGTTAAAGAGTCCTAAGGTAGTCCCACAAAGGCCTGATACGTTCAAAGCACCTGGAAGTAAGTCTAAAGAAAGAAGCAAGTCTGGGCAAAGATTGAGTCTGCTACTGGCCCACAGAGCTTCCTGGAATCAAACTGGTTAAGTAAACAAAAAACACTTAACAGAGTTTCTGAGAGAGCTATATGGTCCAAAGTGCCAACAGCCTGGACTAAACGAGACAGTGATTATTCAAGATGTAAAACAACCCTCTGACCTCTACAGTTTATGGGCTGGAAGCATGCTGTGAAAACTGCTCAGCCCCCAAGATGGGCATATCCTCCAATGGAGGACAAAGGAAAAGGAAGGGCTTCCCAGAGAGTGTGGCCAGGAGCCATGGAGAGCAAGAGACTGGGCAGCTGCTCCCAGGAAACATAACCAAAGTCTAATACACACACACACACACACACACACACACAGAATTGGCTCATGCAATTGTTTAAGCTTAGCAAGTCCAACATGTGCAGGGTAGACCAGCAGGCTGGAGACCCAGGGAAGAGTCACTATTCAAGTCCAAAGGCAGTCTACTGGCAGAATTCCTTCTTCCTTGGGAGAGGTCAGTCTTTGTTCTGTTAAAGCCTTCAACTGCTTGGATGAGGCCCACCTGTGTTATGAAGGGTAGTTTGCTTTACTCAAAGTTCACTGATTTAAATATGTCTCATTCAGAAATACTTTCACAGAGACATCCAGAATATGTTTGACCAAATATTTGGGCACCATGGTCCAGCCAAGTTGACACATCAGATTAACCATCACAACTACTCACTGACTGCTATGTTTCCCTTTCTTCCTTTTCCAACTGGGAGTGTTTGTTGTAGCTGTTTTATCCTTGTATTGTGTGTGTGTGTGTGTGTGTGTGTGTGTGTAGGTGAGGGAGTGTCAATAATTTGTCTTTTAGTTCATAGTTCTCCAAAGCAAGAGGAACCACATCTAAATATGATATAGGTCATGAGGTCCTTGGCTTTAAGATTGACTGAGTGAGACTTTTGGACTGTTTTAGGGAGGGGAGGTAGGAAAATAAATATCTGCGACCAGAAGGGCAGACTGTAGTAGATTGGATAACGGTACTCAACTATAATCACTCTCTCCCACTCTCTACATCCTATCCCTGTCTCATTGTCCTTGGTCCTGGCCATTTGGCTTGCTTTGATCAATGAATATGAGCAGAAGTGATAGTGTGCCAGTTCTGAGCAGAGACCTTAAAAGGCATCACAAGTTTCCACTTGTCCCCTTGAGCTTTTGTTCTCCACCATGAGGACCTGAGGATCCTTCCACTGAGGCTGCTGAATGAGAAGACACAAGTTGCTGAGCTAAGCTAATGGCAGCAAAGCCCATCAGAGCTCAGCAGAGCCACAGCTAATCCACAGCACTCACTCTCCCTGAGCAAGAAATAAATGTTGGGACTTCCTTGGTGGTGCAGTGGTTAAGAATCCACTTGCCAATGCAGGGGACATGGGTTCAAGCCCTGGTCTGGGAAGATCCCACATGCCGCAGAGCAACAGAGCCCGTGTGCCACAACTACTGAGCCTGTGCTCTAGAGCCCGTGAGCCACAACTACTGAGCCCGTGTGCCTAGAGCCCGTGTTCCGCAACAAGAGAAGCCATCATGATGAGAAGCCCGTGCACTGCTACGAAGAGTAGCCCCCACTTGCCACAACTAGAGAAAGCCCGTGCACAGCAACAAAGACCCAACACAGCCAGAAATAAATAAACTTATAAACAAAAAAAAAATTATCTCGCTTAAAAAAAAGAAATAAATGTTTTCTGAGTCACTGAGATGCTGGGGATGTTTGTTACTGCAGCAAAAGCTGACACATACAATCGATGTAGCTCACACAATTGGGTAATTCAGATCAAGTGAATGAATACTCCTTTCCAAATGGGAAGGTTTTAAGTTAGAATTATGCAGATACTGTCCTGATTCCTCACCCTATTTTGTTCTTATTAAAAGGGCAAAGATCTTTTAAAGAACTTTTAAAGGCTTAAAATATATTCTTGTTATGGAATTTTTGACACCACTCTAAACTCTGGGAATTTAACGTAGACGGCTCAAAGATTTCAGCGTTGAAGGAATAGAGACAGTCCGTAGCTATCAAGCTATGAAAGACTCCCCAAGCATCATCTTGAATTGAGTCACCCTGATGTCAAAGCATCAGATGACTCAGGATGACCTTCACAGGGAAGTCTTTACTTCCTCTTGTCCTTCCTTATTCCTCTTTCAGCTGGTGTTTGGGCTTGATAAAAAGGAAAAGAATTAGAAGTTTCTCTTCTTAGCTGTGTCAACAAATTCCAAAGGGCTTCTTCAATAAAAAATAAAACTTGAGAAAGCACAACCCTAGCCTAAATTACTCGGGTAACTTTTGTTTTCTGGAAATAATAGAAAGTCTTAAATCTCATTCATTTTTTCCCATTCTTTCCTCCAGCTCTTTGCTTAGTTTGGACTGGGAAACAAAACTAGTCATTTTCAGTTCTGATTCCGAGACCCAATTCCTCCATAATTGAGTTTAAGTTTCCAGCTCTGTGGGAGGATAAAAAAATTATTTTTGCTATTGTAACTTGGATTGAGCTTTTTCAAAATGAGAATATGCATTCTGAGCAATAAAAGACTCAAACTCGCAAATGAAGAAGTGACCTTGCACAAACAATCATGTTGCTGGGTCTTATACAACCCATCTGGATATTTTAAGAGCAGAGCAGACCAATGAGTGTTCATGTAAAAGGTCAGAGAACTAGGTTGAAGAAAAAAAGGTATCCTTCTCATCAATGTGACTCATCCACTCCCCCGGGACTAGCAAAATGACTCAGACTTTTAAGTAGGTGCCAAGGCTTATACAAAAATACGACCTAGCGGTTTTCATCAAGGCTCCTCAGTTGGCTGGTTGTCATCGTTTTGATTCTCCTGTGCCCCTGAGGAATTTGGGGTATTTTGGGCCTTTTCACAGAAGGCTCCAAAGGACCCTGCTGACGGTTCACAAGTAACCCTCTGAAGGTCTAGATTCCAACCTTCACATTCACAAAGGCTGTGGTTGAAAGAGTTGAAGGAAATTTCTGATTAAACTACCAAGAGAGATCAAGCCCCAAGGTCATATTTACAAGCCCACACAGGCCTTCTTGGAGCAGACCTCACTCAGATCCAGAGTCAGTGTCCCCCTTAAGCTGAGGTTGGCTCCAGGAGCACAGCCAGATTCCCAGGCCCTGTGGCCATGCCCTTTGCCTCCGTTCCTTCTATCTGGAAACTGGAGGCATTGGTTTGCAGAAAGGGGCCACCAGGAGGCTGGGATTTCATATCAGCTTTGCCCAGGCCAGCTTGGGTCACTTCAGGCTGATTTCTTTTGGGTTCATGTTCTTCACCAGCTGAATGGGGATGATCCTATCAGCCTCCTTTCTTGGGTTATAGTCACAAACAGTAAGATCATGTGCTTGGAGCCTTTGGAATGTTAGGGAACACAAAGGCGCACTCAGAATTTCAGCTATTATGTTATTGATGAGAGGCCCTGCTGTTAGGCATGCTGATGGCTCTCAGGCAACTTCTGTGTCTGCGTCAGTGTGCTCAAAGGGCTTACGGGTAGAAGCAAATAAAACTGGGATTGGATTTGGTGGACATACACATGCCCAGAGGACAATTTGCCGCCATGCTCCAGGTGGCATGTTCCGTGCTCCATGCCCTGCTTGAGGCCTTGGAGCATCCTCAGTTCCCATCACGGGCTCCTTTTTCTCTTCTTGAATGCTGCAGACCCAATCCTTGGGTCCTCTCTGTCTTTCTTCCTTAGGGGCCCCAGCCTTGCCATCTATCCAAGGATGAATCCCAGTTCATCCTTTCTCACTGGCCAAGTATAAAGAAGGTGTCACCCGAATCAAACTGGTCCATGTTTTGCTGCACTTAACCCTGGGTAGGCACCGTCACAAGAGGAGCACATTTCGAATCCAAAGACCTCAAGGAGTAAATCACTGCAGAAGAGTTTTGGTAAAGGGGCAGTGAGGGGATAAATTAAGGAACGCTACTCCCATTAAATCTTTATAAAAGTGCCCTTTGCTCCTGTATCACACCCCTTCCTGCTCCACTGGCCTCTCTCTAATCAGTTCTCTCTCTTACCACTGTTCACCCCTCAACTCTTTTTTTTTTTTATCTTCCTCCCATGCTGACCTAACCGTCTTCCATGTCTGCAATTTTTACCTCTATACACGTGCCTTCTGTTAAAATGGCGATTAAAGGAACAAAATTGATTGAATGCCGATTATGTATATTCAGTGAGAAACACTCTGATCTCAAATAGACCTCCCAGGAAAATTCCTCCTGGAGGGGGTACTATGTTGACCAAGAGATAAGTGTTTCTGTCCAGTTGTCAAGAATGTCATTTAGTTGCTTTTCTGGGCCACATGAGCCTAGGGTGGGTTTGGGCGGCAGGAGCCAGATTCCACGTGTCACGAGACTCCCTCTAAAAGTCAACCACTTTTCCTATACATTTCAGAACAACCAGGAACCTTGCTAATCGAATATTGTCCCATTATGTGACCAGATCATGAATTTCCAGGAAGGACAGAGTAATCCAATTTGTGCTGAAATGTCAGCCCAAGCTACAGATACTCTTTGGTATGATCTGTAGCCTTTTCTTTGGCTGTTGTCAACGATGTGCTTGCTTAACTTTAAAAGCTATCTAAGGCATTTGGCGTGGATCCTCTTCTGCTTGAAGAAGTATGACTCTCAGCTCATTGTTTTTCTCAGGAGTCATGCTTGCTGGTGTTCTCTGGCATAGCTGGCTGGGTGTTTTGAAGGGGTGGATTGATCTCTCCCTGACGTACATGAAAAGCTTCATAGAATGAAAGATCTTTGTCATCCTTCACTTAGGGTGTGGCGGTTGTCATCCCGTAAAGAACTGTGTCCAGTTGTTCTGGTTCTTCATTCCTTCCTTCTTCCATAAACATCCATGGAGTCCTTACTATGTGCCAGACATCCTTCTGGATGCTGGGAAGACAACAGAGAACAAGCCATTCTGAGGAGGTGACATCCAAGTGGAGATCCAAGTGATATGAAGGTGCCAGACATGCAAAGATCTGCGTGCAGAACATCCCAGGGGGAGGGAACAGCGAGCACCAGCCCCTAAGGAGAGAAAGAGCTTGGTTGTCTGAGGGTCAAAGAGAAGGACAGTATGGCTGGAACAGAGTAAGCATGGGGAGACATGGTATGTAATGATGAGGTCCAGAGGGGTAGACAGGAGCTAGATGACATGGGGATTTCATTCCAAGGACAATGACAAGGCACTGCAAGATGTCTGAATAGAATGAAGGGCCTGATCTGGTTTTTAAAGGATTATTCTGGCTGCCTTATGGGAGAAATACTGCAAAATTCTAGGGGAGAAATGATGGTGGTTTGGACCAGGGTAGTAGCAGTAGAGCAGGAGAGAAGGTGACAGATACAAGATATGTTTGGGAGATAGCTCTTGCTGAAGAGAGAAAAATCAAGAATGAGTCTCAGGCTTTAGGCTTGAGCGAAATGGTGGATGGCAATGCCATTCACAGAGGTTCGGGGGACCACAGAGAACCTGGTGTGTGGTTCATGCCTCCGGGCACAGCTGCCACCTTTGTATGTTGCTTTTCCTGGGCCAATGATAGGCGATCCTTTTTGTTTCGTGTTCCATCAGCATGGGAACAAAATTCCAGTAAACTATAAGAAGCAGTGAATAGGGAGTCAGAAATGATTTCCTTCCTAGGAAGAAAGGAAGAACAAGAAAGAAAAAACATCTAGAGTATCTACTGCGTGTCGAATAAACAGGACCTCGACTAAGATGTCACTTTTGAAGCACCGTTTCATTTTTATCAATACTGAGAATAGAAACAGTGATAACCAGTCTTTAGTGAGTGTTTGCTAAGCTTCAGGCGTGGTTCTAAGTGCTTTACATATATCATGTCATTGTTTTCTCAGGAGACCTGGGAGGTAAAATGGAGATTTTACTCTACTTTTAGATGACCAATTGAGGTGTGGAGGTACAGTAACCGCTCAAGGTCACACAGAAGGAAGCGGCAGAGCCTGGATTTAAACCCAGGTCCGCGACTCCTGGCTTGTGCTCCTTGGCACCCACTCTTCAGTTCCCTTTGGACCATTGGACGAGATCCCACCCCATCTTCAGGGCTGAGCTAGGAGCTCAACGGGCATCCAACCACAGGCAGCCGGGGGCACCTCCACCAAGCTGACCATCTACGGTGGTGTCTATGCTCAATCTCTCATGAGCAGAGCATACTATGGTGCGACAGGGGCAAGGAGAGTTCACTATGGACGGACGCTGCCGGGAAGACCTTTTGTTGGAAATGGGGTTGTACCTCCAGAGTTTGGAAATGTTTGAAGGCATGTTTGCTTGATCCAGTGCCTGACATTTAGTGTGTTTGTATGTGGGGAGAGGGGGCAGGAATGCTAAAGCTCCTGGCATGCAGAGACGAACTGTCCCACCCGAATGCCAAGAGCACCATTGAGACCTTGGACTGCTGCGTGAGTCTCTGAACTCTAGATACTGAGTGGGAGGTAGTGCTCTTCTTAAAAGAGGCCAGAAAATATTGATGACTGTTGACTGTGCTCACCACCCAATTCCTGATTTAGGATTTGGATCGAAGATTCACCTTCACCTTCAGGGATCTTGTAAAAACTTGCACAAACCAAAGTAAATTTTGGATGTCTGGTGGGGCTGAGGTGTTTTTCCTTTTCCTCCACTATTTTTTTTTTTTTTCCCAGTAAGATGAGTACTTAACTGGGAAGCTACAGCTGGCATAGCTGGTATTACAATCCACTTGAGATCCCTTAATGAAGAATATTTGATTATACAAGGAAAGTAGAATCTGTTTGTTTTCTGTTCATTTAATTTGATGTTTTAATGATGTTACTGGTTATTCGAAATATTCTATTTCAATATATCCTTTATTTATTGTACTTGTACCTGGAGGCTTGCTGGCAAAGAGTGACATGTTTAAAAGTCTGCCCTCAAATAATAAATTTCCATTGGAAACCAGAAGCAGAAAGGTTTTATATTAGGAATGCTTTAGAATATGTTTTTAAAACCAGTCCAACTTGGATTCTAGAGATAAGCACAAGGGGATTTTGAAAAAATAGTTTTTAGATTTTTTTTTTTAAATATAAAAAAACAACTAGAAACAGAGTAATGCTGTGGGTCAGATAGATGGAGACACTGGGCTCTAGTTCCAATTGTTGGGAATTAGAAAGTTAACAAATAGTATCTTTGAAGGCAATGGCAGGACTGGTTTTATCCCTCTTCTTCCCGTTTTTATTTCAAGCCAGCTGGGACTATCTGTATATGTATTTGTTCACCTGCTTATATGCTGTCTCCCCACTCTGGGTTGCAAGGTCTCTAAGCAAGGAACTTATCCCTTCATCCTCTCCCACATCTCTGGCACTCATAGTCTGGTACTTTGTAGTTTCTCAATAAACATTTGCTCGCTGTGGTAGGCAGTATAATAGCCCCCGAATGCCCGAGTCCTGATCCCCGGAACCTGTGAATATGTTCTGTGCCATGGCAAAGGGGACTTTTGGGTCCAGATGGAATTAAGTTTGCCAATCAGCTGACCTTAAACCAGGAAGATTATCCTGCATTATATGAACGGGCCCAGTGTAATCATAACTGTCTTCCAATGTGGAAGAGGGAGGCCAAGGAGAAAGTCCTCTCCTCTGATGCCATGTGAAAAGGGCTCAATCCTCCTTTGCTGGCTTTGAAAACGGAGTAAGAGGGTCCCAGGACAAGGAATGTAGGGACATCTAGAAGCCAGGAAAGGCAAGGGAATTCGTTGTCTCCTAGAGTTTCCAGAAGGAACATAGCCCTGCCGACACCTTGATTTTAACCCCGAACTTCTAACCTGTAGAACCATAAGATAATAAACTTGCATTGTTTTGAGTGACTAAGATCGTGGTGAACACTTACGTTAGCCATAGATGTGTACGCACCTCGTATGTGAACCGCAGTGTAATAGGCATTTGCTGAAAGACCTACCATTTATCTCCAGGTTCTATAGCAGGTACTGTGTTTATCAGCGCCCCTTTCCACCTCAGGGCCTTTGCTCCTGCCATCTCTTCTGCCCGGAATGATTCTTTTATCTCCTTGCTGTCTTTGCCACACTAGGGAAAGTTTTTCTGTCAGTCCCTGAAACTTCTCCTTCGAACCATTTACATCAATTGTGATATTTTTTAAATGTTTGTAATTAAGTTCTTAAAAACTTTTTCCCCTGTAAAATATAACACAGATGCAGAAAGCTACATGAAAAGCGTAGCTTCAAGGGTTATTAGAAGGTGAACAACACTGGCACCACTACTCAGGTCAAGAAATAGGATGTTGCAGGTCAACCCTGACACTCTGCAGAGGGTGCTTCCCTCTGAAAGTCACCACCCTCCTGATGTTTCTGTTCATCTCTTCTTTGTTTTATTTTTATTTATTTATTTTTTTTGCGGTACGCGGGCCTCTCACTGCGTGGCCTCTCCCATTGCGGAGCAACAGGCTCCGGACGCGCAGGCCCAGCGGCCATGGCTCACGGGCCCGCTCCGCAGCATGCGGGATCTTCCCGGACCGGGGCACGAACCCGTGTCCCCTGCATCAGCAGGCGGACCCTCAACCGCTGCGCCACCAGGGAAGCCCTCTTCTTTGTTTTATTACCTTCCTCCTTCTTTGCTTTATTACCTGAGTGTGCATCCTGAGATCCTCTCCTTTAGTTTTATCTCATTTTTTATGTCTTTAAAGTTTTTGTTTAGCTATAGGTTCCTCCACTGTCTCATTTTTTTCCCCTGGCAATTTATTTGTGAACAAACTCAGTTTGTTTGCTCTGTAGAGTTTCCCACAGTCTAGGTTTTGCTGACTGCATCCCCTTGGCGTAATTGAACATGTTCCTCTGTCCTCTGAATAGCCTATAAATATAAATTGAGAGTTGGCTTTTAAGGCTTGATTGGATTAAGGTTTGATTTTTTTTCTTTTCTCTATTACAAGACTCCTTCATAGGAAGTGATGACTTCTTCCCTCAAGAGGCATATAATGTCTGGTTGTCTCTCTCTTTGATGTTAGAGGTCTTTGATGCTCAACATCTAGATCCATTCATTTGTTGTAAGAGTTGCAAAATGGTGACATTCTAATTTTTTTCTTTGTTTGTTAGCTAGAATATTTCTAAAGAGATAAACTTGCCTGCCATTTCTGTTTAGTTATCCAAAGATACAGTTTGTATTGGAAGGGCAGGAAGAATGCATGACACATTGTTTTTATTTATTTACTTTTTAACTAATTTTTATTGGAGTATAGTTGCTTTACAATGTTGTGTTAGTTTCTGCTGTACAGCAAAGTGAATCAGCTATACATATGCATATATCCCCTCTTTTTTTCATTTCCTTCCCATTTAGTTTACCACAGAGCACTGAGTAGAGTTCCCTGTGCTATACAGCAGGTTCTCATTAATCATCTATTTTACACATAGCAGTGTATATATGTCAATCCCATGACACATTCTTTTTAATTGCCAGGTTTCAAATTAATGATTTGGCTCCTAACATTCTTGTAATTAATTGTTTAGTGTCGTTCTCTCCTCTGACATATACCCCCAAACCCCTGTGAGAGCAAGGCATGGATCACTTTGAGTCACCATGGAACCCCAGCCAAGTACAGGAAATACAGTCCTATGATGTAGTCAACATCTGCTAGGTATTTATTGAATGAATGGAGGAGTGAATGGGGTAACTTCTCTCTCCGTTCCTATCTCTTCCACTTCATTGCACCTCAATTTATCTTAAATTCTCCTTCAGCCCCACGTAGCTAAACCATGGGTCAAAATGATTTGGATCAAAACCCTGAAATTAGTGAGGAAATACCCTCCGAGTCATCAAAAGGGGCTCCTCTACAGTGGCTCTGAAACAAAATACTAATTTAGAGCATTGAATGTGGATACCTTGTAAGAGACCCAAATGGGTTTTTAAACAGCATCTACCTGATTCTTTTGCTTGTCTTCTAAGCGATGACACTTTAGGGGGCTTCCTAATGAGATTCCTAAGAAGATGTAGAATTCTTACAGCTAAGAATTAACTCATAATAGAGTCTGCCTTTTGAATGGTTCAAAGTGATTCCATATTGAATATTCAAATTGTCCTTTACAATACCCCTGTGTGTGGCCCTGCCAAGGAGGTCTACAGGGAGGGGCAAGGATTATCATTCTCTATTTAAAATAGGCCTAGGGAGGTAAAGAGACCCACCCATGTCTCCCAGGGGATGCAATTAGGACTAGATATTTGTCCGTATACTGGATTAGGTTCTAAGTAGCTGTAGAATTTGGAGCAGAAATGGACCTTAGAGCTCATCTAATGGCACCATCTGTTATCAGTTACACATTGTCGGAATAATGCTGTATGACAAACAGTCACGAACTTTAGTGGCACAGGATAACAAGCCTTTAGTGCTCTCCTGTCCAGGGTCAGTAGCACTGTTGGTCTTGGCTGGACTCACTCACATATTTGGGGATTGGTGGTTGTCAGCTGGCGGAGGCTGACTTTTTCTGGGGAGATCAGGGTGACTCAGCTTTGCTCCATGTGTCTTTCATCCCCCAGGACACTAGGTTAGAGGGTAAGCAGAAACACCAAAGACTCACTTAGAACTGACACCTCCACTTCTGTGGCATTCTATTGGCTGAGCAAAGCATAGGAACAGCCTGGATTCCAGGAGTAGGGGAGTGGACTCCGCCCCTTACGTGAGAGGCATTGTAAAGTCACTTGACGAAGAACATGGATTTGGGGTGTGAATTGGAATAGGGATTGGATGTGTGAAGAATTGGGGGACTTAATGAAATCAGTGGACCACCACGCCATCTCATTTTATAGAATAGCAAACTGAGTTTCCCAAGAGGACCAACCACTAGCCCAAGGTCGCTCAGAAGATTGGGGACTAGAGCCTGAGAGTCTTGCCTCCCATCTAGTGGTCTTTTCTTTGACCCCACAGGCTCCCACTAAAGGCGAAAGGATGTGATGGGAATTGGCATTCATTCAGGCACTCAGCAGGTAATTATTGATGTGCCTCACTGCTGCTTGCCAAGCAGTCAGAGCTCACCAAAGGCTGGAGTGTGCCCAGGGGCCACCTCCTGAGTTTCGAGCCTGAGCCTTGCTCAGGTTCCTGGGCGCTCAGTGTGCGGAACCAAATGAAAGACCTCATCCCTGGGGGCAAATCTTCTGTGCTGGCCACTTGCTTCACCACATTCCAGTGGGAGATGCTGCTCTCTGGCAAGACTGGGACCAGCAAAATTAGGGACAAGAAAAGATGAGAAGGCTCCCATTCTGGTCCTCCTCTTTCTGATCGTTCTCCTTTTGGTATTCTGTGCTCTCTCCCACCCCCTTTCCACAACAACTCTCAGAAAAAGTCAAGAGGGATTTTCCTGGTGGCACAGTGGATAGGACTCCACACTCCCAATGCAGGGGCCCTGGGTTCGATCCCCGGTTAGGGAATTAGATCCCACATGCATGCCGCAACTAAGAGTTCACATGCCACAACTAAAGAGCCTGCCTGCCGCTACTAAGACCTGGTGCAACCAAATAAATAAATACATAAATATTTTTTAAAAAAGAAAAGGTCAAGAGAATATCAGTCATTTATACCTGAATGTGAATTTTAATCAAAGCATCACTTCTCCCATTCATCCAAAGGTTTGCTTCTGGATTTATAGAATTCCGGGCAGGTGGAGAAACAGGTTCCCGCCTGTCCTTCCTTGGTGTCCTAAAAGTCTCATCCCTGGGAGGTTGCCTGTTCCACTGCGGTGGGAGACTACCCCTGATGTGTAGAATAAAATCCCTCATTTTTCCACTTTGAATGGAAAGGTCACCTCTGTGTCTCAGGAATGATACCCCTGCCCTATCATCCAACAGGTGGTTTTAGCAAAAGTGGGTTTTTGTGCCAGAGTTTCCCTTTGACTCAGGGGGAAAATAACACAGTCATTTTTGGGGTCTGTTTCATCTCAAAGGGAAACAACTTACTAATTGGGGTAGGAGTCTTTACAAAAATATGTTTTCGATTCCACTGATGGTCAGTTACAAGCGATAACCCTGTTAAATGTAGTGCCTAATAAATCTGGAAAAACTACCCAATAAACGTAAGTAATAACAATGATTAACAATAAATTAAATGCAGAGAACCAGGAATGTACCACATTATTTTTAACTAGTTTGGGCCATCGGGTTCTGATTATTCAGTTTGTCCTGTGCACCTGGAGTTTATTAGACTGTAATACAAACTAAACGGTCCCTCAGAGAGGCCACTGAAAGGACTTAGCATAAAACAATATACAAGTTTAATAGTGGTAACTGACCTTTCTTTCTTTTACAAAAACATATCTTTGTAACTCGAGCCCCAAGGAAATGTAATGCTTTTTACATAATCCTGATCGTTAATTTTCCTTTTATTTAATTTAGGTTTCATTTGTTTCATGAGATAGGAAGATACAATTTATATGCAATAATTCTTCCTGCTCTGGAAAGAGATCCAAAATGGCTAAATATTTCTTTCCTTCTGCCGTTTCTATTACAAGAAGAAGGAAAAACGGGCAAGCAGCACGCTCGCTATTAATGGCAGCTGGTTAAAACCCACATTTAAAAATAGCTAAATGAAATGGGTACATGTGTTTATAATCAAGGTGCATTTGACTAATTTTCCCTAAATCTTTAAATATTACTCATTCTCAAATGCCAGAAAATTGGGCTCTTTGTCAGTTGAGGACAGGAAGGCAATGCCAGGCTCTCCAGTGGAGGAACTTTTCTCTAATTTCCCTGAATACTTATCTTTCAGATGCTATCGAATGGGACTACCGTATTTCAATGACAGAATCTTCCAATCTGAGAGAATCTCTGTGGGTAGAGACCTTTCTCATTTCCAATTTTTTTTTCTAATATGTTCTCAATGTTTTCTAGAAGAAGGACGTTTTTACTGCCCCTCTAGCTGGGGTTTCCATTCCACACTCAGTCCCCAAACTGAATGCATTTGCAACAAAAAGAATCTTCACCAGAGTCAACTCTGGTAAATGTCTGAAACTTGAGGTGCTCCCAGCAAACATGAGGTCTGGCAAGTAGAGTCCATAAAACCCTGCCTTAAAATAAGTAAATGAAATGGTCACCAGGGAGGGCAAGAATGGCATTACCCAAGGGCATCCACAGAAAACCCTATTTTCTTCAGCTCACCAATCAATAGGGTTGGCCTCAGACCTCCTGCACCCCTTCGGTGGAGCCCCAAATCTCACATCTTGCTGGCTAACAGTCAGCCTTCATTTTATAATCAAAACTATTTTTTTGTTCAGAAGCTAGTCTTTATCTCAAGAAGACTGAGTTCAACTTACATTCAGAAGAGGACTTCTGCTCCAAAGGGAGGGTGGCTTGACTTTCTAATCAGAAGGCTCAGGTCAAGCACAAGGTGGATTGGTTTCTCCACCTGTGCTCTGAAGGAGCGTCTCGTAACTCAGCCTGGCCCTCCCCTTGGTTGGGTGGGGATGGCGAGGAGAGGGAAGGGAGGAGAGAGAGATGGAGTTTCTAGAAGCTGCAGGAATCTCCTCGGAAGAACATGACTGGTTATCCCAGGATGGAACTGAGACCTGGGTGTAGTTCCTCAGGGTGACCTCCACCTCTCCTGGACTGCTTAATAGAATGAGACCTGCTGTTCTCCTGGGATCGTTCGGGTGCCAGCACTGTGCTGGATGCTGACATGCATTTCCACATTTAATCTCCACAGAGACTCTATGGGGCATATGCGTTATTAACCGCTCCACTAGACATCCCAGTGGCTCCCCGTGAGTGTCCCTACCCTGTTTTGGAGCCAGCAAGGGGACAGCCAGTTGTGGTGACTGTGAAAAGCTACCACCTAGCATGCTGACTGATGGCCATCGCTGTCTCTCTGGATCCACCACTGATCTGTGCTGAGGCCACACTTCCTGTGGGCTGCTCCCAGCCGATGACCTAGGGTGGGTTCCCTCAGAGGCCCATTTCCAAGAGATCCAAGACTCTTCCCACAGGAAACTCTGCTTCAAGGAGTCCCCGTCAGCCTGGCCAAACCCTCCTCAGAGCTGTGCCGCCGAGACTCTTCCCACCCAAATTTTCCTTCCCTCCTCACTCCCTCCCTCCCTCCTTCCTTCCTTCCTCCACTGGGGTCAGGCTGGCATTGCAGTCTGAGGGCTCCCCTGTTCTCCTCGCAGGCATTGCCCCCATAAATCCCTCATACGACTAGTCCTGACTATACACTAGTCAGTATAGCAAGAGCCATCACCATGGGTAACAACAGGCTCAGGACTTAATTGTTCATTTGTTCTGGGTCCTGCAACAGCCTTGCCAGGCAGCCTGAGAGTTGAAGAAGGAAGAAGTGATTCTCTTTTCAAACTGGGTTTCTCTGTAGGGAGATAGCATCCAGCTCCCTGGCTCTGACTTGTTTGGCCTTCTTGGGCACCTGTGGTCGTTTGCCCTCTCTTCCCCTCCGCTGCTCTGAAGCCTGCTTCTGGCCCAGTTCCTGCCACCACCCTTTGTCCAAATGGGGCCCAACCGCCTTCCCCTTCGCATATGTTAGAGAGGCTCCTAGCAGGACCACGGTTCTGTATTTCTCAAGCTCTACACTGTCTCTCTCTGGATGGACCCTCTCCTCAGTCCTCCAAAGTCTAACTAGCATCTCTCCCGTCCATCTCAGAGTTGGGGACGGCCACAGTCCTGAGCACTGACATGGACAGGATTGGGAGCCGCACCGAGCAGGTTCAAACCCCAGCTCGATGACTTAAGTGCTGCGTGATTTTGGCAAGTTACTTAACCTCTCTGAGTTTCTAACTGAAACAGTTTCTAACTGAAACTCTCTGAGTTTCCGTTCCTTTGTCAAATTAAGGATGTTAGTACTATCTAATTTGTACAGTCCTTGTAAGGATTAAATGAGGCTTTTAATGCAAAGCACTTAGCTCATAGCCTAGCACATATAAATGCTCAATAAATGGTAGCTAGTTCTTGTGGATAGAACTACTATATTATCCACCCAGCACCTCTAGGGATCAAAGTTAGGAGTCCAGATCACTATTTCTACTAGTTTATAGTTTGATTTTCTTCTAAAACAAATCAGAGGGGCTGCTTCCTAAATGGAATATTGACAAGGATCTCCATATTTAGGATCAAAGTTTCTTCCCTGGGATTTGGGGGTTGAAGGGGTGAACTTCTCCATTTAAGTCCTGGGGAAACCTTGGCAGTTGGAATGTAACCTTCAGTTTCTGCGGCTGTGGAACTCCTCTCAAAGAGCGACCCCGGGGGAGGAAAGGGGCTGCTCATGTAACAGCTTGCTTCCGGGAAGAACTGCAGACGTCTTCGTGGTCCTCCGAAGAAACCGAAAATGGCGTTCCCAGGCCAGGCCTCCCTTGCCTTTTAGAGATGAAAAAAGAAGAATGTTTATTAAAGAGAGTCACTTTCACTCACCAGATTTTGTGGAGAATCGCACTTACTCCTCTAGAAATATGCTAAGCTTCCCAGGCAAAGAAGGCGGACACTTGCCGAAAAGACACAGAATGTTCTTGAGACTTGGCTGTTTCCCCGATTTTCTCAGACACAGTACAATCTCATGTTGTAACCATTATTTCGTGGACCTTGCAGCCAATAAAATAATCACAGAGACATGGTTTGGTGCTGGTTCTTAAGTCAGTAAACCTTTTGTGCCATCAGAGATGGAGGGAAACACACTCCAAGTTTAATCTTGAGTGACATTGGATAAGGACCTGGCTCTGGGCTTGGACACGAGTTATCTAGCTGTCCTTTCATCGCGCATCCAGAAAGCCACTCACAGGTTTCTCCGGCTCGTCTGTGCATTCTTGATCCTGCCTCTAACATTCTAATTCCCCTGATGGCTTCAGTGAAAGTTCCCAGCAGAGATAGATTGCAGGGCATGACCCAAATTTGTAACTGGCCACAAAACGCTGTAAAACAAAGTTCACCGGATACCTTCCAGCTGATTGTGAGCAATTTTCGAAAGAGATCTGGATACGTTTTTCTTCTTCTTTTTTCTTTTTCCACATAAAATATCTGAAAAGAAGGGCTTTTTGCCAAACTCTGATTTTTGTAACATCATCTGTAAAGCATGCTACACAACAAAATGGGTTGCACAGAACTGCCGGCGGTGGCTGCAGCTCTGCCTAGCAGGTTGACTTTCGTTTGCTGAAGTATGATTATTGACAGAGAATAGAAGCAGGGAGCAGGTGTGGTGACAAGGGAGGCCGGAGACCTGGGTTCTATAAGGTCTTAGAAGAGTCCTTACTCTCCTTACAAGGCATTTTTCTCATCTGTAAAATGCATAAGAGCATTTGTCAAGCTACACCTTTGCAGAACTCTTAAACTCTCTGAAAATGGGATAAGAGAGGGCTTTCCCAGATCTGCAAAATATAATTAAATTACTTGAGAGGAGTTTCTCAACTTCAAGCTTTTGCCCACACAGTTCTCTTACAGCTTTGACACCTGCTACTTGCTACGAATGCACAAGCATTGAAAGTGCTAATAAATAAAAATTAGGAAGCGTGGTCTTGAAGAACATATTCACTCTATCACGGTGTCCTGAATACGTAGAGCTTAGTCATATTATTGTCGGCGAGATAGTTCCTGGCTCATGTTATGGAATGGAATATATCAGAGTGTATTTGCTCTAGGATTCAGGCATATCTGGGCCTGTTGGGAGCCTGTGGGCTGTTCCCACCTAAAATCTGTTTTACGAGGAACCGTGGAGCTGCCTGCTTACAAGATCGTCCTAAGAAAGAGACAGTGAGAGCCATGGGTTAGGGCTGGTGGGCCAGGGCTGGGAAATGGTTGGGATTCTCTCATCTAGACAGTCTTTTCATTCCACCTCCAAAATCTTAACCTTGTTTTTCAGGCATGGGGGCTCTGTGGACGCTAACATAGAAAAGGCACCGAACACCCAAGACCTCAATGGCATTGGTGCTAAGAGCTTTAGCAGCCTCAGGAGAATGAGGCATTGGCGCTCTTGGCATCGTCTCCTGCATCAGGCAGGGTTGCTGCAGACTCTGGCTCTCTTCAGGGGGCAGCGACTTTGCCCACTCAAGTCAGATTCCTTCAGGATCTGAGATAACAACACAGCGCTGTGAACATCAGAATTCACTCTGGTGACATCTACAGGAACCGGCAGTATGTTTGACGTTATAGGGCATTGGCAGCAGGGCCGCCTTGAAGGGACAAAGAGCTGACCCACTGTGATGTGGCTTGGGCTGGACCATATGGAGAAGCAGCTCCCCTGTCCTGTGGACAAGAGGGAGCCATTGAAAGCTTTTGAAAGAGAGACTCTTGGTCAAAATTGGTCTTCCGGGGGATGCTCTGGTCTGGTATACACAGGTTAAACGGAGCATCAGGGGAGGTTGGAGGAAGGGAGACCAACTGAGAGGTTGCTTACAATTGTCTACTTCAGAGATTCATACTAGAGACCGAGCAAAGCTGAGGTTTAGAGGGGCCACATGAAAACTTGAGCGGACACTCTGTCCAGTTGAAGGGGGAACTGCGTAGTTTCCAGACAGGGAAAAAACCCACCATTTTACTTTTAATATTAAAGAACCAGTACATATGCACTGTATAAAGTCAGAAAATACAGACAAGTAAAAATAAAGAGATGAAGAAACCATATATCTATTGTGGCTGGCCAAAACTTCCCCCCTCTTCCCAAAGTATCTATATCCTAGTCCCCGGAACTTGTGAATATGTTGTCTTAAACAGTAAAAAGGATTTTGCAAATATGGTTAAGTTAGAGATCTTGAGTGGGGAGGTTATCCTGGAGTGTCTGGTGGGCTGACTATAACCACAAAAGTCACTGTCACAGGGATGCAGGATGGTCGGAGTCAGAGAAGGCAATATGACAAAGAAAGCAGAGGGAGAGAAGAGTATGTGATGAGAAGGCAGAGGTTGGAGTGAGGTGGGGCTGTGAACCAAGGAATGCAGGTGGTCCCTAGAAGCTGGAAAAAGCAAGGGAAGGAATTCTCCCTTAGAACTTCCGGAGGGAGCCTTTTGATTTTGGCTCAGTGAAACTGTTTTCAGACTTCTGACGTCTGGAGCTATAAGATAACAAACTTGTGTTGTTTTAAGCCATTAAGTTGGTGACAATTTGTTATAGAATCCACAGGAAACTAATACCCACCGCAAGCTCGCCAGTATAATTTAGTATATCTGCGCATATCCTTCCCCATCTTTACACACACACACAAACACACGTGTGTGTGGTTTTTAAAAATTTTGTAATCTACATTTTGCTGTCAACTATCTCTACCTTTCCATTTTAGTAAATTTTGTTCTCTTCTAAAAGCCAGACCTTATTTAAATTCTTCCAACTGATCTCCAAATGTCCATTATAGCTGTTTGTCCAAACCACTGTATACATCAGTATTGTATGTTTCACTTTGTTCCTATGGCCTTCAAATCTCTTGTCATCTAGGATCTCCCTTTTCTATGTTGCTGACATGTTGAAGAGGTCAGGCCAGAGGTCCTGTGGAATGCTCTACCATCTAGAGTTGTCCGGTTGCTTCCTGGTGGTGGTGTTTAACTCATTCCTCTATCCCCTGATTTTCTTGTAAGCTAGATGTTATATCTGAAGTCTTGATGGATTCAATTACGCACTTTGGGCTAAAATACAGCATAAGCGATGCTATGTGTTTGTCGTTGCATCGCAATTTCTAGCTGATCTACTAGATCATTCGCTTTTCTAAGGACTATGCCTAGGAATGGAACACCAGATGCTGCGTAAGTTTTTAGAGGAATGTGTGATTCACTCTGATTCTGCTGACCTATTGTTTATGAAGGAATACTATTTCCAGAAACCGCTTAAACTGAAAGCAACTCACTTGCCAGCCGAATGGAGCAGAGCCCCAACTCAACTCCAAAGGAGGGCAAACCACAGGAAATACAAACTTGCAGACCACATTCAAACTCGTAAATTACTGGGCATAAACTTGAAGAAAGGGAGCAGGTTCAATTTCAACAGACCTTTCGCAGCTAGGTGTACCAACCTCTGACTGTTTAGACACCATTAAAATACATTGCACCCAATATGTTTACCCACAGTCATTTGTATTACGGGGCAGGTCATTCATCAGCTTGTCAATTGAAGTGGATTTCTATATATAAGTGACTCTCTAAAGCGCAGAGAACTTTTAAGGAGAAAAGTATTGTACCAGCGTGTTCGAAAGATGCAAATTACCCAAAGCCTTGTTTGAGGGGAACATCTCCACTTGAATCAAATGAGGAACCATATTTTCTGCTCAAACTACTGTTTCTATTTTAAACTATTATTATTATTACCACCACAATAATAAAAGCATCATAAAGGGTTTATAAACAAGACTTCTTTAGACGACGCTTCTGAAATTGACATTAATCTCTTGGCCCAGGATTGAACGACTGCATTTTGCATGCATGTGTACATGCGCTTGTGTGTGTGTACCTGTGTGTGTATTTTCCATGCACCCTATCCAAACATTTCTCTCACAAAATTAAATGCCTTTATGACATCACAGGAACTGAGCCAACCTTGGGTTTATATCATTTTCAGGAGATTATAAACTCTAATTCAAGCTTTCCAAAGTCTGACCAAATCTGAGGTGCTCTCAGCAGGAATACAGCACTTCGAGGGTCATCGTAATGCGTAATGAGGCATGCTTTGTGTGCAGTTGGATTGTTTGCTCTGCCTCTTTCCTCAGCACTAAAGCCTAAAATTTAGAGGGGTCCTGGTGAGAGACTTAGAGCATAAAAAACATGCTTTTGACAAAATGTACAAAATAATAGTGCTATGTATTTTACCATTTGAGAAAAGAGGCTGAAAAGGAAACTTTGGAACTTAAAGATATAAGCAGAATAAAACTAACTGAAGAGTGCTGGATAGATTTTTTTTTTTTAAAGAACCTTTGCAAAAGACATTGGAAGACAGTGTAATCTTCAAATTACGGCACTGATCTTTAGGATGAATTAAGGACAGAGTGGGTCTATGAATGGACATCACTTCCTTAATGAGAACGCCAGATGTCCACATGGAGGAAATGCAAAGAAAGATAAACCCTTGTAAAATTTTATATATTATCCCTTTCACCAAAATATGAAAAACAGATTAGAAGGGGAAAGGAAAAGAGTTCTTCTATAAATAAATTTGAAGAAACACTGGACCAAAAGAAGACACTTGTTTAAATACATTGTCCAAGGAGGAAAAATCGTCAAATAAACAAGAATCCCTACTTTCAACAGAACAGCCAAAACATTGCGTGTCGCTAGGCTCTGAGGCAGAATTGTCTTCACCCTGCCCTTGGAGTATAGCTTTCTGAGCCCAGTCTTCTTCGGCAATCACATTTGTTAGGGATAAGACACAAGAGGAGCTGTGATCTAGAGCCTTCTTTTGATGACATGGAGACACTATAAAGATGTTTTTATCAAGTGTCTGTTGAAATCTATAGGTTTATGTTTGGCCTAGGTCCTTGAATCACTTGTTGCTTTTCTTAGACTGCTTTCCCCCAACTTTTTCTTTCCCTGCATCTTGGATCCTTGCACTCTCAAATCATAATTTGCCATTTGCAGGGTTGTCATTGAACTTGTGAGAGAAACGCGCCTGGGGGCTAGAGGCCCCGTCAGAGACCTTGCTGAAGATCTGAGCATACGCACGGCTAGTGCCTGCTGCACCCAGTAACGAGGACTCTAACTGCAGGAAGGGAGGAAACGCATCGAATCCATGCTTGATGGCTTTAAAAAGATGACAACTCTCTGTTCTTGGAAAAAACGAAACAGTACAACAACAGAGATATGCACTTTCCCTTAGTCTCAACGATGTTTATAATGGCCACGAAAGGATCTGAACCTGAAACACTGGGTGGGAAATTTGTCGGGGTGGAGTGGAGGGAGAAGGCGTGGTCTGGGCATCTTGTGTTTTGGAGTTAGTCGTTTACAAGATGTGTTATCTCAGGCAAACCATTTAACTAACTCGGAACTTCTGTCTCCTCATCGGTAGAGGGCAATGACATGCCTGTCCCTTTAAGTCAGACCTGGCGTGGAGTGCTGTCTGGTACCTGGGGAATCTTCTAGAACCTTCTCCTCCTACCTCTTGCTTGTTTCTCACTGGCTTCTGCGTTGGTCCCATCTAAATCCAATTTGGAACTCTTGACTTTGTGACCCCAGCCTCCGTCCTGTATGGGCCCTTTGGAAAGGTGTCCGCTGGGTATCTGCATGTTGGCCCTTGGTGTTCTCCTTCAGCTCAGTTTGGCTCACATCCTGAGTCTCAGCCTCTCCGATTACATCAAGTTGGAACTCTCCACGCAGCTGGCACTAGCACCCCTTTCTCTCCCCACTCGACTACTTGGCAAGTTCCAGCCCTCTGGGAAGGTAGCTTAGTAATATTAGCTAACATTCACTGAGTCCTTACCAAGCACTTTATTCCTCTCATAAAGCCCTGTGACACAGAGATTATTGTCATCTCCATTTTATAGTAGAGGAAACTGTGACATAGAAAAGTTAACTAATCTTCCCAAGGTCACAGAACTCGTAGGGGGTGGAGCTGGGATTTGAACGTAGGTCAGCGGTCAGCAAACTTCTGGAAAGGATCAGGTGGTCAGTATTGAGCGTTGGTGGGCTGAATGGCCTCTATCATGGCTACTCAACAATGTCATCGTTGTGCAAAAAGCAACAGGCAATATATAAACACACGAGCAAGGCTGTGAGTCAATAAAACTTTATTTATTGACATCAAAATGTGAATTTCATATCATTTTCATGTGTCACACCATATTATTCTTCTGACTTTTTAAAACCCTTTAAAATTATGAGCACCATTCTTAGCTCGCAGGCCACAGAAAATCAGGTGGAAGACTGGAGTAGGCCCATGGGCCATAGTTTGCAGACCCCTGACCTTGGCTATCATTTCTAGAGCTCATGCCCTTCACCAGCACAGGACGCTGCGTCTCAACAGTACCACTCTCACCCCTTTCACAAGTGAGGAAACTGAGGTCACACAAAGCTGGGAAGGAGGGGGAACTGAGAGCCCAGACAGACCACACCCAGTGCCTTGGCTTAACCTCTAAGTTATGGCAAGGAGATGAGGTAAGCTGGACTTACCCTGCCCGCTCTGTGGCATAAACACGAAGATCAATGAAGTAATGTACCTGGCATACACAAAAAAGGCACACTCAAGTCGTTTTTTTGTTTGTTTGCTTGTTTTTAAATGTGTGGAAGCTCTTCTAAACTGTATAGTATAAACCACAGAGGTTAGGCTACCTTCTAAAAAACAATCTCCTAGAGGAGATGTATTAATATTTTTCATTCAGTTTATAAGCAGTTATCTAGTGCCTGGTTTGTGCCAAGTACACTGGCCACTGTTAGGTAACAATGGAGGTGACGGGCAACAACACTTAGTCTAGTGGGGAAAGACAGACTTGCCCATAAATGATCTGGATCCAAAGGGTTAACTGCTACCATGAATGGGGTGCAGGTGATTAAACCACAGCCACATCCTTGTGGGGGGTGGCGGGACACAAAGGAAAGTGCAGTGAAACGTGCCATTCAAGGCAAATGGAGAAGAGACTTACAGACTGAGGGAATAGCAAAGACACAGACGTATGGAAAGTCAGGTTGGCTGTCACGTAAGTAGTCTAGGGTGAGTGACAGAAACGATGTGGTGAGGAAGGTAGGCCCAACTGGATATGGGCCTTGTAGTCTCTGCCAAAGTCCTGGACTTCAAGACTTGGCTCCTTAAGTTAGGATTGCACAGAGCTATATAGGGTAAACATGAGGCAGCTCTCCAGGGCATCATTTATACTCAAAGAATTTCAGGGAAAAATCATTGTTTCTAAATGGGGGGAAAGAAGTGGACATATAGAATAGAATTAAAAACCCATATTAAATTTTAAGACAAAGCATGAGATTTCAAAGAAATTCAAAGTAGACAGCTTTGAACTCCAGCTCACACTCCATAGCTTTCCTGTTAGAGGGAATGAGATGGAAAGTTTTGAGAGGCGAGCAGTGGAGAATGGGCAGAAAGTTGTTAAACAGTGCAGTGACATGACTGGATTTGTTTCTGTCGAATTATAATGCTGGTGACAGCAAGGAAGAGAGATGGGAAGGAAGATATTAGAGGGCCAGAGATAGGGAGTTACCGCAACAACTAGGGCAGGGGCAGGTGGGACTGAATAGCTTAGAACAGAGGGGGTTTGATTTTGTCATTAAATGCGCATCCCCGTTCCATTGAGAAGGAAAGGAAAGAGAAATAAGCGCTTGCTTTGGAGTCAAAAGCCCAAGATCTGAACCCCTGATTTTGTCTAGCTGTGTGACCTTGAGCAAAGCACTCAGTCTCTCTGAATTTCACTTTTCCGATCTTCTGAAGGAGGGGAACTGTACCCGTCTTGCCTACCTCTAAGAGTCCTCATTTGGACATCTAAGATAACATCTGTAAGAGCTCTTCGTCAAGGGCTTCAACGTGACTTGTGTTTCAAGGGAACAAAAGGCCAGAGCTCTCTCGGCTTGGTGACCTCTCCAAGAAAAGGTAATTGCTATTTTTTTCCCCTTCTTCAGCTGTTGGAGCTGCAGATCAATTGCAACCAGGCTCAACAAAAAAAGGTAGTCATACATGATCAGCAAATGATGTCATCCATCAAGACGGACATCGCAATTTGCCAACTATTTTCTCATAAATCAAACCTTAGTCCCTCAAGGAAGAGGGGCAGGGCTGGAGGAGCTGACATGGCAATGCTTATCGGGAGACCAGACGCAGGAAAGCCAGGGAAGCGCTCCCTTAAGGATACAGTAATTATTTTCACTCGGTGGGAAATCAAGAGGGGCACGATGGGAGGGAGGGCTGGAGAGTGTCTGCCTCACTTCATTACAACTCCCCAGGCAAGGGACACAACATATGCTTTTCATTGGGAAGCCAATAATTTTGAATCGTGGGACAGGTGAAAACTTAAATGACATTTGCAAACCTTGATTTATTTCTCTGCTTAACTCCGGAACATGCTTTAGACTCAGCTCTATAAGTTTCCATAGATTGGTGGGCAATGTCAAGAATTTCCAATGACATATTCAAGTGTTTCCTGTCCCTATCAGTTAATTGAATATTTTCAGTACTAATCTCTTCTTATTGCAATGGTTTCCCTTCTTTCGGCTATGGGTTGGGAAAACAACAGATATGAAATATGTGCTTTATTGAAAACAAAATAACAAAAATAAAAAAGAATAATTTTTCCCCCACGTGCTATTTTACTTGCTGGAAATCCCATTAAAAGTTATTTATGAGCTGTTAGGGATCTCATAAGGATTACACCTAATTCAGTCTGTAAAGTTTTTGAGTTCTTTTTACATGAAGGACCTCCTTTCCCATTATTCTACTTTGGTTTGCACCCAAATAAATACTGGAGATCAACTTCTTGGCAGAAGAGGGCTCCTTGGTCCCTAAACTCACCAATGTCCCTCACGTGCGTGGCACAGGCAAAATTTGTAACTTCTTCCTCCCCTTTCTGCTGGACCCGCTCTGCTACGACCAGGGTAATCGACTGAGGGCAAACTTGTTGCAATTGATAAATTATTATTTGTGATATTATATACATTGTAGCGAAGGTGGCAGAGTTGTAGGTATCATTTTTATCCCTGAGGTTTGTAGGCTCTGCAACTAATCATTAGGACTAACTAATGGGTCTGTCCTGACTGACTAACCCATTTTCTTCTGCTCTTCCTCCCCCAGTTCTCTCTGAAATA
Organism: Neophocaena asiaeorientalis asiaeorientalis; assembly: GCF_003031525.2. NCBI lineage: Eukaryota > Metazoa > Chordata > Mammalia > Artiodactyla > Phocoenidae > Neophocaena > Neophocaena asiaeorientalis. Next base: position 4,045,009 of record NW_020174301.1, read on the forward strand.
AGCAAACTGAATTTGATCAGAGTGAGTAATTTCCCAGTCCTTTTTATAGGACCTATACGCTCATTATTTTGCTGTCTCTCAGGCATCTGAACCTCAGTTCACCAAAAATTGAAATGCTAATCTAGGCATTTTTTGTCCTTCTAGGCCCTTTATTAAAACATGCCAAATAGGGGCTTCCCTGGTGGTGCAATGGTTGAGAGTCCGCCTGCCGATGCAGGGGACGCGGGTTCGTGCCCCGGTCCGGGAAGATCCCACGTGCCGCGGAGCGGCTGGGCCCGTGAGCCATGGCCACTGAGCCTGCGCGTCCGGAGCCTGTGCTCCGCAACGGGAGAGGCCACAATAGTGAGAGGCCTGTGTACAGCAAAAAAACACCAAAAAAAAAGCCAAATAAAGATGCTTTTAATTTCCAAAGAAATCTTCCTTCTGTTCATATTTCTAAGACACGAGGAAGAATGTAGTCATTCAAGTAGCTGAATATTCAAAATGGAATTTTGTCAGGTAGGAAATTGGCATAAAAATTTAGTAGCAATAACATCCTTGCTACCATACCCATCAGATACACAATATACTCACGTAAGGGTTAGCTACTATTATTACCAGTGATCCTACTATCTTTTCTATCAAAAGTCTGGCCCATGGATGGCTTATTTCTCTCCAGGTGTCTGCATACTCCTCATACACCAGCTCATTTCTCTAATCGAAACACTAATAATACCAAGTCCAAGATGAACCATCCAGCCAGACTGTGTATAAGCCTGGAATATCATTTTGGCCACCATGGAAATGGACAACAGCAGTGTCTTCACTTACAGATCTTTCCCTCTTGGATCTCAAAGCATTTACAACTACTGTACATGAGACTGAAACCCTAGCCTACACTCCTCCATTTGGGCAAGGGTTGGTCCTCCCAAAAGTAGTCCAACGCTAAGGCAATGGCTACATATTTTAGGAGAGAATGTATTTCTCCTTAATCTCGACCATCTGGAGGATTTTAACCTTTTCTATTCTTTAATAGAATTCTATATAAAAGATCAGTTTAACTTGGTAATGATCATTGAAGCATCCTGAGTATGTCGTAAGCCCCCAGATGAGAAATGTCTCTCGGGCTGGACCAGGGAAAACATGGGTTGTTTGTATGTCAGTCTAGCACAGTGGATCTCAACCCTGACTGCACATAAGAAGACAGACTGACTCTGCCTTCCCCCACCCCCAGCATTGTTGTGTTTGTTTTCTTTGGTTTTGTCTTTAGGATTCCCAGGTAACTTTACGGTGGCAGCCAGGCTTGAGAACCACGAGCCTAAGTTTAATGACAAAGGCAGGCTGGGGTGATACCACGATAAGACCCTCCCAGAATCCTCAGTGCCTGTCCTTGCTAAACTTAGGAGCAGGATGAACCTATAGGGCTCTGACTTACCTCTGACTCCAAACACAGCCGTAGAGTTGTTACCCACCCACTTCTAGTGAGTTGAATTATGTGTTATAGGTTGAATTGTGTCTCCACCTAAAAAAGATGTTGAGGTCCTAACCCCCAGTACTTGTGAATGTGACCTTATTTGGAAATAGTCTTCACAGATGATCAAATTAAGGTGAGGTCATTAGGGTGGGCCCTAATCTAATACAATTGTGTGCTTATAAGAAGAGAAAAGTTGGACCTGGTGACAGACACATACACAGGGAGAAGGCCGTGTGAAGGTGAAGGCAGAGGTGAGGGTGATGTTTCTGCAAGTCAAGGATTTGCCAAAGATGGCCAGCAAAGCACAAGAAGCTGGCAGAGAAGCCTGAAACAAACTCTCCCTCAGAGTCCTCAGAAGGAACCTACCCTGCTGATGCCTTGATCTTGGACTTCTAGTCCAGGACTGTGACATAAAGAATTTCTGTTGTTTAAGCCACCCAGTTTGTGGTACTTTGTTATGGCAGCCCTAGGACACTAATACACCCAGTGAATGAACTCAACATACTTTTGTGTGTGTGTGTTACGCGGGCCTCTCGCTGTTGTGGCCTCTCCCGTTGCGGAGCACAGGCTCCGGATGCACAGGCTCAGCGGCCACGGCTCATGGGCCCAGCCGCTCCGCGGCATGTGGGATCTTCCCGGACCGGAGCACGAACCCGTGTCCCCTGCATCGGCAGGCGGACTCTCAACCACTGCGCCACCAGGGAAGCCCTCAACATACTTTTAAACTCCAGGCAGATAAAGTTTACTAAGATCAGGGCTCAACCTTGAGCCCACACAATCCATAAGAACAAAGTATCTGATTAGCTCTAATAGTCTACAAAGCGGGGACTGCAAACACATTCTTCCTGGGGCTTCTAGGAGGAGGTGGCGTCACTCGATCTGAGCTTTGGAAGAGTATTCTTTTTGAGAAGAGTGAAGGGAAGCAAAGACATAGAAACAAAGATGTTCCAAAGAAGTAAGAGGCTGCCTTGGTAGTGAGTCAGGGAGTCTGACAGAGGGCAAGAAAGAACAGCCCCTGTGTGTGTGCGCGTGTGCGTGTCTTTGGGGTGGGGACTTGGGCCAAACTGACAATAATCAAAAGAACAGTGAACATCTGTAAAGCGTGTACTCTGAATGAAGCACTGTGCTGAATCATATTCAATCTTAGGGTTGAGTCAATGGAGCTCAGAGCCTGTTATCGCCATTTTACAGAAGAGAAAAGCAGAGCTCCAAGACCTGTCTGACCCCTGCAGTTGTATTCCGCATGTTTCCTGCTACACCACATTGATCACTAGTTTATACCCCCGGTGGGGAGGCATGAATAGAGATGGAGGGATGAAGACGGTCTTCAAGCAAACACACGTCTTTGCTGGACTGGGGGCTCACGCAGCCCGGGAGGTCCCGTCCGTGCGTGGGTATAAGGCTGCCCACCGCACCCCTGCTGTTTCCGGTTTATCCCCCTCCTGGGGGTTACTGATAAGCCAGGGAGACCCATACAGAGCAAGGTGTGCTTTGGGATTGGAGTCCAGCTTTGTTCTTCGATTCCAGTGCTTTAGGGGAAAACAGAGGAGGGAAGAGAAGGAAACATAAAAAGTTCCCGCATATGAGTAGCATTTGCAATGGAATCTACGTGTTCTGAGCCAAGTTACTGTACACGCTCTGGGGAGAATTACAAATAAATGACGAAACGTTTTGAAACATGGCTTATACCTAATTAATCATGGAACTTACAGAACAAAGAAAGCATTTCTTCAAAGTTTTCAGCATCTTCTCTATTAAGTGGAACGTGCGGGGGAGGGGAGGGGAAATCTCCATGCCCTGTAATGGATACACCATGTACTTCATCTGGGGAGAGACGTTCTTAATCTTCTTTGGCCTCCTGAAACCTCTGAATCCTTACATCTTTAATACTTTATGCTGAGTATTTTCATATTAAAGGAAACTGAAAATTTCCAGATCATGAAATATCCCTTAGCTTTTTGTCTCTTGATCCCTCAGCCCAAACGATACCGGTTTTGAGATTATGAGATCCTCAGGCATTTCTTAAGTACCCATGATATTGTGTCCTGAGACTCCTGTGTCCCTTTTATATACCGCCACCACCCAGAGACATCTGTGGGCATGTTCTGCTTTGAAGGCAAAGCTCTGAGGCCCAGGTCTTCGCCATGTCTATGCTATCCCCATGCTCTGGACCTTGATTTACCTGTTTGTAAAATGGGGAGAGTAATCGATATTTACTCTGGTTTATTTTGACTGTTGAGTAAAATAATGCCACAAAAGCCCTTAGCCTAGTGCTTAGAACATAACCGCTCAATAATGGAGCGTGCCACTGAGTGTTCCAGATACTTTTTTTCATTCTCTCCTTAACCATGGACTTGGCTGAGTCCCCATTTTGCTTGGCCGGCCAGGGCACTTCTTTAAAGTTCTGTTGTACCAGTGACAGATATGGAAGTCAAAAATCACTTTGCACCTGGCAGCCAGTGTTCACTGTTCCTACAGGAAGCCACGGTTCCACTCTTGCCTCGGGAGTTTTTCCATAGTTACCCCATGAGCTAGTGTGGACACAACTTACAGGGAATTGGAGAGGTGTGGGTTTTCATTCCAACCGTTGTCACTTGTACCCTAAGTGGCTTTGGACGAGCCACTCAGGCTGCTTGGAGGCAGGTTCCCCTTATCCTGCCCCCTTGTTGAAAAGGCAGCAAAAAATGCAATGCATCAAAGTGGTTGTAAGAAAAGCTAAAGCCTGAACTCCCCTCTCTCCCAGTTCTATGTAGAGAATGGGAATGAAGAGCATACTTGCTAAGAATTTCCAACAGCCATGGTGAGCATCTTCCAAGGTTTCTAAGTATATCCTCTCTTCCCGCCCTTGGGCAGCTCATCCATGGCCATAGGGCGGGGGGCTGACCACTCAGAGGTGCAGCCTCTGCTTCTGAATCTGGAGGAGGGCAAGGCAGAGGCTCATAGAGAAGGTCTAGCGTAGGGTGGTGCCACCAAATGGCCGGTGGTGGTGATGCCAGGGGTGGTACTGTAGCTAATGCCTTAGGCATAACCTCAACTGTGTCCTTTGCTCTCTAACCCCTCTTGGTTCCAGCTGATTTTTCATCTTAGCGCTCAGTCTTTCTGTAGACTCTGAGCCACCCAACATTGTCTTTATAAATTCATTCTCTACTTAAGCTAGCCATTAAGCTCCTTTGCTCATAAATGAGAATCTAGACTGAGACAAATTAAGATAAGCTCAGTGCCTACTATGTACCAAGTACTTTGCAGATGAGGAAACTGAGACCTGGAGAGTTAAGGTGACTTGCCCAGGTTGGTCAGAGGTGGTGCTGTGGTTTGAACCTCTGTCTGTCTGACTTTTTCACTCAACTCTTTTCGCAGAGAGAGTGCTGAGAGATAAACCTGGAGTCCATAACCATCCGTTTTTGCATTGAATTTGCCTTGTAGGTGGGGCCTTTGGAGGTTTACAGCTGTGATTGGACACTACATTTTCATTCCCCGCCCTTCTTCCCACCGACTCTCCACTCCACCCTGGTGGTGAGCTGTTTGTAAATTGCATCAAAAGTGAAATGCCTTCCAGTGCTGACAAGCGTCACTGGCCTGTGCCCATGAACCAGACGACAGAGGTGACGGATCAAGGGACCAAAACAGTGGAAGGACTTGGCTTTTTGTCCTCCACAGCAACTCTCAAGCATAATCTGCTGATTATCCTTGGTTCACGTTCCCTCAGCTGATGCCTTCAGAAATTAAATGCACATGCCTTGCACTGTGCGGTGAGAGCACTTGGCTCATTTGATTTGCATTTCACCTGGTGCCCTTATACCTGCTGTTGCACCAACAGATGGCATGGTCCTCACTCCCTGGTGTCTACGGCTGGGAAGTCAGATGTTGCCATGTGCCTTTGGAATCGCTCTCCACTGGCACTTCTCTGCAGGGGTGGGGTAGCTTGTCAAAGAACAAGAAGCCACCGGAATGACCATCCACATCCATGTTCCCATCATCTTCTCTTCCTCAAAACAAGGAGGGGGCTGGCCACTCTCTGGGCACCCAACTTCCAACAGCTTCCCTGGAGACAGACCCACATAAAACATCTTATTCTTGACCTCATTCCAGCGTATCTGCAGAGCATCAGTCTGGCCAGAACCTGGTCATCTTGTTTCTTTTCCACTGATTTTTTTTTTTTAGAAGCCAATTATTAAAGATCTCGGGTAATAAAAGCAGTTTGAACTTCATTATCCCTTCTCCAGTATTAGATACTGAAGACCTTGGTCAGCGATACTGTGTATAAGACATGAAGCAGTGAATTAAATGCAACTTGATGGTACATGTTGTACTTTAATGAAAACAAAGGCTTGGGAGCGCTGTTTGTGAACATGTTACCCAATAAAGTGTTAGCGAAGGAGCTCATAAAGCTGCCAGAGGGATTTAACCATTGCTAGAGCAAGAGGGAAACGCTATGCAGTTGGGCCGGACACAGAGGGAGGTCTACAGGCTTTATCACAGACGCTGGAGGTTTTCATTTAAAACACATGGAAGAAAGACACTTGGGTTTGGCACCAAAATGTCTTGCGGTAAAGAAAAAAAAGATTAGAAATATCCAAAAGAAATTAGAAATATCTGGGTTTTTTCTGGAGGGATAAACCAGATGTGAAGAAATTAAGACAGGATGACACGGGGTGCTGCGTTAGCCCATTTAAAACGATGGCAAAGGGAAAGAACACTTCTCCATGGCAGCTGATAGGCACGAGCTATTGAACAGTTCATACCCTCTCTGTTGTCCTTGTCACAAGATTTGTAGGTCGTTCTCAGCCAGCCATTGGGGCGAAAGGGCACAGGTTGTGACCTGCTGTTTTGCCAAAGTATGATTAACTCACACAAATTATAGGCGTAAGAGAGTCCTGACAACTTCAATATGATGCGCAAGGAACGCAATTATTTGTGACATGTGAAGCCAGTGTGAGACCATAATTCTGTCGCTGCGTGACAAGGCATTATTAGCCGGGCCAGGCAGCGGCTTGAGCCAGGAGCAGCTGGAGGAGAGGCAGGGAGAGAGAGAGAGACAGAGAGAGACAGAGAGAGGCAGAGGGAGAGAGCTCCACGGGGAAAGCCCATGACGGACTTTCTCTCCCAGGGCTGCGAACAGCCAGGGTCCCTTTGTGGAATGTGGAACTGCTCAGAAGACAAGTCACCTGCCAGCTCTCTGGTCACTGGAGAATGAAGAAGGGTTTGGTGGGAAGGACAGAGGGGTAAGCACACCCTTGGCCTGTGGCTTGCACAGCCAGCGTGTTTTCTTTGACATTGGACGTGATATTTTTCAAACTGTGTTGTTTCAGTGGGAGAAGAGATGGGGGTCGGGGTGCTGGGCAGAAACCTCTGCCCCCTATGGTTCCTTCCCACCAAGTCCTCCCTGGAACCTGTAGTGAAGGAGACACAGCCCAGGCCCCCGGGGTTTCTGCAGCCCTGGAGATCCCGCTGCCTGCACCTCCGTGGACTCTGTAGGGGATCAGCTCAAGGTAGGTGTAGGTATTTCCTTTCTGATGATGGTTATGGAGGGTTTGGCCCAGGGGCGTGTGAGAGGAGGGCGGCTGGGCCCCAGGAAGGTTTCCAGGCTGCGTGTGGGGGTCACATGACAGGTGGGTCACATGACAGGTGAGTCTCCAACTACCGTATTCATGAAACAGGAAGTGAGATTGTGTTCCCCTGGTCTCCTGCAGAGGGTAGCTGCTTCTTAGCCCAGTGACTGTAACCCCAGTGTTGAGTGGTGGGCGGTCATGACATGCATTCCTATAGTCAATGGATGTACCGTGAGCACCTACTCGGTGTCAACCAGTGCCCAAGGCACAGAGAATCTGAATGAGAAACACCTCCATCTGCCCCCCAGAGCTCTCAGACAGTGAGGATAGACAGATGAAAACAAAATAATTAAAACATGCTATGGGAATGGGGCAAGCTCTAGGAATCATGGGTGTACTGGGGGAGGCTGACTTCCTCGTATCATTCAGAGGTCTGCTCAGATCTCCCAGGCAGCGGGGTCCACTCCAACGACATCGTCCAAAACAGGTCTTCTATCTCAGGCTATATTTTCCACCTTGCTGCCATGTCTTGTCATGTCTGAAGGCAGGGGCAGAGGGCACACAAGCCAAGGATAATCAGTAGCAAACACGCAGAACGCAGAACTGCTAGGGAGCAGCTCTTTCCAGCGGGAGTCAGTATTTGACCGAACAGCACTTACTTGTGCATGTTCATTGTTCCTCCCCTTACAATGTAAGCTCCAGGAAGGCGGGACATTTTCTCCTCAGTATTTGTCTCCCAGTTGCCCTGAACAGTGGGCACAAAGTACTTGCCCAGCCAACATTTTCTGAGTGCCTGAATGCCAAGCACTGTCCTAGGTGCTCTTGCTTTCAAACACATTAGCCTGTTTAATCCTCCCAAACCACTCAGTGAGGTAAGTTTGCTAGTTATCTGTTGCTTCATAACAAATCGTCTCAGAACGTAATGGCTTAAAATGATAATATTTATTATTTCTCACAATTCTGTGCCTTGGTTGGGGTTCAGCTGGGCCAGTTCTTCTGCTGGTCTCGCTTAGAGTTTGATGAGGCTGCATTTCTCTGGGAGTTTGGTCATGGCTTGATCATTCGAGATGGACCCTTGTCCTCCAGGGTCCCTAATCAGTTGCCAGTCTAGCCTGGACTTCCTTACAGCATGGGGCCTGGGCTCAGAAGCCCCAGGTCGTCACTTCCTTCATGTTCTATTGGCCCAAACAAATGCTGAGACCAGCCCGTCTTCGAGGAGAAGGAAATAGACTTCTCTTCTTTTTTTTTTCACATCTTTATTGGAGTATAATTGCTTTACAATGGTGTGTTAGTTTCTGCTTTACAACAAAATGAATCAGTTATATATATACATATGTTCCCATATCTCTTCCCTCTTGCGTCTCCTTCCCTCCCACTGTCCCTATCCCACCCCTCCAAGCGGTCACAAAGCACCGAGCTGATCTCCCTGTGCTATGCGGCTGCTTCCCACTAGCTATCTACCTTACGTTTGGTAGTGTATATATGTTCATGCCTCTCTCTCGCTTTGTCACAGCTTACCCTTCCCCCTCCCCATATCCTCAAGTCCGTTCTCCAGTAGGTCTGTGTCTTTAGGTGGATGGACCTAGAGTCTGTCATACAGAGTGAAGTAAGTTAGAAAGAGAGAGACAAATACCGTATGCTAACACATATATATGGAATATAAGAAAAAAAAATGTCCTGAAGATCCTAGGGGTAAGACAGGAATAAAGACTTCTCTTCTTGATCCAAGGAGGGCATGCACCTGCACAGATGGGAGGACTGTGGTTGGAGACTATGCACTACAGTGTTATTAGCTTGCTTTATAACTGTGGAAACTGAGGCTTAGAGGGATAAAAAGATGTGTACAAAAGTAGGAAGAAAGCGGCAGAGCTAGAATGTCAGCCTGGAGCAGTCTAACTCCATCTCCAGTGTTCTTTGCTTACTAGTGACTCTTCTCAATAGCCCCTCCTGAACCTTGTGGGGCAGAGCTGCTATCTTCCGTGGCTGCCCCTCTGCTTTTCACTTTCTCAGAAGAGTGGCCAGGGTTTAGGGGGCACGGCAAGCTCTAGACCTGGAATTTCATCCAGCCTCTACAACTCACTAACTGAGTGAACTTGAGCAGATTTCGGAACCATTTGGAGTGTCTTCCTTATCTGTGAAATGGGACAGTACTGGTATCTACCGCACAGGACTGTGGGAAGCTATATATGTAAGGCACGCCACCCAATGTATGGCGTATGGTCATCGTTCAAAGGGTGACAGTTTTAAGGTGCCAAGGTCTCCAGCTGGACCCAAAAGGAGCCTTCACAGACTAGTTTCATAACTGAATTTAAAGTGTAAGAATTCCCCGATGGGTGAGCAAATGCCTGCATTTACTGTTACTCCAAAGATACCTTCTGAAATCCGCAAAAAGGCTTTTAGGGACTGGCTTGTGGGGATAATTCATCACACTCTCCCCTGCAAGAATCTAACTGGGCATCCTGACTTCCTGTTCATATAGGGATGAAAGAAAGAAGAAAGAAAAGAAAAAAAAAAAAGGGCAAACAGAATTATATGCAGCTCTGAAGCTAGGATTTAAGGATAGGCATAAATCTAAGCTACCAACAGAAAGCTAGGGAGAAACAAACAAACAAATATCCCCTGAGGGCCACTGTGTCTCATCCTTGACTCACTGGATTAGTCAGGACTCTTTGGGTTATTAGAGGTGACGTGCCCACACTGACTCCAGACAGCTTAAAGCAAGAGGGGGGATTTATGGTCAGGCCTGGTTAGACCCAGGAGCTTATGCAGCATTGTCAGAAATCACTGTCTCCATGGCTCAGATCTGCTTCTCCAAGTGGCCTTCTTTTCCTCTTCTGTAGTCAGGCTGCTTCCTGGGCAGCCTTTCATTTGCTTCTAGTTCTATGACTCCAAGGGCCAGGCCCTTTCTCCTCCTGTTTCTTATTGAAAAATTCCCAAGAATTAGAATTGGTTGAGGTTGGGCCCACGTGTGACATGACCAACTTGAGTCCCAGAGAGTGGAATCTGTTTGTCTAGCCTACGTCAGGGCCTGCCTCTGTGGCCCAGGGGTAGGAATTCTGGGATTACTAGTCCTATGGATTGAGGAACAGTTCTGCAGAGGAAGTGGGAACATTTAGCAAGTTCTCCTGAAGGCTGCTTCCAATATAACTAAGCTGTGCATTTACTAAAATCTCTGGGGAAAAAAAAGCTTTTGTCAACATGAACACAGCCCTTGTGTTGCTCGTGGCTTGGGTGGGGGGCATTTTTCTATCGATTATTTCTTTGTGCCCTATTTGCTGTATTTATTTGTGGATACTTATTTTTCTACCAGTCTTAGTAAATGCTTGAAATAAGCATATACCCATGAACCAAAGTTCTAATTTAACACCTAAATGTCACAACAAGTATTCCACAGCCCCTGGATTAACCAGCAGTCACCTTGTAAACCAAAAATTGTGAAAAAAGATTATATTTCTTTTATTTGTCCCCAAAAGTTTCCATTGTATACAAAAAAAATGAGACAGTGTTCCTTTTGGGGAGAAGAAGTTTCTACTTTGGGTTTAAACCAAATAAAATAATATTTAAGGAAATATTAAATAAATTATTTATCATGTTGGTCAACGTTTTGGGGAATATAGCTTAGATAAACACATTTTTAAGGTCAGCCACTCTAAGGGCTGGGTTTTATAAAAACAGCCTCTGAGGCGCTTTAATAAATCTAAAAAGAAAAAAAAACATCAAGCACTTGTTTTCATTACGGAATCATTTTCTCTTGCTGAATAATGGTCATTCAAGAGGTAAGCCTAACCAGGAGGCCCTGATAGCCACACTGGGAAACTCGCATATTATGAAAAATCTGTGTTGATGGGAAGCACTGTTGGCCATGCTTGGTTTTCTGTCAAAGCAGTCCAGTCTTTCGGTTGCATTTTAAATCAGATAAATGGACAGAGCTGGCTGATTTGGGTCATAAAATTGTCAAATGAAGATAAATTCATTCCTACTCAATGGGAAACTTCAGAGTAGACTTAGAATATATGTAAGTACAAAATAATGCGTTTCTATTCCCTCAAAATAAACGGTGACCAGATTCATCAAGTGCATTGAATTCACCTCCTGGGTCCTCCATCTTTTCCAGTTGCAGCCCAAGGTATCTTTGGGGCCCATTTCTTCTCCTAAATGGCATTCACAGCTAAAGGAAGGCATGGGATGGAGAGGAAAGGATGTTTGGATTCTATGAAATGGCAGTGGAAGACTTGAGGGGCAGGGGAGCTCTAACGAAGAAGGGGGGCAGGGAGAGGAGCCAAGGGGGGGCCCTGAGGAAGGGAGACCATGGGAGGAAGAATAAGAAGCAGAAAGGAGAAAATGTACCTTTGCAAAAACTGGGCAGAGACCACTCAGAGGCACTGCTTGCTGTGGCCCTGGTTTCATTTTTGTGTGGTTCATCGTTTGTCTGAAACTTGAAGGGCTCTCATGACCCCTTCTTATCTATACAAGGAGGCCACATCCCTGGATGTGACCCCAGCCCCACCTTGGTCTTGAAAGGAAAGCCGGGGCTAGGAATGAGGCTGGAGGTTCTGAGTCTTGTCTCTTCCAAAGGTGGAACCTGCAGCAGAATTTCATGGCTTCAAAAAAGAAGATACTTTCTGTTTATGAGCAGGAAAGCATGTCACTGCGGAGTTGGAGGAGTTGAGGTTGCATTACCATAAAGTGCCTCAGGCCTTGAAAGTTCAGGAGAAGAGAGCTTGACTTAACCACATCTGGGGCTTGAGGTTTTATTGAACTGGTAAAAAAAAAATAATCTCTGCAAAATATTTTGAAAATATTTGATAAACACAGACTGAAGCTACTGCCTACATGCATGGGGGACAAAATAGCCCTGAATTCAGAGTAACAACCTGTGAGCAACCAGCCAGTACTTGGGTTAGGCACAAAGTAGAATGATTAGAAAGGAAGGCTTCAGAGTAAGGCAGAACCAAGCCCAAATCCCAGCTCTACCACTTGTTAGTGGTATAACCATGAGTGTGTGACGTCACCCATCTGTGCCTCAGTGGCTTCATTCATAAAATGGAAATCAATGCTCCTTCGGTGGGCTGCCATGAGGACCAAACAAGGTAAGTTGTATGGAAATGATATTATGATAGATTGTCAAAATGGCCATTTCCCCTTCTACATCCACTTCCTTATGATATCCCATTAAGAGGTAGAGTCTAGGGGCTTCCCTGGTGGCGCAGTGGTTGAGACTCCGCCTGCCGATGCACGGGACATGGGTTCGTGCCCCGGTCCGTGAAGATCCCAAATGCCCCGGAGCGGCTGGGCCCGTGAGCCATGGCCGCTGAGCCTGCGCGTCCGGAGCCTGTGCTCCGCAACGGGAGAGGCCACAACAGTGAGAGGCCCGCGTACCGCAAAAAAAAAAAAAAAAAAAAAAAAAAAAAAAAAAAAAAAAAAAAAAAAAAAAAAAAAAAAAAAAAAGGTAGAGTCTATTGCTCCACCTCTCGAATCTTGGTTAGCCATGTGACTTGGAGCATTAGCAAATGTGAAACAGGCAAAGACTTGAAAATTGCTTGTCTATTGGAGACTTCTCTCTTTTGCTGGGCTTGGATCCCTGAACCTGCTATGCAAATGAGCCTGAACTAGCCTGGTGGAGGATGAGAGGCCACATGGGCAACCAAGGTGACCAGCAGACAGTCTGTCACCTCCCATACATGTAAGAGAAGCAACTCTAGATCATCCAGCTACCAGTCCTCCTATCAGCTAACTCCAGATGCAGGGGAGTGACCAGCCACAGAGATCAACTAAGCCAGCTCAGAGCAGAAGACCACCCAGCCAATCCAAAGAATTGGAGCTAAATAAAAGGTTGTTGTTTTAAACCACTAAATTTTGGAGTGGTTTGTTATGTAGCAAAAGCTGATTGATATAGGTGGTATCCAGTTATTATAACTTACTAATTGAATCAATCAGTCATTTAAATTGCCTGATTTTTGTTCAAAACGATTTCTGTCTGTAGAGAGAGACTGGGGCATGGCAATCTTTCTGGTAGCTATTTTGTACAGTCATGTGGTTTAGGATTAATTGCAAAAGACAAGAAGATTTAAGACATCAATAAGGATTTTTCTGAAAATATTTTAAAGTCTTTCCTCCCATCATATTTTAAAAGTTTGACATCAACATTCTACAAGCCAGAATAACATACAAAGCAAACACCAAACACTGAAGCTCACTAAGCTTCAACTGCAAGATTGGTCAAAACAGAAAGTCACTCTTAAAGAGTTCTGAAGCCCTGAACCCAGGGAACCAACTGGAAGCAGAAGAAATGAAATGGAAATAAAAAGGATGAAACTGGATAAAAGGGAGGTCAGTGCCTTGGAACCCACCCACATTCTCTGGTGGGAGTGACAGGCTTTGCCAACTACCCAACTGTAAAGGAGATAAAAGAATTTATGGGCCAAAGCAAAATGAAGAATTATCCAGATAATTTAGGCCTCTCACCTGAATTTACCAGTGAGTTGTAGCCAAACTGTGTCTGATGGCTTCTATTATCTGGACAGCTGTCTCATTCTTCCACTTTGCTTGGAATTTGTATGTTCTTTGGCATTTCAACTGCTTTTTATTGCCTACATTCTTTACCCAGGTTGTTGCTCTCTGAGGTTTTGATGTTAAGAAGCGTGGATAAGTTTTGGAAGCAAATTTTTGGCCTGAAGACTCCAAAGCGTTCGTTCATTCAGCAAATATTTATTATTTAATTATTAGGTGCTAGAGACAGTGCTAGGCATTGAGGATGCAACAGTGATTCAAAGAAACAAGATACCTTGGTTTCAGCTTAAGTTTACTGAGGGAAAAGGATCCATCACCAGATAAGACAATGTGAGAAGTGCTGTGACTGGGGAAGTACAGGGCATTGTTGGAGAATATGGTACGCAATTCAGACTTGGGCTAAGTGGTCAGGAAGCACGTCACAGAGGAAGTGGTGCCCAAGATGAAAGATAAAGAACGAGCATTAAGTAGTGTGAAGAAGTAAGGGAAAGAGTATTACGGACTGAGAAAACAGTATTACATCACTCTGCCTGAGAGAGTATTGCAGAATTAAAATGTTCAGTATGGGGCTTCCCTGGTGGCGCAGTGGTTAAGAATCCGCCTACCAATGCAAGGGACATGGGTTCGAGCCCTGGTCCGGGAAGATCCCACATGCTGCAGAGCAACTAAGCCCATGAGCCACAACTCCTGAAGCCTGTGCTCCTAGAGCCTGTGCTCCGCAACAAGAGAAGCCACTGCAACGAGAAGCCTGTGCACTGCAACGAAGAGTAGCCCCTGCTTGCCGCAACTAGAGAAAGCCCATGTGCAGCAATGAAGACCCAAGGCAGCCAAAAATAAAATAAATAAATAAATTTATTTTTTAAAAAAAGGTTCAGTGTGGCCAAATGCTTGCATTAACACCAAGTAGTCTGTGGAACTTCAGTACCATTGAGTGAAATGATGGTGAACACTAAAACCATGGCCAAAGCCTGGCCATGACCTGCTTTCCCAGGTCTGCCCTAGAGTCATGGTTAATTTCAGGTGGTGATACTGGTTGGTGCTTTTAACAGCTCTGTCTGTGTGGCCAGAGTACATGCAAGTGGAAATAGGCTGGCTGGCCAGCTAGTGTTCCAAATGGAGGTCAACTCAAGACAAGTGTATATCCCTCAAGGTTAAGCCAGACTCTGCATCATCTTTTCCTACTTCCAACCAATTGAGACATAAGAGAAGGGTGAAAAAAAAAGGCAGAGAGAGAATATGGTGAGGCTCAGAATCCTAAGAAATTGTGACTGTCGTGAGAAGGGTTCTAAACTCTCTTTTAAACTTTAGCAATCCTTGTAAAAAACATAAGCTACTGACCAGAAGCACAGATTCAGAGTGTGAGCTCTATATACAAAGACCCCTGTATTAGTTATCTAGTGCTGTGTAACAAATTACCTCAAAATTCAGCAACTTTAAACAGCAAATATTTATTAGCTCTCAATTTCTGCAGCTTAGCTAGGTGCCTCTGAATTATGAGAGACTTTATGGTCTCTCATAAAGTTGGAGCCAAGCTGCCAGCCAGGGCTGCGCTCTCATCTGAAGGTCTGACTGGGGAGGATCTGCTCCTAAAGCTCATTTGTGTGGTTGTTGATCAGATTCAGTTTCTCATGGGCTGTTGGACTTAGGATCTCAGTTCCTTGCTGGCTATAGAGGACCATATTTTTGTTTTGTTTTTACCATGCAGACCTCTCTATCGGGTACTTTACAGCCTGGAAGATGGCTTCTCTTAGAGCTAGCAAGTGTGAAAGTGTGAGAGAGGGCGTGCAAGACAGAAGGCGTAGTCTTTTTATAACCTAATCTTGGAGGTGGCATCTAATCACTTCTGCTATATTTTATTAGTTAGAGATAAGTCAGTAAATCCAGTCGACATTCAGGGAGAGGGGGTTATACAAGGCCACAAATACCAGGAGTCTGGGATTGATGGAGGCCATCTTAGAGGTTGCCTAAAACAGCCCCCAAACAAGGAAATGATGTGTGTATATTCATCCTTTTCTTTCCTCCTCTCCTCCTGCTAGAAAGAATAATAACAGCCTGTAAAATTTTAAAGGATGAAATGAGGGAATAGCTGGCAAGTGTTGGGCACATACTGGACCACATTCGGTGATGGATGTTGAGTGGGGAAGCAACTCCTCTTCGTTTATATTTAACATATCCATGGGCTATTGTCACTCATGATCAGCCAGTTGAACTCTTTAGATGAATTAATCTCAGGAAAAGCTGATTTGACTTTTTTCCCCACACAACCATTAAAAGCCACAGAATGAGAACAATGGTATATAGGGGGAGAGTAAGGAGAACAGATAAACGAGATGCAGGGCTGGTAGTTCTCATTAGAAGATAGGATATTGTCTGTTCTGATGTTCTCTCAGGAATAAACTTTTGCAATTTGTATACTGCCTCAGAGCAAATGGGAGTCACTGATCTTTGTGGAACAATTACTCAGTGTCAGGCATTGTTCTAAGCATTTCTCATGTATCCTTTAGTCCTCAGACAACCATATGAGGTAGGTGCTATTACCAACCCATTGTAAAGTTGAAGAAACTTGCCAAAGCTTATATAGTTAGTAAGGGATGAGGGTAGAGTAATTCCAGAAAAGGTAGTTATCACAAAACTCTGTACCATACTGCGTTGCATGGACCACAATGGCTGTGGTTGATTTTGTAGACTTCTGATGGGCTTGGCACAATCTTTTGCCTCAGTGGGATACTGGCAAGCCACCCCCATACGTTGTGAGGATGCGAAGCCCTTAGGCTCCCCTGATGCTACGCTCATATGACCAGTCATATAGAGCCCACTCATCTTAGGTTCCCTTCCATTTTGCGTAAGAGCTTAGGAAGTTCCTTTATTCTGACTGTGGTCTGAAGAGCACACATCTTGCCCAGGGTCTCTGAGGCCCTGGATTCACGGCCCCAGCCCCACCCCACTTAGGTAAGAACGATGATTAGATAGTGATCTCCATCTAAGCAAGGACTGAGGCAGCTCAGAGGGCAGGGGACTCACAACTGCTCATGGCATCCCCACATCTTTTACAACATAAGATGAATCATTTTTCAGTCCAAGAGAACTTTCCTCTTAGGTTTATTTTTAAATTAAATGCATTTAGGGCCTAATTATTTATCTTTGCCTTCTTCCCTTCACTAAACCTACTTTATAACTGCTGCAACCGGAAAGGCACACTGCAGTTGGGAGCGAGATGAGGTTTTACTATTTGGAAAGAGTTCCAACATGTTTAGAAACCACTGACAGAGAAAACTGTTTCTACCCAGGACATTCAAAACTATGCCAGGAAAGTAGAATAGAAATTGTGGAAATATGGAGGGACCCGTGAGATAAAAACAAGGACTGCAATGAACATTCAAAAGAAAGTTGGAAGAAACCCCACTGAAAATGTTGGCATCTGGTAGATTTCAAGCTTAAGGATAAAATCTCCAAGTTAGGAGAGCAATTTTTGGTTTTCCAGCAAGTACCTCTAGGGGCAATCATTTTTAGGGAAAGGTAGCTCATAACATTGAACATAGTATTAACATAGCAGGCTGCTTGCCCAAACTTACTTTATTTTCATTTGCATTATTGGTTTGAAAACGCTGCTGGGTTCGTGATCCGTATCATGTTGGCACCTGTCCTCGTAGAAATTGAAATGCTGAGCTTGCAGTTACTCTGACTGTTTTACTTGACTTGGGAGAGGCCCAAAGAAATTTAGGTTGCTACAGGAAGACTGATAAAGCTCTCAGCCTTTCTCCTCAGTAGATCGTTCCCCCGGGGAGATATTTGGGGGGCTGGATACTTTTCAGTTGAAACCCAAGAACATCAGCGGTTATACAAAAGCCTCTGGGATATGTACATGTGTGTGTATGCACATAATGCGTGTGTGTGCGCATGTATATATACATACATACACACACATGTTTTTTTGCAAGAGAGTTGCTGTGAGAGGTTAGTTATAATCACATACAAATTTGGAAAATTGCCGATGAGGTGCCTCTAATGCTGATAGCCAGATCTATTGGTATGATGTTTTTTCGACCACACTTACGACTGTGACACTTCTATCCTGGTAAATCGGGTGAGTGATTTGTCATGCCTATTTTACACAGGAAGAAACCGAGATCTGCCTTAAGCCATAGAACTAGATGGTAGAAGACAAAATTAGGACTCTTGACTCTGTGACCTTAGTCCCTGTCTTCAATTCTACTTCCCTCTTACTCTGAATATTCTGTGGTGGAAAAGAGCAAGGCATCTGTGTGATCTCCCGAGGAAAGGTCCCAGTCAGTATAAGCCCATCAAGTTTACCCCCTGCAGCAAGGCTGGAAACAGACAAGAAAAATCTCCCTCCCAGGCTCCACTCCAGCCCAGAAGGGGGCCTCAGAGTCTCTGCAATGCAGCCATCATGCATGGCTTCACGGTGAGACGTGGACACTGGTGGCCACTGGCCCCTTGGGGTCTTCTGGTCAAAACTAACCTCTAGCCCATTCCCCAGTGCATGAGACATTTCTTTCCTGGTTGCCTACAGCACCTTGAGTTTCTTATAGGGAATTACCTCCTTCCCCCATGTGCCGTTTTGTGAAATCTTGGCAAAGATGTAAGTCAGGGTGCTCACTTCCCATGTGGAAGCTGAGAGTATGGGTTCCTTCCTCTAGCTGCCCAGGCAGAAGGGGGATCAGACCCTCTCTCCTGGTATTTGAATAGAAGCTTTCCCAGCCAGTACTGCCTACTGGGTCTCCAGTGTCCTACTTCCTATACCTGTGGAAACAGGAGACTGCCTGGGGAGAGGAGAGCTTTTCCCAGCCTACTCAGAAGAGGAGCTAAGATTGGGTGTCCTGGTTGCCTTTTATTTACTGGGGGCTGTCTGGCTGGCTTCATGGAAGAGGGAGTTGGTATTGGAAGTTGGAGGATATGGAAGACTTTCTCGATAGTTGGAATGGCCTGAATAAAGGCCTGGAGGTCGAGAAGCAATGAGTCTAGTTTGGAGCACAATATATGTACAGGACAGTGCTGGGAGCTAAAGCTGATACACCAGATCGGCATTAGCGTTGGGAAGGTCCTGAATGGAAAGCAGGGCATAGAGAGGATGGACATTTTCACAGTCAGCCCTGTCGGATCCTGCACTCTGGCTGCCCAGCTGGAGCTCTGTGGATGACCACTGCATTTCTGGAAGAAAGAGTGGACTAGACCTTCCACTTCCACAATGGGAGGCCAGGAAAAGCCTTGCAGTTCCTGCCGAATTCCACCCTATGTGTCACCCTATGCGTTTTCTCCATTCATACTATCTCTTCTCTCTCTCTGCTTCCCAAAGCTGATAACCAACTCCTGAAAATTCTACCCTCCAAGTATCTCTCATGACCGTCATCTCTCCCTCTCTAAGTCATGAGCCAAATCAGCGCTCAACACACACCTCCTGGCACAGCGCACTAGGCATCTAACTGAACTTCTAGCTGCAGGTGTACAGCCCCTCCCACAATGTCCTCAAGATCCAGCCACCGCAGTCCACTACAGGGCTCTCTCTAGAGCTCAGTCCCATGACACACTAGATGTCCTTCATGACTAACCACTGACTCTGGATATATCCAGTCTCATGAATTTGGCACAGAAAGCCCGCTGTGATGTCCTAGCCTGGGATCATGCCTCCTTCCCCACTCTTTCCTCCATAGATCTCTCCCGCATCGTGTGCTCTGTGTCTTTGCTCTTTCACACCTCCATGATTTTACACATGTTCTTCTAATGCCCCCTTTCACACTTAGATTCCACTTAAGCACTCTTTCTCATCTTTCTAGGTTCCACTTAAATATCATGGGGGGAGACGCAAGAGGGAGGAGATATGGGGGTATACGTATAGGTATAGCTGATTCTCTTTGTTACACAGCAGAAACTAACACACCACTGTAAAGCATTATACTCCAATAAAGATGTTAATAAATAAGTAAATATCATGGTGGGCATGACATCTGGCATATATAATAATTACCCATTGAATGTTTGTTGAATATTGATCTCAGTAAAACCATTCTGCCTCCCCCTTGGCCCCAGCTAGTCCTTTCTTTGGACTCCTAGGGTTTTTTGTATGTCTACACCTCCACTGTAGCATTTCTTACATGGGGTTTTAATATCTAATTCTCTCATTAAATGGTAGGCTTCCAGAAGTATAGTGTGTGTGTGTGTGTGTGTGTGTGTGTGTGTGTGTGTGTGCGTACACTTCCCTGCTACCCTGCATCCATTCCTCCTTCCTTCCTAGTAACATTTTCTTCTGAGAATTCTCACTCACTCTGCAGAGTCCTCTGTAGACATTTCCTCTTACTACCCAGGGTGGTCAAGCAGTGGTTGTATAACCTAAGTTTGGCTAACTGAACCCTTGACTGTACGGCAATGATGAAAGGAATGGCTGGCGCCTCCTTTACAGTGGCAATACCCAGGAGGTTCGTACTACAGAGACCTTACCCCTGGTTACTGTCTGTCCCTAGCTGGATTCTGTGGCTTCCTTTTCCATCCCTGGGTACCTCAAATTTTTCTAGTAGATTCACTTTTTTGTTGTTGAGTTCATCAGTGTTAGTTTCTGTTGCTTGCAACCAAAACAAGTCTTAACTGATGTAGGGGAATGAGGGGAGAGCTAAGGTATATTCTCTGAGATTCTGTATCTCTGCCATTGCCGGTGGTGCCAGAAAAGGAAGGTCCTTTCTTTCTTGTATAAGAAATAGAAATCAGCTCAAAGCAGCTCAAGGAAATAGGAGAGCTAATTGGAAAAATACCATCTTTGTGGGAATCTAGGAAAAGTTGAACTATTAGGTTTGAAGTAGGAAAGGAACCAAGAACAGATGTTTGCTCTCTGCATCTGTTCTGTTCTATTATCTCTTTATCTGATCATGATAACTTCAGCTTGCATATAAGCCCATATAGTGCTGCCGTTTGACCTGAACAAGTGCCCTCCACACTTACCACTTCTGGGAGAACAACAGTCCATGTTTTAACTGCCAGCACCTGTGACTCTGTTATGGGGCAGATCAGACGTCCCAGGGAACCTACAGCTCCAGGAGCAGTCCTCAAGCGATAACCAACAAGAGCTGGAGGATAAATCCCCCAGCTCCCTCCCCTCTTGGCCAAGACAACTCTGAGGCACACGTTCTACCCTGGCTCTCTGAGTTCCCCAGTAAGATGAAACTCCATTTTCCCACCGTGGAAATGTGCTTGACTGTGTTGCCCCCTTTCCTTCTCTCTTTCCCTTTCCCTGACCAGTGTTTTCTGGGACCACCTCCCCAATAAACTCAAGGGTCTGTACTTCTGGAGGAATACACTAAAACACCCCATAATGGTCCCAGTTCAGCATTTACATGGCTATGCAATGGTAGGATCCACCGCTCACAAGCACCTTTATTCTGCCTCACTTTGTCCAAATTCCAAAGAGAGAGACTGGCTCTCCTTTTTGGTGAGAGAGAAACTCATCTTTTTAAGTCAAGCTGCATTCAGAGGTGGCCAGTATGTCCATGGATGGCCACCCCAGGCCAGCTGATCATCTCTAGCCAGGAGGGGAGAGTTGTAAGGTTTGCTGGTCTGTCCACAGGCCTGTGGGCAGGAGACCTTTGAGTCTCAACTGGGGCCATTTGCCTTTCAGGGAATTATCACCCAGGTGGTTGCATGGGAAGATCAACACAAAAGGCTGTTTATTGGACATCAAATAATTATTTGCAAACAATGCTTTTGATAGGTTAAGCACAAAAGAAGCAGAAACATATGGATTAAATTTTCATTGAAATGCACACATGAGTTTGAAAATTAACAGGATACGGGCTTAGGAAGGGATTTTTCCCACTTTCTTTTGCCAAGCCAGATTATTTGGAAAATAACTCAGGAATTTTTTACAGCTCAGGCACCCTCCTACTCCCTCCTTCCCTTTTCTTTAGCTTTTCCCTCACACGGAGTTAATTAATAAAAGCAACATTTATCAAAGAGGACAAGTCAGCCTGTTTGCGTGTCATGTGGTGATGGGGGGTGGGTGTGATCGTCTGCAGCATGGATGCATTTCATGGAGATCTGAGGTCATCAGTGCTGTGATGACCAACACCCAGTGCTCACACCCCATGTGTCAAGCACAGTGTGCTCAGCCCCCGGGAGACCCCCACCAGGTAGACGCTGTCACCATTCCTCATTTACAGAATAGAAACTGAGACTTAGGGTTAAAGGTATTTTTCCCATGTGTAAACAGCTAGGAAGTGGCAGAGCCAACATTTGAATTCTCTCCTTCTGTCTTCTGAAACCACTGAGGGATCTCACCCTGTGAGTGGGGACTCATAAAACCTCTGAGCTGGAAGAGAGTTGTAATACCACCCCTTCATTTTATTAAAGAGGAAACTGAGGCCCAGAGAGGCAAAAGATCAAGCAAGATTATTATGCTTGGGAACCTGGTTTAGACAGACACGTTATTAACAAGAAGCATTGCCTTCTCCAAGTGTTAGCTATTTGAAATACTCAAAGGAGAAAACCGTAGCTGTAGCTGTAACATCTAGTGCTCAAGTTCCAGTCCCTGACTCTTTAGATGGGAATTGTTTACATATGAGATACGATTATAAGGACAAGGTTTGTTTAGCAGCAGCCTCGTGGTGTATTGGGAGTTCCCAGGTCTGGCGCTCTACCTAAGTCACACAGATAACTTGACATCAAGAGGTGATCTGAAGGCCACTGCATGGCTCACCCACCCCAGAATATCTCTCCCAGCCCCTGCCTTCCTGTCTAATATTGCCAACAATAGTCCCTGCTTTGTAGTACTGTGTGGTGCCTCCAGTGGTCCAAAAACGAATGGAAACATGTTGCAAGGGAAGAAGAACAATTAGATTCTAAAAGTGAATCAACTTAATGGATTTAAGTCACGGTCTTGAGGGAGAGGGGGGTGCTTTGTCCCGTCCAGGAAGCCGGGTGCGAAGGAGAACCTTGAGCTGACTGTTGTCCCCTGCTCAGAGCCATAGCCACACAGAGGCATTGTCATTGTCAAGGTTCTTCTGGCTGCGGGGAAGAGGAACCCACTCAAACTACCCAAAGCCCCAAATGGAGGACTTCAATAAGGACACAAGGGTTTCTCATGCAACCCAAGGAAAGAAATGCAGCTGAGCTCCAGAACCAGAAAGGCATCAGATATCAGAGCAGCTACTATGTCTGACTTTCCCTGGTCCAGGGTTGCATGATACCCTGTCCCTGTTTCTCTCAGGGATTCTGCAGACCAGTTGCCTGCCTCTAGACGAACTTGGCAGAGGACATCCTCTCCACGGTACCCACAATGGGTCCAGTTTGAAAGATTAATAACAGTCAATCACTGTATCTTAATTCCAAATTCTTGGGAGAGAAAATATAACTGATCCAACTTGAGTTTTCTATAAACCTTCGTCCCATTCACAGCAGCCAGGCAGTCTGGGTTCCCACTATGAACACAATTATGTGGATCAGCTCCAGTGAATGGAAGGGAGAGGTGTGGCCTGGAAACAAACCCCCAAATCTCCAATGCCTTGCAGAATGTTGCAGAGACTCCTAGCTGTTCCCCAGAATCTCTTTTCCCTTTCTTCCATAGCAACAGAACCCTTTAATGTTCAACTGGGCACACGGTCTCCCAAAATAAAGACTGTATTTCCCAGCTTCCCTTGCGGTTGAGTCATGTGACTCAGCTCTGACCGATGGGATATAAACAGAAGTGTGTGTACAAATCCCGGGGAAGGGTCTTTATAGGGAGGAGTAATACCGTCTCCCTCCCTTTTATGGCATGTGGACACGATGTTTAGAGATGAAGCAGACATCCCGAACCAATGGAAGCCACGCCTTGGGGATGGCAGAGCAAAAATAATGACGGAGTCTGAGACCCCACTGACTGCAGACGGCTGTTCCAGCTTGGACTGCTCAGGCCCATTTCCCTGTGACAGAGAAATAAATGTCACCTTGTTCAGACCACTGCTATTTTGGATTTTCTATCATTCTCAGCCAAACCTAGTCCTTTACGCTAGAGGGCATTAAAGGAAGCAAACCTGGGGATGTGCTCCCTTTTCCCATTTTATTATAGCACACGTTTGTACCACACACACGCACACACACACCAGTCACCATAGAGCAAGGCTGGGGAGAATGTTTCTTTGGCTTGCATTGTCCCTAAACTATCTCTCTCTCACTTCTGCAGCAAGGCTTACGGCTTCTGAATCGTCATCCTTGTGGGCAACTGCAGTTCACTGAGGGATCATTTGGGGAGATACTCAAGATCTCTAGGGAGAACTTCCTGATAATGGGCAGATTCTTTCCCCTCCTGATGATAGGCGAGCTTCTAGAGAGCACCGTGGCCTTTGTTCTTTGTTTTCAAGGAGACAAACTGTTATTTCTTGTCTCTGAAGAAGCTTCTAATATGGGTGAAATATCACAAATAATTAGGCCAAATAGTAATGCAAGTCCCACTAGAAATAATGCATCCATTATTTCATTTTATCCTCATGATTAGAGCTTCTGCCTGATTTAGGTTGGTGTGAAGATAGCTGTGGGTATTCCCTGCCTGAGAACTCCAATCCTCCCCTTTATGGAATATTTACCATTTCTCATTTGATTCTTCCTCTCTTGATTCATTGTTTCACAATTGAAAAGTTCTGATGCTATTTTGATCTCACGTAAAAACTCTGTAGTTCCGCAGATGCCTTGTTTCTGGGCTTCCCTTATGTCTTGGGGAGGCATCTCAGGGTGGGGTTGAAAAGCAAATGTGCTGTGGAAACTGGGGGTTTTAGCAGTTACCTAAATATGAGGGAGGGGCTTTCTACAGAGTCACCTGAGGGTCTGAGTTAAGGAAGCCATTCAGACACCCAAGACCAAGGGCAGGCATGAATACCATCTGGACCGGTGTCTCGTTCTGCAAGCCAACAGTGGGGTTATGCGGGGGGGGGAATCTGTCCAGAAATTGGCCTCCCAACAAATATTTGCTGATGGATTGAATGAAATGCATGAAATTTTTGAAGTAACTATTGCCCATACAAGACAAAGTGTTGATTAAATTCTGGAGAAGGCAATAACGTCAAAGGTATATGAAATCTAGCCACAGTTTGTGCCTCAGTTCTGAACCCTGAGTTGTTGCTTCTAAGGAAATCCTTGTGATGTCATCAACCAATAAAGGAGTAATAGGTGAGTCCCCACGGCATGCCCAGCACTTACCAGATGTCATGAGTCACATAGGAACAAAAGATGCATTTTCTGTCGCTGGTGGGGGACCCTCCTTTACTCAATAAGGGAGAAATATCACAAGGGTATATTAGATGTGTTTATAAATGATAAGAATGACTCCACCAGCCAGGACATTCATTACCAAATGGTGGGGAACCAGCCGAAAAATATCAGGAAGCAAAGATGAGTGGCATGATTGAGAGCTTCTTAGAGGTATTAGATCTCATACCAGGTCATATGGGCAGACATCATCTGAGTATCACAGATGAGATTTAATACAATATGATACAATACAGGTGGCAGTGTTCTGAAGCCAGGCAGACCACGGATCAAAACCCAATTCCTCTGCACACTCGCTGTGCCTGCAACCTTGCCTAAATTACTTAACCTCTCTCCTGAGCCCCAGATTCCTCATATAGAAAACAAGTGTAGTGGAAACAACAGAATCTACATCACAGGATTTTGTGAGGATTAAATAAGACAGAACACATAAAGTACTTGACTTACAGTAAGCGATTGGATCTTAGCTCTTGTCATACAGTAATGATAGTAGTAACAAGCCTAAAGCCAAAGGTTATAGCAAATACACATTCAATTAATCATTGATTCACTCAACAACCATTTACTGAGTATCAACTTTGGGGCCAGGCCCTGGGGATACAGTGATGAGTGGAAAAGGATGAAGATCTGCTCTTACCAGGTTATAGCATAAAAGAAGAGAAACACATCAATCAACAATGACACTAATGGATGCATAAACATAAACAGAGACAATACTTTAAAGGAAATAACCAGTTTTGTGAGAGCGAATGCCAAGGAACCTCACCGCAAGTGGGGGTCCGCGAAGACTTCCCCGGCGCAGTGAGGATTGAGTTAAATGTCTGAAGAATGAGAGGGAGTTTGAAAGGGGAGAGGAGAGGAGACAGCAAGGTGCAAAGGCAGAGACACAGGCAGGAAAAAGAGCAGGTGGGAAGGCGAGGCACAGTCCAGGGAGGGGGTGGGTAGCGGGAAGAGTGGTAAAGCTGGAGGCGGGTGAAGGTGTCCAAGGGATAGTCAGAGAGGGAGATGAACAGAAGGAGACTTGAAGCTAGAGACGGGGCTGGCAGGAAGGAGATGTCCAGACCATTCTGGCCATTGGAAACCACATGAAGGATGTCGATCGTTAATCTTGAGCAGGGCACACGCATCTGATTGCAGTTTCCAAAAGGTCATCTGGAGGCATCCCTCAAAGGTCTTCCTCCTCTTCCTCCCAGCACATCATCTGAACCACTTACCTGGAGCCAAATCACCCTGAATCATGTGGAAGCCGCTTCTCCTGCTTCTGTCTGGTCTTCCCACAGAGATCATTAACTCTCCGGGGGCCAGAAACACGTGCTCCGAGTGCTGCCCACACTGACTCACACAAAGTCTTGAAAACAGTAGGTGCTTCAGGTGAGCATATGCCCAAGGAAGAGGCAAACCCCCATACAAGGCGGAGTCTCCCTGTCCAAAGAGAAAACCAAACCAGCTATGTAAACTCTTGTGAAATAGTAAGACACTTACTTCCAAACTTCATTGATGAATTTATTTGCATATATGGCATATTACATAGAATAGGGTAAGCATTTAGAAATATAACGTTCCCCAATCTTTTCAAAAAAAGTTGAGATCACGGACTGATTGTGTTCAGATTCTTCTTCTCAAAAGAACTTTGTCATTTGTCTTCATTGTCACCGAAGCCGTCTTTGAATCATCATCGAACATATTCTCCATCACACACCACCTTCACTTCAAATTGTTCAAAAAAGGGCACTTTGGGGCTTCCCTGGTGGCTCAGTGGTTGAGAGTCCGCCTGCCGATGCAGGGGACACGGGTTCATGACCCGGTCCGGGAAGATGCCACGTGCCGCGGAGCGGTTGGGCCCGTGAGCCATGGCCGCTGAGCCTGCGCGTCCAGAGCCTGTGCTCCGCAACGGGAGAGGTCACGACAGTGAGAGGCCCACGTACCGCAAAAAAAAAAAAAAAAAAAAGGGCACTTTGAATCCATCTAAGATGCTGTTACTGAAAATTTTCTTTCAGTGCCCAAGAAGTTTTCTCATTTGTCCTCTGGGTGGATATTTATGATCTCTAGAAGGTCACCACTTACAATATTCTTTATTTTTTCTTTTTTGGTAAAATGAACTTTGAGACCTGCTTAAAATACTTTCAATATTTTTATGATGAAGTCATGTCTTCAAAAATAAGCACCAAATCTGTGTGAAGTATTTTTGCTCCTCTTTCTCCCATGGTGTTATCAGATGACATCTGTAGGCCTCTAGTCTCCTCTCCCCCACTGCCATTGGTTGAGGCCCCCTGGGGCTAATGTCATCCCCCAAACACTTCCTTCATGTTCAAAATAAAGTAACTGAGAAAGCGTCAGGAATGAGAAATTTTGTAAGGACTTACATCCTGTGGAATAGTTTTGGGGGAAACACTTTGCCTTACAATCAGACTTGTACAGTATTTACGTGTCAAATGAATATATTTGCTTACCTCACCTTGTGGTCATGGCCCAAGGGACACAGGAGAATGTAGAAACTTTTGCTGAGAGAAGTATCGTGTAACTTTTAAGAATATATTTCATTTAGCTTAAGCCAGTGGTTCTCAAGTGGGGGGGGTCATTGTGCCCCCGAGGGGATATCTGGCAGTGTCTAGAGACATTTTCAGCTGTCACAACTAGGGGAAGGGTGCCACTGGCATCTGGTGGGTAGAAGTCAGGGAGAGTTGGTCTATGGTCCTAGGTCAGGTGGGCTGCATTAGACTCCTCTGAGGAAGATTTCGGGGTCTCATCCATGAAAGTACCTGAGAATACATGTCTCCCCAGTTTATGTTGCTGCTCAGCCGGCCGAGGTAACAATTTTGTAACAGCAAGTAATCACAGATCACTTCTTGGTTGTAATTAGGGGAAGACAGTAGCATATTGTGAGGGCCAGCTAAACACCAGACACTGTGTCAGGAGCCTTTCATGCGTGATGGATTCCTGAAAGCCCAACAACCCATTAAAGTAGATATTATCATCCTAGTTTTCACACAGGAGGAAACTGGGGTGCAGAGAGGTCAAGTAACTGGAAGGGACAGAACGGGTACAGAGTTCAACCTCACTGACTCCAGAACCCATGCCCTTAAAGCCACCCCACGCCGCTTGGATATTGATGGATTATGAGCTCACTGGATGGCTTCTTGGTTAACTCTCTGATTGGTGAGGCCATCGCATTGTGCAGTACACCCGTTCCTTGAAAACCCCTCGAGAATTTTTGGTCATTAGAGTTTCGAATTTCTACGATCAAAGTTTTGCCTGACTGCAGGGCTGAAGTAAGGTACAATGGAAAAAGAAAAAGTGAGGGAGCCTTAGGGGAAGACGGATCATGATCACGTGATCAACCTCCTGCGAAAGGTGAGCCAACGAGACCCCCGTACAAATCTCTCCGCAGGAAGCGTTTTACTGTTTGCTATTTTGGTTGCTCTTAACTGACAGCCAATAAGCCAAGGCTGTTTGGCCAGTGCTTAGAGCTGGCTGGGGAATAGTCAGATAGTCATTTAAAGCACTTCATCTTAGACTTCTCAACGTCCCAAGAAACATATCCTCATGCCATAAAAAATATGCAGTGCTGAACCCTTGGTCCCTCCCCTGCCCTCTGTGTCATGGATAAATACACAACCTGAAGACCCGAAGGTTGGAATGCTGCCTTCCATGGGGAGCTGCTTCCGGCTGCAGGCGTGGTTGCCTGCTTCCCACCAAGCAGGCTTGTGTGAGCTTCCATCTGGCCTGTCCTCAATGGTGAACAGGGAAGCGAAGACGTCTATCCATCATCAGTCTCCAGTTAACGCCCTTTTCATGGCAACATCGGTCTCAGACAATTTGAACACACTTTCAGGAAGAACTGCCTCTCCCTTTCCACAGTGATCCTGATGGGTACTGATGTTTTTATGATTATTAATAAAATCTCTGAGACAGAATTTTATGGGCACACAGAGACTCTAAAAAGTCATTCTTTGCTTTGGAAAATTGTATATGTTAAGGACGATGGAGGAAATTTTTAATAAGAACGTTTAAGTGGCTAGGGTGTGAACGACAGAATTTTAAGTATCTCCTGTGGCTCCTTTTGACATTGAACTTGCTTCCTGCAAAGGCCTTCACGGGATGTGTTTCCTGAAGATAGCACAACCCCAGGAAGCGGCTTCCACAAGAATGCCCCAGTGATGGTTTCAGTTTAGGTGTGAGGCCAGGTGACTCTTTGGGAAAATGCATCATCGTTAACTATTCTTTGGTTTGTTTTTACATCATCTGCTTTGCTTTCTCCCCTCTCCTCCTGCCTTCCCTCCCCACTTAGTCTATCAACATTCTCTTTGGAGATTCATGGATCTGTTCACCCAAACTGTGTAAAATCAAAGTGACTTACAAAGAAGCCTTCACCCCTTATGACCCTCCAAATGAGAATGGGTTGAAAAGGAGGCAAATGCAAGGGGCACAATGAGTAGACATCGATGCACCCTGGGTGAACAGAAAGGGCAGAGTGCTTGGCATCTGGCTGGAAGTCAGTCTCATAATTCATGCAGAAGAAAATTCCTCAGCCAAGCCCAGAAAGACTTAGCTCTGCTCTGTGCAAAGGAAAAGCCTGGCACTGTTTCCACGTGCTGTCTTTGCTGTAGGAAGGAGAGTAGCTAGAAGCAATACTAAGTCTTACCTGCAAATCCTTCACCATTTCTGCCGCCTCCACCTGCCCCTCATCTCCCAGCTTTGGGATTCCTATCAATCCTGTATTTAAAACAAGAATCCTGGAAAAGTGGGTCATCACCAACATCTAATGACAGGTTGGTTAATGAATGGTGTGCCTTCAAAAATGGGAGTTGGACAAACAAGGCAGATAATTTTGATAAGGAACAGATTTGAAACAACCAGGCGACAGTGTCCTTTTCATGTAGTTCCACACCAGCCATGTTTTTGTTTGGATTCTGTGTTAATTCTAGAACCTGTAAAACACAACATGCCAAACTGGTTGATTGAAACAGTGCTATCTCCTGTCTCTTGCAGGAGGTTGTCCAGTGAGTGTTTGCTCAGTTGTAGGCATGAGTTTCAGGGAGAATTGAGTTAACTGGAAGCTTTGAGTACGATAATTCTGCTTTACGTCTGCCTGTGTATCCCTCCATTCATTCATTCTTGCTTCTATTCATTGTTTATTGGTTCTATTCTCTTTGCCAGTGTAGAGCTGGACTATATTTTGATCTAGAACATTGCCTTTTTAGTCAAAGTTATATAGAGTGTTCTCCCTAAAGACCTGTCAAGGAGGTTGGTCATTTCACATAATCTACAACTATTTATTCCTGAAGGGAAGTTGAATTTTTATGGAACATTTAGGCCCAACAAGATTCAGCACTGGGTTTTAAAATGAATGCATGGAAGGAAGGGAAGAGTAAGGGAAGAGGAAGGGAAGGGAGGGAGGGATGGAGGGAAGAAGGAAGGAAGGAAGGAAGGGAGGAACGGAGGAAGGGAGGGAGGAAAGAAGGAAGGAAGGAAACGAATGAAGGAGGGAGAGAGGTGGTTTGGTTTGTGATTTTAAATTTAGACAAACTCTGAAGAAACGCTCTTTCTTTAAATAAATAAATGCTGACTGCTAAGTTATATTGTTGGATTTTAAATCATATGATAAAGTGGTACTTAATGGAGCTGTAAACAATAAAGATAAACATTTTTCTCTCATGGGACTTCTATATAAAAGTAGGAAGGATGGTTTCAACAGAGCATCATATAATAGCAAATATGATAGCTGGCTTATTATAAAATTATAAATGTTAATTTTTGAATCACATTTTACAAAAATCATCACTGAGCATGGTTATATATGTCAGTTTTGTTGTCAGTGTCACTAAAAGAAGCCATTCACTGGTAAGACTCAACACTGAGCCATACTTAATGGGAATGAAAACAAGCCCCCGTTTTCAGGGGAGCTTTTGCTCGAGAGAAAAGTCCCCTCAGAATATCAGGGAGATGCTTCAGATAAACATTCAGAATTACCTCTAGCTAAGCAAGCAGGCCAGGGAAAAAAGAAGAAAAGAAAAAAGGAAAAAAACCCTCAGCCAAGACCCTCATGGCAATTGGGAAGGATTTGGAATGGCTCATAATTTGGGCTCTCAGCTGTATAGCTGGGCTGTTAGTATTTGATTTTATCCAAGAGCGATTCTGGATTTTAAGGCATCCCTCCTTGTTGCAAAGATAAGTAAATAGAAAGTCAGACATTCAGGGAGAATTGGACTATCATTACCTTCTTCATTAGAACATATTTGGGCCCTCACCCCACCTCTTTTTCATGCCTTTCCTTTTTGTTTCATGCTAACTGTTTAAGAAAGAAAAATTGGCACAGATCAAACTGCAGTGAGAACCTTGGGTGGAGGCTCCTGTGAATGTATTTAGAAAGAAAGCACAACTCTTCTTTTCCCCTTAACGAGCATCTCGGAGGCCCTACTATCAGGCCATCAGTAATGAGAAAGAGGCAGGATTGTGATTTACTATTGTAGTTTAAATAGATTTAGAATCCAGGGATATTGTTTTGCTCTAATTCTTCTCTCCTTCTTTTCTCAGTTCACCGGCTTCTCAAAGAAAGACTTTCCCAAAGTAGCTGGTAGTTTCCAGTATGATAAGGTAAAGCAGGGAGAAAGTTTTGTCGTGGTTTTCTTTGTCCTGCTTTCTCCCCACTTCAAGAATCTGAGGCCCCGTGGAAATCCTTAGAGTACGCTTGGCGAGTATGGACCTTTATAAATGAAACACAAATCAAAAGCATCATCCTACCAGCTCCTTCAGGTTCTTAAGCGGAAGAATGTTCTGATCACTGAAGCCCTTTCAGGGCCCGAAATTAGAAAGTAATAAAACATATCACACTCTCCCCGGTGGGTAGTACATTTAATTGGTTCCCCAGCAGGAGGCCAGCCCGAAGTCAGAAATGCTTACTTTCCAGATCTCTGCTTTGGAAGGACTGCCTGCAAACACGACAAAAGAAGTAAGCGGTGGAGCGAAGGGAAACAAACCAGAAAACCAGAGACAAATGCAGAAGCAAATAGCTTGAGGCTAGAAAGAATAAAGAAAAAAATGCATCAGCCCCAAATTTCTTTAAACACAAAAATCTGCACACCACCACACCAGAGCAGATGGCAAGTTTCTGCGTTTAGATCAGCCTGGACCAACATCCCTGTTTAGGACTGAAGTTATTCTTGGGATTAAATTCTGGCTGCAGGACGTTCTTTGGGAGAAAAAGTGCTCCCAAGAATCCTGACCGTTTGGGATTTGTCTTAAAAGACTGGCCAGAGCTTTGATTCGCAGCTCGCTCTTGGCGGAAGCACAGCTTTCCCTGGCCGGTCTGGTTAAACGTGCTCTCCAAGCTTGGATGCCAAGGAGATGGGACTTATTGCGTTACCCAGGGCTGCTCGGCCCACGGAGCCTGATGCTTTGCTGCCACCTTCTGTCCCAGCCGTCGCACCAGGAGGCTGTTAAACTTTGGAGAACCCGGTGACTGTCCCCACCGCCTCTGAGAGTCAGGCCCCGGGTACCCTGTACGCTCCTGAGGCATTAATGATCCCTCATGTCCACCTGGGGGCTCAAGGCTTCGGGTTCAGCCCTTGGAAATGGCCTCTTCCAGAAGGAACATCCGCTCGTTTGCTTGCCTCCTTCCCAGATCTCAAAGTTTCCATAGGTAGAAGGGTCTGGAAAACAAAGTTGAAGGTAAAGACAGGGCTTTTTGTTTTCAAATGTCAGCACACTCTTGTCTACATCATTGCCAAAGACAAATGGGATGAAGTAGAGGAAAGGAAAAGTGAGATTGAATAGCAGGAAAAAAGCCCTGACAGCAAGATCTATCACCCTGTGCAGAGGCATCCTCAGGGACAAGCTATGGGTAGAGATATTTAAAACTTGAGTGGACAAAACATTAGACCCTTCACTGCAGGGAACAATTCAACAGCAGCTCCTGGGACCTGACCCCTGTGAGCGCAGAGGTCCTTCCCAACTCTAATTTTTTGTGATTTCTCAATTGACTTCCTTTTCTATAAAAAGTATTCGGTTGCTGCTAAGGAATCCAACTGCTCTGACATTCGGTTTGAGGTGAGGACGATTTTAGTACACTTTCATTTTTATGCAACATGAAAAATGCCGCTACACCTCCTCTCTTTGAGCCAAAGGAAAGCAAAATTCACATAATTAAGCCTACAAATACGTATTTTAGTCAGGGGATGGAGGAATCGGCCCTTGACAACTGGCCAAGACATGATCAGAGCAGCCGTGGCTTCCGTACAGCCTTTGGCCAATGCTGACCCCTCTGGAGTCTCCAGTCTGGGTTTGTTTGTCTCATCGGTCAGGACGATGATACCTGATGCCAGCTGTGAACATTCTGGAAGGACTGTGAGGCGGAAGAGTTGTCTTAGCTTTGCCTCTCATTGCTGGTCGTTCCTTCTTTGTGGGGACTTTATACTTCTTAGCTCGCAGGCTTGGACCGCAGGAGACAAAAGGGAGGAGAGAGAGGTGGGCTGTGCACTCATGGGCTTTGTTTGCAGTCTCTTCCTCCTTAGGGTGACTTGGTTCAGCCATCCAACCAGTAATGATTAGGCTTCAGGCACTGGCAGCTGGGAGCTGGTGTGTCAAAGCGGAGGTGAACAAAGACAGGGAAGAAAAGCAATGGAGTCCTTGGGATAAATCTCTCCGTGGCTTGTAACTGTTCTTAAAGTTGAACATCCCATGCTCTGCAAAGCGTCACACCATCTCGCCCCTGCCTGCTTCTTTGATCTCGTCTTAGCCCTTCTTCTGGGTCTACTTCTCATTTCATTGGTGAGCTCTGTTCCCTCTCATTGCAGTGCCTGCCTAAGTGCTCAGCCCAAAACTGAGCTGGTCTTCCTCCCACCCCCTTCACCTAGTTAATGCTCGCATCTCCTAGTTCCCAGCTGAAGGATCACTTGCACAGAGAAACCCTCCCAGGCCTCTTGACCCATGCTAGGGCTCTCAAGTGTATGCTCCCTTGACGTTTGGCCCTTCTCCAGCAGAGCTCATGACATAAGGACAGCTAATGAATCCAGGACTGGGAGGTCACTGTCCATCTCCCCAGCCAGAGGGCGCTCTAGCAAGCAGGCACCTCACCTGCCTTACTCATCTTCGCTCCCCAAAGCCTCCCCTAGGGGCTTATTCAAAGAGCATCTGTTGAATAGATGAACAATGAAAAGCTGAATTAATGAAGTGCTATAACACTGGTGGTACAGAGTGCTGTTGGATCACAGAAGAAGAGAGAATGAATTCTATCTGGAAGGGATTCCTAGAGGAATTTACAGTTGAGCTGGGTTTTTTAAACTGTTTTATTGAGATATAATTGACATATAGCACTGTTCAAGTTCAAGGTATACAGCAGAATGACTTGACTTATATATATTGTGATACAATGACCACAGTACGTTTAGTTAACATCTTTCATCTCGTATAGACACACACACACACACACACACATACACACACACACACACAAAGAGAGAGAAAAGAAAAAATGTTAAGAAAAAAGAAAGAAAGAAATGTGTTTTTTTTTTTTCCTGTGATGAGAACTCTTAGGATCTGTCCTCTTAAAACCTTGAGCTTCGTCTTAAGGGAAAATTTAGAGTTTCCCTGCTGAGAAGGGCCTAGGAATAAGGCCACGTTTCAATTTCTTATTACAAAATAATACATAAGAATTTCTTCTGTGGTAAGAAATTCAAACACTACTGAAATGCACAAATACTGTAAGTTACCATCCTTACTTCCTGCCCACACCTCCAGGCTTAACCACTAGTCACGTTAGGCATTCCCTTCTTCCTGCCCAAATTTTTTTTACACATTCTCCCCCACCCCCATAATGAAATTATTTTAAATAAAGTTTTATTCCACCCAAAAAGGTATATCTGCATTGTCCCCTGGAAGAGCTTGACTCCCTCTTTCACTTAACTTTGATCTTGGGCAAAGCTGGAGGAGTTTTTAGACCATTGCTTATTTCCTAGGAGCTGTGGAAGATGCATTGGAAGAGATTTTTACATTGTTGCAATAAAGCAGGTCTGGTCCCAATTTCCCACCTCTGTGAAACAGAGGTTTTGTTCTGGAGAGATCTTTTCATAAGTACAGTGGCTTTTGGGTTCTATTACAAAGAAGACTGAAAAATAAGACGTACCAGGAAATCTGAATAGAATGGAAAATATGAATAGTTTGAATGCATTTATTCTCAATAATTCCCAAGTTCAGGGAGGTGACATATGTTGAGTGTCTGGCATTAGGCTAAGTGCTTTACATGTGTCGTTTCATTGAATCTTCATGACAACCTTGCAAAATGGGTCCTATTATTATCATCCCCATTTTGCAGATGAGGGAGTTGAGAGCGAGAGGATTTACACATCTTTTCCTAAGGTCAGCAAAGCAAGCGTCAGGGCTGGGACTTGAGCCTCGACAACCTGGCACTAGAGCCCTCAAGCTTCCACACTAGGCTATCTTGGCCTCTGCTAAGTCTAAGAATGGGTAACACGGACTCAGAAGGCCTAGCTCTAGTCCTTAGCTTTGGGAATTGGAAATATTTGAATTCCTGAGTCTCCATTTCAACCCAGATAATAGGGATAATAATTGTCATCCCCCAGGTTTGCTGGGGCTACTAAATGGAATCATATGTAGAGGTATTTGGTCAACTCTAGCACGTTCTAGCATATTCATGAGCGTCTCTTAGCTGGTTTCACAGTGGCACTCTTCAAGATGGCTAAAGTTGGCTGAATGAGAGGATCGCCCACATCAGCGTTGGGGGTGGGTGGGAACAAGAGCTGTCCTTCCTATCAAGCTATCCACTCTAGCTCTCGTCCTCACCCCCCATCTCCAGCTGCATTAGCATTATCGATGTAGGTCTGTGCCCACTTTTTTTTTTTTTTTTTTTTTGCAGTACGCGGGCCTCTCACTGTTGTGGCCTCTCCCGTTGTGGAGCACAGGCTCCGGACGCGCAGGCTCAGCGGCCATGGCTCACAGGCCCAGCCGCTCTGCGGCATGTGGGATCTTCCCGGACCAGGGCATGAACCCATGTCCCCTGCATTCGCAGGCGGACTGCCAACCACTGGGCCACCAGGGAAGCCCCTGTGCCCACTTTTTTCAAACAATTATTTTATTTTCTTTGTTAAGTCATTTGCACATATTGTGTTAAGTCTGAAAACTCTGAAAAGTAAGAATAGCCATATTTTTAAAAAGCTCACCTCTGTGTTTTCAAGGTACTTGATCTTTCGATTCTTGCCACGTGGGGGATAGAATCTGTATTACCCAGAATAGATTTTTAAAATAGCATACGAATCCCACCCTACCCCTGAGTCTTGTTGAGGAAAGGCTCATTGTGAGACGTTAGTAACAGAACATATATGGAAAGAGAACTTCTTGAACGAAGCAGGTGGGCATTCCCAACCCTAGTAGCTTGGAATCAGATTTTTCTCCTGCTTCTTCTTGTCTCTTCAAGACCACGCGGGGGGAAAGCTGATGCTGGTTTATAATATGCCGTGTGAAATGTCTATTTTCTTTTCTTTAAAAATCCAAACACTTGCGGAGAAGGTAAACATGCCTCTTCTCCTGCCCCATGGCCTCTCTCCTCCAGAGAGCATGTGTGAAATCTCACATGTATTCGGAGCACGGAGGCCGACCGTCTGATTCAAGATGACAAGGTTGCTCTCCTTGTGTCTGTCAGAGGCTCCAAAGCCCCGAAGCCAAACGAGACCAGATGGGGAACCACAAGGCCTGCCCCCTGCCCTCTGCAGTGTGTTGTCACCTCATCTGGGTGTGCATCAGGTGAGCAGGCCGAGGGGGCTCAACCCCATTTGTGAGCCAGGCTTAGCCAACGGGACAGCTTTCCACACCTTGCTAGTCCTGCCGGCTTCACACTCCCCTTAGACTGACCATCTGAAAGCCACTGGCTCTCTCCCTCCCCCACTGCCCACCGCTTCACCTTTCCTGAAACAGAACAGACCCTGCAGGAGAACTCAAGTGCTGGATGGGGGAGCAGGACAGGTCGTCAGCAATTGCTCGTCATGGGCTGCCTTCCTGGGTGCAGTTGAGTGAGGCCGGTGGAGACCACGGAGTCTTCATACTTGGGCTGTTTCAACATCTGGGTGGATTCCTTGTCTCAGCGGAGACAGGGGCATAATCCTAGCAACATGCAGAATTTCTTCAGTGCTTTCGAGCTCTTTCCCACTTGTGGCCTCCTTTGACCCTCTTGACCACAGTAAGCAGAGCAAGGTGGATGGATCCCATCCCAGTCTCACAGAGGAAGGTACTGGGATCAGAACGGCTGAGCGGTTTGCCCAGGTACTGACAGGGCAAGCCTCCTATACTCCCCACTCCCTCCCCCAAGCACATCTTGAGAGCTCCCCAAAATGTGCCGTCTGGGGAGCGGAAGATGAACTTGGAGAGTTGACGTGAAGCTGCCACACCCCCTGCCTCCCTCATGCCCCCCTCCCCTTCTGGCCCTATTTTCGGTGGCCATCTGGGATCCGTGCGGGATGGTGTGCCCAATGCCTAGGGTGGCCGCGTGGCCTTCTCCTCTCCACGTGGCCGCTCGTCACCATCTGAGCAGAAAGTTGACGGTGACTGGCGGCTGACGTGTCTCTTTGTGGAGCAGTCAGGCTGGCGTCCTTTTACCGGCTGTCCCAGGTGATATTTTTCAAACCTGTCTTTGAAAAAGTGAAAAATCAGGTCTGGTTAGTGTCTGGCTGTTCCGAAAGCATCAGACGAGGTGATCTTGAATTGCCCCAGGGTAGAAACAATCGCTGAGAGACAAACATGGTTTTTGACCTGCAGGAATTTGAAGACGCGACACACAAGGGTGGTGTTGGCCCTTGGTGCCAGCACTCAGGGCCGATCAAAGACCCCAGTGTTTGCTGTGACCCTGGCCACTCATTTCCACTTGAATTTGTCGGCGGACCACCCTCAAGTGCATAAAATCTTCCTGGGAAGGCCAGCCATTTGGTTGTAATTTGCATAAAATTCTACCTGCCTTATTTAAGCGTCTTCAGTCTCAGTTTCTTGAAGAATGTCACCCTATTTTCCCACAACAGGCTTTTCTCCCGCGCTTTCCCAGTCATCACCGTCTGCTTCTATCAGAAGTGACAGGAAGAGGACCAGAGGGTAGCTGGGGTAGGAGCAGCGCTGAGTATATTTATTTGCTTGTTGGCTGAATTTGAAAAAATATACATTCCTTTTATATTAATAACAATAACGACTCAAGCACTAAGCCAAGAACTTTAAACATGATCTCATTTAAGACTAATTAATTAGATGCAACTATCCCCAACTATCCCCAACCTATGTGCAACTATCTCCAACCTATAGGTGAGAAAATTGAAACTCAAGGAAGTTCTTTAACTTGTCTAGAATGATTCTGTAGCAGGGAGAGCTGAGATCCACACCCAGAACTCTCTCACTCCAGAACCTTGTACGCTGAGCCGCTGCCCAATGTAGGCTACTGATTCTCAAATTCTAGAGGCAGGCTGGCAGCAATATTTATATTTTGACCTCTTTTATACTTCTGCAAGTAAAATGTTACTAACAACCCTGTCAGTGACAGAGCCTGGAAAGCAGGGCCGTTCTCCCAATTGATTCTGGAGTTGGTCTCTTCTGCAGTCAGTAACTCAGCCACGTTGGAGGTTCAACCCTGACTATATGAGGGCTCCATGCTAGCACAACAGGAAATAAAAGCCTTTGAATACAGAAATCTTATTTCCTGAAGCAAGGGTTGTCAGACAAATATACAGTTTCCCAGTTAAATTTGCATTTCAGATAAGCAATGAATACATGTTTAGGGTAAGTATATCTCATGATATGTTTGGGATATACTCATCCTTTAAAAATGATTCACTGTTTATCTGAGATGCAGATTTAATTGGGCATCCTGTATTTTTATTTGTTAAATCAGACAGTTCCCCAGGAACTTGGACCAAATGTATCTGAACCAACCAAAAAACATGACATGGGTCTGGTGTCCAAATGCATCCCAGAGACATAATTAATATGGTTACAATAATAATAATAGGTAAGGACTGGAACATCAAGATTTCTGAGAAGCTTCCATGGTTTATGTGGGATCAACTTGACAGATACTTGAATTACAGAATCTGGGACAAATGCTTGCTCTGTGTATAGGGGTGACTTTTGACTTTTGATCAGTGATTTTCAGTCCTAGCTATACATTGGAATCATTTAGTAAGCTTCAAAAAAATTACTCATGTCTGGATCCCACCCCAGATTCAGAGGTAATTGGTCTAGGGTTTGGCCTAGGCATGGAGACAGAATGCTGACAATAAAAGATCCCTAACATTCCCCGGCTTCACAAATGGTGTGGATGAAACTGTGGTACAGGTGTTCAGAAGGGGGATGGTCTACGACTGGAAAGGTCCCAGAAACTTCCTGGAAGAACAGGAAACCCAGCAGTCTGAAGGGTGGGGAAGGTTTGGAAAAGCAGAGTATGCCAGGGGAAGGGAATGACTTGGAACAAATGGGTTGCAAAAAAAAAAAAATGTTCAAGCCAGGTACAGAGGACAGACCAGTCAGATAAAAGTGGCACATCAGAGTAGGAGTGAATTTTTTCATTTGAATGGTTTTTGTTTCCGTGTATAAAAATAATACATGAAGTTGTGGGAATTTTAGAAAATACAGTAAAACAAGATGAAGAAAAGTCATTGCCTATCAATCTATCATTAAAAGGAAATCACTTTTAAAGTGTGATTACTTTTCTATGCCTTTTGGATATTAATGAGAACATAACATATAATTTTATAGCCTACATTTAAAATTTGGCATTATATCACAAGCATTTCCCCATGGCATTAGAAATTGTTCATGAATATTTATACTGGCTGCAATTATTGCCATGATATTGATGTAGCATAAGTTTCTCAACTTTTCTTCTAAAGTTGGACATTCAAGTTGTGTCCAATTTTTTACACATGGAGAGGGTTGATTTTAGACTTGTAAGATGTGAGTGGGAGAGTCTGAATCCAGGGCTATTCCTAGTAGTCCATGGACTGAAAGAATCTGCAGGACTCTTTTTCACTCTGTGCTCTTGTAAGCCCTGGAGAAGAGCTTTGAAGTCTTCAACACCCAAACCAGACATTAAGTTCATCCTCAAAGTCGAAATGGCGCCCACCTTGGAGAACGCTAAGCGATGTGCTCCAAATCACAACTTCCAGCAAAGAGAAGTGCTCTTTCTTCCCATTATAGACTGCAGTCTGGGCGGGAAAGTACTGTTGGGACCTAAGATTTTTTTTAACACCCAATTAAATTGGTGTAATTGGACAGAACTGCAACTTCGTTGCCTCCAGCTATGCACCATAATCTGTTTCACACCTGAACGTTGTTTTGCTTGATTTTTGGTGCTTTTCCCAGAGCTGTGGAGATGGGGTAGAAGGAGAAATCCTTTTCCCACTTTCTGACGTATTTCTCCTTCACTTTGAAGGAGACACTGGCAGTTGGAATATCACTGTTAACCTCCCTTGGGCTGAGAGTTTACTTAGACCCCGAGGTTTTAGCATCCATTTTTCTCTGGGGCCTGCTGTTTAAAATGACTCTGCAATACGGACATAGTCCAACCAGGAAAGAACAGTTGGTCAAGTTCAAGACTCAGCTCATGTACCAGCTTTGAGCAAAATGGAATTTTGTCCAAGACTCTTCTGGCCCAATTCCCAAGGCTATAGGAATGACAAGTAGATCATGCCACTATGTCAAATTCTGATTGGTTTTAAAAACATGAGCCAGACATACCTTTTGCGGGTCGGAAGATAAACTTAATTGAGCAAGACCAAAGAAGATTGCAAAGCACTCTTAATATTTAATGATTTTTATCAGAGTTCCAGTTGAATAACAGGGTACAAGACGAGGAGTATCTTGGTTTCAACCCAACTGTGTTACCTGGACCCCTTTTACCCTTGGGACACCCTGTGCTTATTCCTGAATTCAGCCGATAGCCATCAATTCTACAGACGACTTGGATGTTGGATCAATGGTGCTCAGATCTGAGTATGCACCAGAATCATCTGAAGAGTGGGAATTGGGCCAGGTGAGCCTTAACAAAATTCCATTAAATTCCATGGTAAACTCCAGATTGCTGAAGCCCATTTCTGATTCAGTAGGCATGGGGTGGGGTCCAAAAATCTGTACCTCTAAGAAGTTCCTAGCTGCTGCTGCTGGTCAGGAGACCAACTTTGAGAATAACTGTTGGATTTTGAAGATGCTTTAAGAGCCATCTACTGTTATATTTAAAATGGATAACCAACAAGGACCTACTGTATAGCACAGGGAACTCTGCTCAATATTATGTAGTGATCTCAATGGGAAAAGAATTTGATAAAGAATAGACTTATGTATATGGGGACTTCCCTGGTGGTCCGGGGGTTAAGACTTCACCTTCCAATGCAGGGGGTGTGGGTTCTATCCCTGGTTGGGGAGCTAAGATCTCACATGCCTCAGGGCCAAACAACCAAAACACAAACAGAAGCAATATTGTAACAAATTCAAAAGAGACTTAAGGGCTTCCCTTGTGGCGCAGTGGTTGAGAGTCCGCCTGCCGATTCAGGGGACACGGGTTCGTGCCCCGGTCCGGGAAGATCCCACATGCTGCGGAGCGGCTGGGCCCATGAGCCATGGCTGCTGAGCCTGCGTGTCTGGAGTCTGTTGCTCCACAACGGGAGAGGCCACAGCAATGAGAGGTCTGCGTACTGCAAAAAAAAACCCCAAAACAAAACAAAAAATAAAGACTTAAAAGAAAAAGATACATGTATATGGAAAACTGAATCACTTTTCTGTACACCTGAAACTAACACAACATTGTTAATCAACTCTACTCCAATATAAAATAAAAAGTTAAAAAAAGATATATATGTGAGGTGATGGATGTGTTAATTAGCTATGGCAGTGGGACTCCTTTCACAATGTATACGTGTATCAATCCACCACAATGTACATTTTAAATATCTTACAATGGTATATGTCAATTTACCTCAATAAAGCTGAAAAAAAGAAAATGCAAAAAATAAAAAAAGAACGATCTAGTCAGAGTGTTGTGATTTCATCACAGCCGTGTTATACCCCCCTCATTTCCTGGGCCGGCATCACTAACCAGTCCTGCTGCTCTTTCCTCCAGGGTCCTGACTACTCTCAAAATGCTTCCAATACAGCACTTTACAACCTCGTTCCCCAAAGTGTGCTTCGTGGACCAGCCTCATCGGCATCACCTGGGAGGTGGACAGCAATTTGGAACCTCGAATCCCACCCACCCCAGGACTATTGCGTTGAAATCTGCATTTAAGAAGATCCCTGGATGATCTGTGTGCACAATAGAGTTTGAGAAGCACGAGTCTAAGCAACCAGAGCGACACTGGAGCTGAAACCCGTGCGCTTAATACGGTCCAGTGATTCCAGTTTAGAGATGAGAAAACAAGAGCTCCCACCTCAGGGCCAGAAAACCGAAACACAAAACAGAAGCGATACTGTAACAAATTCAATAAAGGTCAAATGACTCACCTGCCTATGAGTAGCAGATTTTCCTGGACTTGCTGAAGCTTACTTAAGGTGTTAGCTAATAACCTTAGAAATGCAATATCAGTCCGAAAACCTACCACCTCTAGTAATGTCACTGCATTTTTAAATGGGTCTTGGACTTGAAGGGAAGTATGCTAAGGGCTGAATGGCGGACAGAAGGGTCAAGACATACACTGCTTTCGCCAGACTGATGCTGTACACAGTTACTAGGAGCTGTTAATAATGAGGATAAGTAGTCCCCAGCGCCCGCTCCTACCTAATTCCTGGCTGAAATTCTGGGCTACGAGGACCCAAGCTTGACTCTGTTCATTGCTGCTCTCCACAGAACGAGGTAATAGACCCTGTACTCACTAGTCTCATAATCCTAAAGAGACACTTGTGTTTCTTTTCACAAGAACATTCCACAAAGCCAACATTGCAGGCAGGTCCAGATAGAAGAGAGTATGGTTTAGGATGTAGTAAAAAGGTTGTGTAACATCATTCACTCTGTTAAAGATGAGAAGGGAAAGACTGGGCACAGGCTTGAACATAGAGCTGGAAGGTCCATGGTGATGAGCCCATGCCCAGGTCCTCAGTCCTGGCCAGCAAAGCCACTTGCTGGGAACAAACCTCAGGCAGGGGTGTAGGCTGGAGAGGGTGTCCAGGGCTAGGAGTGGGTGTTTATGGTACAAGCAACCTTGATTGATGTGTCAGGCCGGCCTGATTTAACCTGTCTCACTACCATCCTCAAATATTAAAGAAACCGAGAGTGGCTCTTAACTTAATTTTAGTTATGGAGTCCTTAGAGAATCTGGTTGAAGCTGTGGACTCTCACTAGACACAAGTGCACATTTGGGTCATGTACATTTGCACATACAATTTCAGGACTCTCATAGCCCCTGCAGCCCACCCATGGATCTCCAGGGGACCCAAAGACCCCAAGCCAAGAACTCTTGATCAATGGTCTAAGTAAGTGCTTGTTCAAAGTCACACAGCTGGTTAGTGGCAGAAAGGGCACCAGGCCTCCTAGCTCTCTGCTTAGGGCTCTTGAGAAGCCCCAAAGTCTACCATTCAGGGAAACTTAAGATAATATCTTAGGTTTAGGAGCTTAAGCTAGTTGAGCTTAAACCTCAAAATAACATCTTGCCTGTGCATTTTTGAAAGTTAAATGAAAAGCAAAAGCCTAAGGTGATGTGTTCAATCTATAAATATGCATTAAGCACCTACTATGTAAAAGGCTGTGTTCTAAGCACAGGACAAAGCGGCAAACCGGTCAGATACCAGCCCTGTCCTTGGGGCGTCTATGGTCCAGCCAGGAAGATAGAAAAGGAACAAGTACTAATTATTACAAGCTGCTGCTTAATGAGCATTGTAAAGGTTATCTTGAACTCTTTTGGAGAAATGGCGCTAAATAAATAATTAACTTTAATACTATAAATAGTGTGAAACCCTCATGTTCATGAATAATTAAGGGTGCTTCCATTATAGAAATACAAAGCTCCGGCACCTCTCTTCAGCTGTGCCTTCTAGGAGCAGTGGTCCCAGGCTGCAGCGGCGGCCCCAGCGTGCTCCTGGGGGTTTTGCTTCCATGTGTGTGCACTGGCGCCTGGCTTGCCTGTCGGAGGGATGTGGGGTGAGCCGTTTGGAGCCAGAGCTAGACTCTCTGATCCTAGTCATCTGTAAATATTTACAATATCTGCAGCACTTCCTTCTCACATCAGATGCCAGGGATAATCAGGAAAACTAATGAACTCAAGCTGACCCCATGTTACACTCAGATAAATATTTAGACGGTGCGTTTGGGAAGGCTGGTGATGGAGCTGCTGGGAAGTGGCCGTGGCCGCTGGGTCCTCAGGAAGAAAGAATTAACCTCACTCTATTTCTGAACCTCCAGAACGAAGTTAGGGGAGAATGAAACATCCC
Source organism: Neophocaena asiaeorientalis asiaeorientalis (assembly GCF_003031525.2). Classification (NCBI taxonomy): domain Eukaryota; kingdom Metazoa; phylum Chordata; class Mammalia; order Artiodactyla; family Phocoenidae; genus Neophocaena; species Neophocaena asiaeorientalis. The sequence continues at coordinate 4,089,160 of NW_020174301.1, forward strand.
ACTTGGGGAATGATTGATGTCGGGGGCTTTTGGATTTTGGCGCTGGGAAGCGTACCCTTCACATGTGGGTGGTGGATTCGTGGGCAGCTGGTCTTTCTGGGACAGCTGTTGAGTCCTCCAGAGATGGGAGAGATGGCGGATGGAACTCTGTCCTTTAGCCTCCTCTAAGTTTATTGCAAACGCTCTCGGTTTTTTTCCCCTAAGTTCCAGGTATATGTGAAAATTGCTGGAGGAACCCATGCTCTGAATGTGTGGCCAGCCTGCAGGGTGAGGCCCGGTATGCTGTCACGGTAAACGTCGTAGTCCATTCCGGCTGCTGGAACTAAATGCCACTGACCGGGTGGCTCTGGAACAACAGAAATGTATTTCTTGCAGTTCTGGAGGCCGGAAGCCTGAGATCAGAGCCAGCATGATGGGGTGAAGGTCCTCTTTGGGGTTGCAGACTTCTCACTGGGTGGAAGGAGTTAGGGGATCTCTCTAGAGTGTCTTTTATATACCACTAATCCCATTCATGAAGTCCTACCCTCCTGACAAGTGTCTCCCAAAGGCCACTCCTCCTTACCCCATCACCTTTGGGGGTTAGGATTCCAACATGTGAATTTTAGGGGGACACAAACACTCAGACCATAGCTGGAAGGAAAGACCCACAGCCCAAACCTTGAGTTGAGAGGTACTTGCTGAGCCACACTAAGAAAAGTGTCCACAATTTCCAGGGAATTTTCCTTCCCTCTAAAAGACCTGGGTGAGAGAGTACGGCTATGAGCCTCCTTGCTTGCCAAGCTGAACCTCAGAGCACTCAGAGGTGCTGGAGCTCGCCCGGCATCCCGGCATCCCTGCCGTCCTCTCCACTCACCACTTGGCCTGCGCTGGGCTTGGCTGCCCCAGACCCTGGGCCATCAGGGAAAGCTGACTGAGGTCTCTGCGACCCCTCTTCCTACCACCACAAGGGGAGCACTAATGCCAACACACTTTCCGGATGGGGACAGTGGTCTGTTTTCACATCCGTTGTCTCGTCTCACATTGGGGAAGGAGATGCTGAAATGACCCAGGAAAGTTCTGAGATGGAGCAGAAGTGCCATCTCCTGAAACATCTCTTCTCAAGACTTTTTCTAGGAAAGGTGCCCAAACCATCAGAATCCAAACCCTAGACTGGTCAAGACTGGGCCCAAATCAACACAGGTGGGGCAGGTATAGGGACAAGGAGAGGCACATAGGTTGTGACTTCAACCCAGGTTGGACGATTCATATTTAAATTCTTTCTTCTATCCCAGGTACAAGAGAGAATTCTTGCCAATGTTAAAAAAAATTTAGGGCTTCCCTGGTGGCGAAGGGTTGAGAGTCCGCCTGCCGATTCAGGGGACACGGGTTTGTGCCCCGGTC
>NW_020174301.1:4090562-4107442 GCF_003031525.2 Neophocaena asiaeorientalis asiaeorientalis
AAAAAAAAAAAAAAAAAAAAATTCAGTCAAGTCTTCATTTTGATCTACACGTGTGGACACTGGTGTGTGTATATGTACACCTGACAAGATTGGTCCTTTACTCACTCAGATCATTAAGACAATAGAGAGAAAAGTTGTTGTTTTTAATAAAATGTTGAAAAAAAAAATCATGACTTTGGAGAACTGAACCAACCCACAAAATCAGTCAAAAAGATTGAACCAGTTTAGAAAAAGAATCAACCCTTCTCGCCAAGCTCCAAGCATGGAGAGGTGGCTGATGTTGGCATGCCCCCATCCATAGCTTTGGGGTGAAGGCATCGCCATTTGGTAGAGACGCCTCCTTTCACGTGCTTCCTGTGCTCCATCCGTCTCCTCCAGGTGTGTCTTTGCCATCCGGGAAAACCCATTTCCTGCCAATCTCTTGGAGACTTTAAGCTAATGGTCTGTTTCATGGTGTGCATTTAGGGTTGGCTCCTAGCTTTTTCCTGGATGGCTTGAGGAAGGTGGCCATGTATTAAAGGACTGTGCTCGGCCAAATAAAGGGAAGCCAAGATTATCTCATGGAAGTGAGAAAAGGAGCCATTGCTTTGAGGAACACGAACGAGTAGATTTTCAGACCTGGGCAATGACCTAGGCTGGACATTTTTAGCAGCAGAAGCCAAAAAGGAAATGCCCTGGGCGACACGGTGTCTGCCTTCTCGTAGCACGGAACCTACCCATTCATTAGCCTCATCTGCTGAGTGGCTGGGGATGGAAAGGGAGAAGTCCACGGGCACCACAAGAATCGGCGGCAACAGTCTGTAACCGGGTGGATTGTGACAACATGTTCCATTAGCGCACAAAAAGCCAGGGGATGATTCCATTCTATTTCTGTCTCCTAAACCCTTTTGACTCTCTAACACCGAGTTACCTCCTCTCTGTGGCCGAACTGTGACCTTTGTCGAGGACTTGTCCCCAGGATTTTGTGGTTCTGGGGCCCCCAACTCTACTCACCCACCTGGTCAAATCAGCAAATGTTCATGGCAGGGTGGGTGATAGGCGACATCTAGCAGGAGAGAGTGAGAGAAAGCGATTCTTTGGTTTTTTTCATGTGTAAAATGGATTTTTCTCACCTCTTGGAGTGGCTGGTAGCAGGCAGTGAGGCAGTATGTGTGACCATGAAGAGAAGTGTCACTCAGGCACAGACGATGTGCACAGGGATATTCCAGCATCTTTCCTCTGTGGCAGGGCAGGGCACTACACACAAATTATGGGGTGGAGGGTGCTGGAGGAAGGGAGAGGGGCCCCAGGCTCTGCTGCAGTCACCTGGATGGAAAGACTTAGGGCAATGCTTCTTAACCCTTTTTTGTGACATAACCTAACTGAAAATCAAATGAAAGCCACGGTCCCTCTCCATAGTAAATAAATAAATAAATAAGGAGGAAGGATGGCAACCTTTACTGAGCACCTACTGTGTGCTGAGCGCTATGCTGAGCTCTTCCATCTCTGAACAACCTTCGAAGGCAGACACTCCTTATTATTGCCAAATGCAAATATCGCGGCACAGAAAGTTCAATTTTCTTGGCCACTGCTGCACTTGGTGTATGAGTTTCCTAGGGTTTCCACAATAAAATATAACCAAGTGACTTAAAACAACAGAAAGCTATTCCCTCACAGTTCTGGGGGCTAGTAGTCCTTGATCAAAATGTCGGTGGCAGGGCCATGGTCTCTCAGAGGTGCTAAGGGAGAATCTGTTCCATGCATTTCTCTCAGCTTCTGGTGTCGTTGGCAATTCTTGTCATTTCTTGGCTTGCAGTTGAATAACTTCCACGTCTGCCTCTGGTGTCACCTGACATTCTTCTCCATGTGTGTCTCTCTGTGTGTCTTTTTTCTTTCTTATAAGGATGACGGTCATATAGGGCTAGGGCCCGCCTTAATGACTTCACCTTAACTAAATACATCTGCAAGGACTTTGTTTCTAAATAAAATCACCTGCTGAGGTCCTGGAGGCTGAGGCTTCAACACATCTTTTTGGAGAACACAATCAACCCTTCACAGTAGTAAAGTCAGGATTTGAACCCAGGTAGTCTAGCTCCAGAGCCTGACCACTTAACCACAGTACTGAACTCCTTCTGTAAAAATACACATATGCACACACACCAAAAAATTGAGTACCATGTCAAGGGCTCTGGACCCCTCAAAACAAAACCCACCACGGACCACAAGGTGGTAGAGTGGCCTTCTCTTCCCATCCAGGAGGCATCGGCTCGGGAAGCCTGGGCTGCAGAGGCAGTGTGTCTGGAAGGTTGTACGTGGGAAGCAAGGACAGGTGAGGGAGGGCAGCGGGAAGCTTGACCACAGCGGACTCTGGCGGCAGAGCTCCAGAGCCTCAGCCTGGGGGATGGTGCTGAGTGTGCTCTGGACACATGGGCACTGTCCACAGAGGACCAACCAAAAACCAGGTGGGATAGGACCTCTCTTTTTTTTCTTCACCACCATTATTTTTTAAGCACCTTCTATGTGCCCAGCCCAGTGCTGGGGAGCAGGGATCCTAAGGTAGATTGAAAAGCCATCTTGGCCCCCCAAAGTCTAGGAGCCAGTAGTGCATAAGGCAAGAGATGCCACGAGTCAGAATCTTGGTGAGTGGGCAAGAGTCAAGCAGACAAGCCCACCCAAATCTATGGAAGAGTCAGCTACCTGTCAGAGCTAGAGATGCCCAGGAAACAAAGAAGGGGATTAGGAAAAAGGAGGTGAGAATTCAGGACAACCCTGGGTGGTGGGCTCTGAATGCGCCCACAGGTGAGGTGATGCCTGAAACCCAGGCTTCTCTTCTCACTGTTTTCAGGCCTGCCCCATTGTCTCATGCCTCTGTGCCATTGTACGTGCTGTGCCTTCAGCATGAAATGCTCTTCCCTGTGCCCCCTCCGTGTCTGGCAAACTCCCTTTCATTCTTCACATTTCCTAGAGAACCGGCTTCAGTGCTACATCCTCGGGGGGCTACTCCCCTCTCTGTCCTGCAGAACCCTCTGTTCTGCTCGCATTGGGGGCCATCATTTCCCTGCTTCTGGCTTCCCTCACCCAGTAGACAATGGGATCCTTGAAAACAGAACATCGTCTTCCTCCTCATTGGGTCCCCAGAGCACAGGCCAGTGCCTGCCTCCTAGTTTAGATAGTCCGTGTGTGGACATGTTTGTTGACTGGATACGTGAAGGTTTTGTAATAGGCTAGAGCTCCTGGGTAAGAACAGAGAATTCTGGCCATATCTGATTGAAAAAACTGGCTGGTGAGAGATAGAAAAATAGGTAGATATGTCTATATCTGAGGCTTCTATGGAACTATGAGATCTTTTCATCAGTGCCTTCATGGCTAAGGGTACAGCTTGAAGGCACACATCCCAGGTTCAAAACCTGGCTCCTAAACTTCTGTGTGTCCTGGGGCAAGTTACTTGACCTCTCTGATCCTCAATTTTCTCACCTGCAAAGTGGTAATATTAATGATACTACCTTCCTATTTGTCAGAGGGGAGTGTGTGTAGGGTACATGTGAGAGACGAAATCATGTAACCTACGTGGTACAATACCTGACATGCAGATAAGCACTCAGTAAACAGCTATTGTGAAGAATATCATTGCCGTTATGATAATAATCATTGATTCAATTATGATTCAAACTGAAGATACTGAAGCAGACCAGGGCTGGGCTTGCAGGTTAGCTTAATAAGGAGCATGTAACCCAACCCCTTTCCCTGGGCACAGGCAATGACAGCCACCAAAATCCTTTCAGGATTGAAGGTTCTCGCAAATGACGTGGCCTCATGACACAAGTGATATTTTCAAAACACAAATGTTTCTTGAAAAATTACGTTTTCAGGGGTCCATTACCTTTTGAGAACAGTTAACAAATCCCGAAAGTGAGGTGTTTGATCCTTTCTCCTCAGAAGGATTGAGATGAGGAAATTATATTCACCGTCAGCATGGGCTGTGAGATTGGCAGAGAGCAGATGGAGGACAGTGCTTTGCGGGGGGTGCACCCCCAACGCCGGATGAAAAAGGAACCTGGAAAGGATGGTTCATCCAAAATTCTCACCAAGAGACCCTTGGAACTTTCTTGCCCCACATTTTAAAGATCTCTTTTGCTTCTGAATCCAGGTCTGTGTTTCTGAGCTGTAGGAGTTCGGAGGCCATTCTGAAGTGACTCAGCACAATGTGGTAGATGTGAGTTCTGGCCCTCCTCCTGTGGCCAGCTTGCTGTGTTTTGCTGGGCAAGTTACTTAACCTCTCTGAGCCTCGTTCCCTCACCTGCAAAAGGAACATGGGACTCATTGATGAAGGCACTTTCCAGTTCCGGCATTCGTTGATGTTTAGGTCTGGGAGGTAGCTTTTCTCCTGACCAGCTTGTGTCCATCTCATGGTATGAAACTCCCATTCACGTTCAAAAGGTTGGCCAGAGCTGGGTTCCAATCTCAACACAAATACTTAGCCAGCTAAGGGACTAGGGGCACATCTCCTACTATCACCAAACTTCAGCTTCCTCTTCTGTAAGATGGGCTGCTGGGCTGCTCTGCTGGGCTGGGGGAGGGCCTAATAAAATAGCATCTAAGTTTCTAGCTCAGCACCTGGCACCAGCCAGGCCTTGTTTCTCTTTTCTTCTAACCCCCATCATCTCCAGCTCCCTTTCAGGGTTTGGATGCTCTATCGTTGTCTCCCCATTCCTGTGAAGCCCAAACCAGGAAGGTGAAAGTCATGGGAAATAATCTTTCCCCCATGAATCCCTGGGCCAAACCCTGTTTTCCATCCCCCTCCCCAATTGCCGTTAAGTGCTCTTTCCAAGTTCATGAACATTCATTCCCCTTCTAAGGAGGATAATGCAAATTGCATCCATTGCACACGGCAGGTTTTGTGTGCTTTAAGGCCGTTCTTTGCATTCTTTTGCTTCTCACACAATGAGGATGGCATTATACCCATTTAATAGATGAGGAAACTGAAGCTCGAGGATGGCTTAATAACTTGCCTAGTCAGCAAGTAAACAGTCCAACAAGCTGGGCAGAAGTCCCAACTCTTCCTGGAAGGTGCTCCTCCCTGCTGCCCTGGTAACGAGCTTCCTGCCTCGTGAGAGCCTGAGCATTCGGGTAGGGTTAAGTCCAAGCCTTCAGCCAGGCAGGAAGGAAAAGTGTGTGTGAGCATGATGGGGCCAAGGAGGGTGGGCAGCCAGGAACTGTGGTGTCTCTAGGCTGGGGGTGAGGCTGTAGCCTGCTAGACCCTCCCCCCAGTGCCTACCTTCTTGGCTCTGTGACTGCCACACAGAAGGGTGACCGCCCAGTGGCACTGACAGTGCACAGCCCTGACTGGTGCGCGGGCCATTAGCTCCAGCAGTCCGGAAGGTGGTGCACGGAGCTGGGAGCTGGGGGTCATGAGGCCTGAGGGTTACCGGCCTCCAGCTCTGACCCCGGGTGGCTCAGCTTACACCTCTGCATGTTTCTGCCTGGGAACTGGGAGAAACCCGGCCTCCAGGATAGGAGTTGTCACTCTTCTTTGTGTGTGTGGTTTTTTTGTTGGCTGTCAGGTGCTCCTGAGTCTGCAACGTGAGGAGGGTCTGGAAATGGCTGTGGCTCCTCCCTGGTTGAGAAGACTGGAAAAGGGGAAAGAGGGGCCCATGAACCCAGAGGCTGGAGAACACTGCCAGCTAGGACTGAGCCGAGATCCCCAGGCTTGGGCGAGGGCCTTTCTCCTTCAGGTGTGTGTGTCCTGCCAGGGATCCCATGTTCCCCACGGGATCAGCTTACTTCCTGAGGCTGAAGGCAGAACTTCTATACTCTTGGAAGGACCCAGTCCTTTTCCAAGATATGACCCTGGGGTGGGGCTATCACAGCAGGAGAACTTAGGGGTTCAGAGTTAGTTTTGCCGGGTTTGAAGCCTAGGGTCCGCTGTGTAACGTGAACAAGTTCCTGAAGTGCTCTGGGCCTCAGTTTCCTCATCTGTAGAATGGGGACATAAACAGGACCAATCTTTTAGGTTCATTGTGTACAAAAATGAGGAATGTAAAGCACTTGGTCCCAGCTGTGACACGTGATAGGGGCTCATTAAATGTCACTAAGCATTCAGATTCTTATTGGTAGCAGATCCTGCCCAATCTCTAAGATGTGTCTTTGGGTCATAACATTAATCCTACTTTGCAACTTAGCAGAAATCTACTAACCCACAATCCCAGATCTAACGGTGTGCCCTCCCTGACAAACAGAGACAAATAGAACCTTCTGCCCAGCATGCGGCTTGGCGTCTCCATGCTACCACACACCGGGTAACGTGTATGTCTGCTCATGACAATCATTAAACTTTATCCAACCCTTACAGAGTTCCAGGCACAACAGTGAGAGCATTTATTGTTTCTGAACTCATTTGATCCTTGCTATAAACCTATGAGGCAAGTGCTATTTTATCCTCATCCTCCCGCATCTTATGGGATGAAGTAACGGGCTCAAGATTACATAGTTAGAGTGAGGCAAAGTCACGACTGGAGCCGTAGTGCCCTGGGCCACTAGGTGATGCTGCTCCTCTGACCGTAGCTATGCACTCAAGTCACTTCTCATCTTGTAAAGCAGGTTCTAAAAAATCTGAAGAAGATTCTAGAAAAAAAGGTGAGGGGGCATTTTGTCTAAAGTTACTCTCTGCTTTTGGGCACAGAATTCTGAATCTCTGCAGAGGTGGCTTAACTTTTCCTCTTGGCATAAAAGACCAAGGACATTTGCTTAACATTACTTGTGGTCCCCTTGACGCCAACACAAATGCCAAATTCTGCTTCAAAATCCACACTTCAATGCAATGGAAGGAAAATGTACAGCCTCTGTATTGCATTGAATAGTATTCCCCCAAAAGATGTGTTCCTAAACCCCCTGCAGCTCTGAACGTAACCTTATTTGGAAATAGGGCCTTTGCAGATATCATCAAGTTATGATGAGGTTGTACTGGATTAGGGGGACCCTAATCCAATGACTGGTGTCCTTATAAGATGAGAAAATCCAGACAGAGACATTGACACACACAGAGGAAGAACTTGTAAGGAGAGAAGCAGAATTTGGAGGGATGCAGCTATAAGCCAAGGAATGCCAAGGGCTCCTGCAACCACCGTGAGCTAGGAAGCGGCAAGGGAAGATTCTCCCCTAGGAGGCTTCAGAAGGAGCGTGGCCGAGCCAACCCCTTGAGTTTGGACTTCTGGCTCCCAGAATACATTTCTGTTGTTTCCAGCCACCCAGATGGTGGTAATTTGTTACAGCAGCCCTAGGAAATCAGTACAGTCTGCCAGAAGGGAAATGCTGGGGTTGCCTTGGAAACCATTTCGTCTAAATGTGCCTGACAGATGGGGAAACTGAGGCCCAGGCTTGCCCACAGGGCAGTGAGCTCAGGGCAGAGCAGCAGTCACACCGTGGAGGAGAACTTCGGGATCCGGCCGGGGGGGCGGAGCTGGGCGTCCTCAAATTCTCAGTGAACACAGCTTCTACTCAACATCACCAAGCACAACAGACCTTCTGCTCAGCATGGGGTCAGGGTCTCCATGACATCACCCATCCAGCAGGAGTGCTGCAGGCCCTTTGGGCGGGAACCCCCTTCTTGGGGAGACACCAGAGCTCCCTGCTCAGCACAGGGCCCCCTCCCCAGGCAGACTGAGGCCTGTGCAGACCAGGTTTCAAACATCAAACAGGCCTTACAGGCTCCATTTTTCATGCTGTGGAGAGCGCCCTGGCTGAGTGGGAGAATTGTGTGCAGTTTCGTATGGGAAAGGCTTCCATGTGAAAGGATGCCAGGACGATGGCATTGACTTAGCTCTTCTCTCCCGTAGGCTGAAAATATTGAATTCACCTGAAGACTCAGCTAATGATCTTTGGAGGGAGGCATTAGAAATCTTGAAGAGGTTTTCCAACGCACGGAAGGCAAGCCTGTCAATAACCTCCCGAGGCCACCTCTCCCCCGACCCCAGCCTGCCAGGCGCGGCGGGGGAGGGGTCCCGGCCCATCGTTCCGCCAGGTGGTGGCAACTGGGAGTCAGGCAGCTGCTGGCAGATTGCCACCCTACAAGAACCAAGCCCTCTGCCCCGTTTAGGGCGGTACACTTCGTGGCTTCAGTTAACTGGATATTGGGGGGAATAGGATTTAGCCACACAGACAGCTGTCTCATTTGTTTAATTTTATAGGAGTGCCCGGTGCCATCACAGCATCCACCATCTTTGGGATATGGACGATTTCACCTACTTCCCCTCTCATTTATTTATTTATAATTATTCACCCGTGTGCTATTAAATTTTTATTTTTCATGCAAATGTATGAGCCGTTCATTTGGAAAATTCACTGTGGGTAGCTGAAGCTTTGCCTTTTTATTAGATTTTGCCATCTTCTCAACCCAATATGAGTCATATTTTCTTCTTCAAAAACTCTGTATTAAAATATGAAATTACTACTATTTTCCTCTCAATAAAGGTTACAGTCGATTCAGTGATTGGCCTTAAGTTCAGAAACTGTTATTTTAGGTTTGGATCACGGTGTGAGAACTAACTGTGCTGAGCATGCAGAGGGCTGGAGTGATTCCAGGAGTTTCTTTCCTGGACCAGAGAGAGTCCAAGGAACGGAGGTGGGCAATAACACTTCGACAGCTTTTACCCCTCTCTCTTGTAAGTTGTACTCTTAAAAAAAAAAAAGGTAGCTGCCCGTGCTTTCAACATGGAGGAAATGCTGTGCTTCCCCTGCAGACAATGGCTGGGGGAAACGTCCAGAAACACAGACATCACATAGGATGCTGCTTTCCTTAGCCCTTTAGGAAAGGTGCCATCAATCACCGTTACTGAATTGATTAGATTATCAGAAAAACAAGTATTTTTGACTGGGTCTGGGTCTTCCTCATTAACTGACTGGATGTTTGCCTGAATCGCTTTTTCCAGCTAGGCACAGGTGGGTTAGCCTGTGAGTTCCCGGGAGGACTGTACATCCAGAAGTTTCCCATAAATGCCATGGAATTCTCCAGATACCGCTCTCTCTCTCTAGTCTTCCCTGCTGCTCTCACCAAGCGGTGACAATTTGGCAGGAACAACCACGTTGGGCCCCTCCCACCCAGGGCCATGAAGAAGATGCTTCAGGGAGGAGCTGACCCCTGGTGGCCCTGGTGAACCGAAGGCTAAATCCAGCCTGTCTACCCCCGCCCCAATATATGCCCTGGATAAAAGCAATGCTTCCCCACCCCAAACACGTCCAACCACCCGTAAGTTCCAAGCTGCAGAAATTCTGGCGTTGCCTCGGATTTCACGCTGTGTCCTTGCGTCAGGACCTGCAGAATCATTTTCCAAGGCAGGTAGGAAGCACTGAGGGCATTTAGGTCCCAGAGCAGAATAGAAGTGGCACCATCTCTGCTCCCCATACCCATTAAGTGCACCCTACAAGTCCTCTGATGGTTTACCACACAGCCTTCCCCAGCTCGGCTTCCTGTTCCAGGGGACCCCGTGAACTCCCCTTGGAGCCGTATTGCCCCTGCTCTCTGCCCTCCGCGTACTTTCCTGAATTCCAGGCATGGCTCCCTGCCTCGGACATCACTCCCCAGCCCAGAGTTGCCTCTCCTCAGCCAAGAGCCTGAAACAAGACCTTCCTCCTCCCTGGGATGCCTGTAAAGCCCTTCAGAGGCATCTCTTTCAAGAGGTCTGAAGGAGAGTGTCATCTCTCAATTGCTGGAGAATATATTAAAAATTCTTGATAGTGATGCTTTACTCTTAAATACAAAACCAGCCCTTTTCAAAGGCCCCCTGACGGGCCAAGAACATGCCCTGACTATAGACAAGGAAACATTTTCATCCCAGTGGTTTTTAAGCAGAGAAACACCCAATTGATTGGGCCTTCGAAGTGTGAAGTCATTTACATGGTGTGCCGGTGGCGGCAGCCACGGGGCTCCCCAGGCTGAGCTCAGGCTCAGCCAGTGCTTCAGAATCGTCCGCTCTGAGACTCAGTTCATTACCGTGCAGTGCTGGGCGGGAAGGGCACGGGACCACCTCGTGCCTGCAAATTAATTGCATGCCCACAGCTTTGTGGAAACATCCGCTTAGGCTCTGGAATCTTCCTTCTGACACCTATGGAGATCCAGGCCTGGCTTCTGAGGCCTTCAGACTAAAAAACGGGACAAAATAGGGATGAGTGAGTTAGGAAGTAGAGGCAGAGCTGGACTTGGACTACCCATGAGCTAGCTCTGTGACTTGGGGCAAGTTACTTAACCTCTGTACGCATTGTTTCCCTGTCTGTAAATTGGGAATAATACTTGTACCTGTCTCCTAGGGCTGTTGTAAGGATTAAACAACACAAGACGTGTTCAGTGTTTAACACAGTGCATGGTACATGGTGTGTACTAAGTATTAGGTATCATCATATACTTCATTACAATTCCAAATGTGGTCTCAAGGCTCTTGATGTGGAAAGAGCTGGGAGCCAAGATGATGACACCCCCCGCCCCAGCCCTACATCCTACTCACTGCCAGTGAGAGTTGGTTCAGATAATTTACCACTTAATGCTTCTGAGAAACGTCTACCCAGTGTTTTTTTTTCATGGAGATTCAAAAGAGCTTTGTGGGAAAATGGGCTCCCATGGCCAACGAGGCCATAGGTCACCAGAGGTGTCCTAGCAGAAGCTGGTGACACTCCAGCTTGGGACCCCTCCCTTCACACCCTTCAATCTGTGCGACTAGGGGAACAGTAGTTTTGCATAACGTATCAGTCCATCCACGCGGGGCCATTGGTCTTTTGTCAACTTATTCATTTTATAATTTTTTTACTGAGTGCCTACTAGTGCTATACTAGGTACCAGGAAGCTTCCCATGGAGAGGGAAGAGCTATTCCAAAATTTCAGGTGTGAATGAAAAGATGGCCCAAAGGAATGAAACAGGAAGAAATAGAGCAGTCAAGGAAGGTCTCTTCCAGGAGGTGACATTGGGCCTGAGACAAGAGAGAGAGAGCAGAGAGAACGAGATTCCAGGCAGGGGGCACAGCAAATACAAATCCTGAGAGGCAGGAATAGTTCCATAGGGTCAAGGAACTGTGGGCTGAATCCCAAAGCCAAGGGGAGCCAGCAATGAGATGAGGATGGACCTGCAGGTGGGGGCCCAGGCCCTGCAGGGCCTTGTGGGCAGTGACAGGACCTGGGATTTTATTCTAAAGCAACGGGAGGTCACTGGAGGGTTTTAAATAGGGGTGACATCATTGGATTGACCCAGAGTAAACATCTTCCAATCCAGGACCACCCTTTGTTATTGTCTCTTTCAAACGCTGAAAATTTTTTTGCAGGGGTAGACCAAAATAGGAAGGGGAAACTCTGCTTATGAATCCACAGAAGGAAATAAAGAGACCAGAATCCTCTTTCACAATATAATGTGCTTTTGAAATGCTGGAAAAGTATTCCCAAGTGACTCCTGAGTCTTTGGGACTGCTTTCAGCTCACTTGAGCTGTAATGAAGGTGGCCCTTATCAGTCTGAGCTTGAGCTGCCTTAATTAGACCCAGATTCTCTATCTTTAAATGGGTCTTACATCAAAGCCAGAGTTACAATTGCAGGTGTTGCATTTGCAAGATGCATTGTTATGTAGAATACGGCTGCCAGCAGGTTATGTTGGGATTATTGAAAAGCAATTTGCAGGGGAGGTCTATGGGGGAAAGGTAGTTCACCTCACTAAGCCTAAAAAAAAGAGCAATAGATAGCTGGAGGTCTCAGAAAAAACATGCTTAACAAGAGGTATTAAAAAAAAAAAAAGCCCTCAGCATTTGCCGGCTCTATTTTGCATACGCACACATGGCTTAAGCCACTCCTGACACTTGGCCTAAGGTCTGAGTTGTTAGAGAGGTCATCGCTGGTGTGCGTTCAGTATGGCTGTGGGATTGGCTTGCGGGGCCAAAACAGGTTATGGGGAAGCTCAGGCTGTTAGAGGAGATTCCCCACGCTAAATTTTGGAACTGGGAGATTTGAGGGTTACGAAGCGCTCTCGCAGAAGACGCTTGACTTGATTTCTTTGTTTTGAAGGGAAGTTGTTTCTGTGTGACCAGATGCAGAGTCTCACTGGAGAACCTTTTCTTGGCAGTGAAGGAAGACTGCCGGTCAAGCCTCGAGGACACGTGGACATGTTTCTAGGTTTAGAGGCAGTGGGGTGGGGGTGGGGGGGCGGATTGTGACTAGCTGAGTCTCAGGAGAGGAGAATGTCTTAGAACTTAGAAAAGGTCACTCAGGTGAAAGGGTCTCTCAACTTCCAAAGCATGATTTCTAAAACTTCTGGGTGGAAACACCATTAAGGGAGAGCCATGTTCAATCACTAACTACCGCTAAGTATTGATATTTCTTTGCATGTTAACTGAGGATGACCAAGAAGAGAGTACAGGAACTAGTCAAAGATGGATTTTGAGGAGCTTGCCTAACTCCTTGATCTGCTGTGAAGTGGGACTTAGCAAACTAACTGCTCCCGCCACCCAGACCTGGTTTGATAGTCGCTGCTAAATTAAGAGCTGTGCGTCCCGTCTCCCAGAAAATGTTCAGAGAGGTATAATAAGAAACCCTTTACATACTCTCTCCCTTTTTTCCTATGTCACCATTTCTGGAGCTACTTTGTAAACATGAAATCGTTTTTCATAACAAACTCTGATCCTTGGGGTCGCTGATGAAATTGTGTCGTCTACAGTTGTATGTACAGCTTTACCCAAACGACCGGTCACGTCTATGGGGTGCGGGGGAGGTTGGGGGAGGGGGAGGTGCTGCTGTGGGTCAAAGGTTTGGAAACACTCTGTTGTGTGGTTTGTGTAGCTGGATGTTTCACTCTTCAACTGTCTGTTCTGCTGGTGAACAGTCCTGGCCTCCGAGGAAGTAGGTGACCTCTTGCCTCTTAATTAGAGTTTAGGCTTATGGAAGGTGAGGTCAAGTTAGTCACCAGGGACAGGGAGACCAGGCCTTCACTCCAAACCACATTCACTTTTCTAATCAAACAGCTCATATGATTCCAATTATTTTTCCATCCTCTCCAAGGGCAGTGGGCCATGGGGTAGGCTGATGACCTGTGAAATTTCAATTTTAAAGAATGAAACTGGTTTTGATTTATTCAAAAGTCAGCCCATCCCTCTGGTTCTGTGTAGATGTAGAGAGGGCAAGAAGAGCCACCAAAAGGCAGGGTCACATCTGATGACCTCCCCTCTCCCAGCCTTGGCAGCCCCTCAGGCCGAGTTTCGATGCCCAGGATGCAGGGAGAACTCCTCTACGTCTTGATAGAGAAGGGACGTGCAGCCATAGAGCCACACATACGCTCGTGCCGAGGCCGGCAGTGCAAGCTGGGTGGCGGCGTGCGAGGCACCGCGGACGTCCTAGAAGATGTGTGTTTGTCAGAGTGGAAGTGACTGGGTCAGTATCCACTGTGCTTGACCCCCACCCCTTGCTTCTTTCCTTCCCCATGTCTGGTTGACTTTGCCGAATATGCTCTCTGTGGGAGTCCATTCTGACTTCTAGGTCAGTGTGCAGGCTGGGGAGAGGGCCTAGAGCTGCTTCGCTTGGTAGAACTTTCCCCTGTATTCTCTCAGACTCCTACATTGACTCATCGATGAAACAACCCGCGTGCCCTTCGTCTCATTTGCCTTCACCCTTCCCTTGAAAAACTAGCTAACTGTTCAAATAAATGGACCCAGCATAGGTGTGTATCCACCAACATGGATGGGTCTTAAAAACATGATCCTGAGTCTTTAAAAAAAGAAATAAAAATAGAATGAGATACATAAGACGCTATGATTTACCTAAATTAAAAGTAGATGCTCAATATGCTGTTCCTTCTACCTAAAAAAGCTCCTCACAACCATCGCCTAGTTCTCTCCCAAAAATCAGTTAGACTTCAGCTCAATTGTCACTGCCTCCAGGAGATCCTCCCTGTCTCCTCTCTCCCTCTCTCCACCAGCTTGATGGGGCCATGGTGGGCCTATCCCAGGATCCCCAAGGACCTTGTAGGTTATGTTAAGGCATTTACTCTTCTATCTAGGAGAGAACAGGCAGCCACCAAAGTGTTGCCAGCCAGGAAAGATAGGATCAAATATGCTGGTAGGTCTGGGGCTCAGAGAATTGTGAACAGCAGCAAGCAGCTTACCTGGGATACAGATGACCCTTGCTCAACAAACAGTGGCCTCATCCTACCTCCCCAGTGTACCTCCAGTAATTCCCTATGGTAGTGTTTTCCAGAATGGGGCATGACTATCACTGGGGGCTCTAGGGATAATTTTATTGGCATATAACCAAATATTTTTCAAAGATGAACATATTTATTTCAATGGGGATTCAAAAATAAAACTTGCATTCTAAACCCAAAAGAAAAAAAGAGTAGATGCTCATAAAACAGCAATTCATGTAAAATAAAAAGATCACATGAAACACATTAGAAGAGCTGCCTGTAGGAGGAGAGGACTGGAAATGGAAACCAAAGATCAAAAGGAAGAAATAAAGTAAATGAATGAACGAGTCAATCTATCAGTGATGATAACGGACCAGGAGCTGAAGAGTATGATTAACTCAACACCCTGTCTTTAGGGTAAAGAAAATTATGAAAAGCAACGCAATTTGGATAATCTTCTAACGCTAGGCCTAAGGTTGAGGACCCATGTGGCGCTATGACGCCAAGATGTCCAGCTCAGCCTGAATCCTTCCGTGCTCGTGCGCTTCAGATTCAGATCAAAGGACCCACCAGGAGAAGACAGGAGACATGCTCCCAAAGAAGGCACCTTCCAGAGAAGGATGATAGCATCGGAGGGGGCTGCCTTCTCCTTTCCTGATCATGGTCCCTTCTCCCCAGCCTTGAGATGTACGTTGCTATGGGGCCAGGAGCAGGCTGAGAGCTTCAGCTTTGCCATCTGTAAAATGGTCATGCCGGTACCTCCCTCATCAGGCTGTTGTGAGGAATGAACGTATAAATGCCAGTTCTGCTTTCAGCAGAGTGCCGGGCTCCTAGTCAGAGATCGGAATCACAATCCATATTTGCTAAGTATAATAATAACAACGGTAACAATGATAGTAATAGATCATGTCGTAAGCCTCGATCAGAAGGTCCATTTCTGGAGTTATTCTAAAGACCTCGGTGTCCAACCAGACAACATGAAATGAATGAAGTCAAGGAAGTCTTCTGAGATTCTGGAAGACGGGGATACTCTTTGTCGTCTCTTATGTCTCCCAAGGCTCGTAAAAGGCTGGGGCCACAGCAGAGAAAATCCTGGCTGTCATATCAGACACCTCGGTGTGAGCAATCTGAGTCCGGAATCTCAGCAAGAAGGAAGAATTGGGAGAGAGGAAAGTCACATGTGATGCTGTAGAGGAATAATGACAAGCTGGGGACCCAAAATGCATGCGGTGGCTGCCTGCTCCTTCCTAATGGTGCCTTACAGCTCAGAATTGTTCACTGTCTAAAGTACTTTAATATTTCTTATCTCATTTAAGCCTATGACACTCTCTGGAGGAGGTATAGAACTCCCACTTTACAGATGGCAAAACTGAGGCCCACAGTGTTCCAAGGCCAGGATGAATATTAATTGCAGACCTGGGGCTAGAACTCAGTCTTACTGAGTCCCGATCCAGGGCATTCTAGAGTAATAATGATGATAATGATAATGACAATTGATACTCATAATCAGTTATATGAGCCAGGTACTTTTTATGGGGTTTTATATTCATCTAGTCCTTACAATAGGCCTCTGATGTGAATACTCTCCTCATTTCACAAATGAAACAGCTAAGGCACAGAGAGACTAAGTAACCTGCCTAAGGCTGCACAGCCCACAAGTGGTAGAGGCAGGACATGAGCCTGGATGTGTATCACTCTTCTTGTTTTGAAATTATCATACCAGTCAATGGTTCTAAAACGCTGAGGTCAGCAATCCATTTGGAAATGTTCTGGAAGCTAAGTAATCTGTTCCTGGGCTAGGCCGGGGTGGGGGTGGGGGTTGGTGTAGGGGAGCTCATTGATTCAAAATTTGCATACAATACTAAGGGATTTTCCAAACTCTTGAGACCCATCTATGGAATACCCACATACATACACATTGGCTCATTGGCTCCTTTGTTGGGTCATCAGCATTTTCCTTTGTGCTGATTTCACTTGGTTGCTTAAATGGACAGCCCTGTTGGCACACTCATAAAATTGGCTCTGTGGCCCATATGTGACCTCTTTTCCTGGAAAGTTATCCAAACTGGCCAGCTGGAAGCCATTTTTCTGGGGTGGTACTGAGAAGAAGCACAGGAAGACTTCTGAACTTGTTTTTAATTTAACATCATCACCTTTGTTTGGAAACAGAAAGGAGATAGATGGAATAGTCCATGAAGAGACTGCTGTGCTTCTCTCAGCTTCTAAAATTGGAAGGATTGGGGGATGAATGGAGGAGAAGCTTTAACGTGGAGTCTGCCCTGGAGATACCAGTAGGATACATTTTCCCTAAATGCTTTTCTTCAAGGTCACTTTGAGGATAGAGCCAAGTAACATATATTTTTTTTAGAAATATATTGTTTCTTGGAGAGTGGGGACTGGCCTGGTAGCCACTCTCTCTCTGTTTTCCACACCCACTTCCCCACTGTTTTGGGAGCCTGTTTTATCAGCCCTTAATTTTTAACCTTCTTGTGTTTATTTTAGATATTGTTCCTAAGTACCAAAAATCAGTTTGGGGTATTTTTTAAACCCAGTCTAAAAGTCTTTATCCTTTAATATGGTAGCTTTGATCCATTCACATTTATTGTGATTTCTCAGCAGATTGGATTTATTCAAACCATTTTCTT
This sequence comes from Neophocaena asiaeorientalis asiaeorientalis, assembly GCF_003031525.2. Taxonomy (NCBI): domain Eukaryota; kingdom Metazoa; phylum Chordata; class Mammalia; order Artiodactyla; family Phocoenidae; genus Neophocaena; species Neophocaena asiaeorientalis. The sequence goes on from NW_020174301.1 coordinate 4,107,327, forward strand.
TTGTGTTTTTTCATCAACTAAATCTTTCTATCCTCCCAACTTGCTTTGTATTGAGCATAAGGAATGAGAGGAAAACATTCTGTTGCTTTTTTTTTTTTTTTTTTTTTTTTTTGGTT
>NW_020174301.1:4107484-4127150 GCF_003031525.2 Neophocaena asiaeorientalis asiaeorientalis
GGCCATGGCTCACGGACCTAGCTGCTCCACGGCATGTGGGATCTTCCCGGACCGGGGCATGAACCCGTGTCCCCTGCATCGGCAGGCGGACTCTCAACCACTGTGCCACCAGGGAAGCCCTCTGTTGCTTTTTTATCTCACACAAAGTTTACACATGGGTGCTTCCCTGACCTCCAAAGGAAATTCTGTCCTTTGTGTCCTGAGTCTCCCAATCTGTTTGTTTCCCTGAGGCCTGGAGATTTAGTATAGGAAGAGAAAAACTGGGTGCTGAGCCAAGAAGAGAATGGGGTGTTGCTCCCTTGGTCTTTCTGTTCACATAATAATAGGGGAAAAGGACAAGGGATGAGAACAGAGGGAACAAGAAGCAGAGAAGGTGGCAGCAAGTGGCTTAGAGATCTACCAGGTAGAGCCAGATAAAATTTCACAACCTCAATGGTAGAACTTGCTTCACCTGTTGGGGACTCTGCTTTGGTGACAGAGGGATTTCAGCCTTCTGAATCCTTAGGACCAGCAAGAAGGGAGTGGGCTTTCTCTCTGCCCTTGCCCTCACTATCAGCTTTTCTCTCCCATGACTGTGGAATGGCCCAGCGCTTGGAACCTAATCCCATGGCATCCCAATGTCAGCTATAGCTTTTGGTTTCCAGAAGACTCAGCCAGTCCATTGCTAGCTTATCCAATGGCTGTCCCGATAAACCAGTGGCCACACACTTGCTCCAAATTTGGCTGAGCTCTGGGGACAAGTGGTCAGGGCTGTGTGAAGCAGACTGTGTGTATATCTGTGGCCCAGCAGAAAGCTCTTAAAGCATGCCCTGCAAGACACAACCTATAATAAGGAGTTGTAAATTGTCCTATTCTTGCGCCACCAGCTGGAGGTCAAAAGTTTTCAGGGTTCTTTTAATGGAGGAGGAAGGGTCCAGTACCCTGGTGCTCTCTGAAAGCCTGGGGGCTCCTCCCTAGCCTGGAAGAGCTGTGTTTACAAAGACAAATACTTTAACAGACAGCATGAGGCAGAGAAACAGCAGGGCTCGGGGAGATCCAGGGTCCCCGAGCTTGCTTGTGTTGAAGAGAACAGAGCCAAGCCAGGCAGCCTGGGGCCCCGTGGCTGACTTCATGCTTTAGTCAGATGGATACTGAGCTCCACTCTTGAGTGACTGTCTGAGGCAGTGGCCTGCTTCAAGCTGGCTTGGCCAAGACATAGAATACACACAGGCTGGGCCAGGGGAGGCCCCGGCAGTCTGCACACAGGGGCTGCAGTTGGGCCATCCACGCCTGGATGCAATTCAATTCAAATGACATCTACTCAAGACAGGGATCTCTGCTGAGTGTAGGGGGCCCAGCAGTATAAAAACACAGCCCTTCCAGCCTTCAGAGCATAACATGGTGTGGGAGAAATGAGAATGACACATGGACATTAGGAAACAACAGGGGAGCATAGGCCAAGAGAGCAGCCCTGGAGGAAGGAGTGTTCCGTGGGCTTCTGAAGCCTGGGAGGACATCCAGAGAGTGGTTAGGACATCAGGCTTCGGTGCCCCTCGGGGCTAGACTCTCTCTCCTGTTTCTGTTTACAGATTAGGTGGCCCTTGGTAAGGCATTTTATTCACCTATAAGCCCACCTTATAAAATTTTGTGAACATTCAATGAGGTAATATCTGTGATGTGCCTAGCACCTGGCAGGACGTATAGTCAGTGCTCAATAAACGAACGAAAGCTATTATTATTCCTAGAGGAAGGGGTCATTTCCAGGCCACTGAGGCCTTTAAGGGGGTAGAGAGAAGGAGAGAGAACATTTAGGGTAAGAGGAACGGAGCTTGAATACAAGTTAATAAAAAGGACTTTGGGAGGGCGGGATTCATGCATTCAATAAATATCAATTGTTACTATTGGCCAGGCAGTGTGGACACAACGATGAATGAGGCAGAAGTAATCTCTGTTCCCACTGGTCATTATGGAGGAAGCCCTGGGAGAGGGTATTGAAATATTCTGTCTAATCCAAGACAATATTTGGGTCAAAGCTGAGGGCTTTCGTGTGGAGAGGATACACAGTGTACCTCATGTTCACCATGACATGTCTTTAAAAATATCATCTTCAGAGCTCCATTCCTAGCAATCCCATCATGCAGAGTGTTCTACAGAATTAACTGACATCATAGAACTTTCTGGAACTCCTGGAAAGTCATGCAACCTTGAACATTAATTACCGTCTAATATTGGGGCACCAAATTGCAGAATGGTGGACGATGAGGCTGATTCCCCAGTGTCCGTTTGCTCCTCCCCTAATTGAGTAATTGTAGTGCTGTTTGTGATTTGACCACAGCTCTGGGCCTATAGTCCTATCCTCCCAGCCAATGACTTTGACCATGCAGCAGTTGAAGACCACGCAATATGAGAAGAAGTGGGCAGGGGGCTTCCAGAGAGTGTCTCCCTATGTTACCTCTTGATGGACATGACAGAGAAACGCTTCACCCAATGGCCATTGCCAGCCATATTATCAATATAATCATGAGGGAAGCCTGCCTTTGGATACGACAACTCCATGGATGCCAATGGAAAGACAGAACGAACATAGGTCCTTCAAGATCTAGTTCATGGGCCAGAACCAACTTGGGAGCCCAGCTACCTCTTAACATCCTGCACTTGGAGTATAATACATTCCTTAGTGGTTAGGCTCGTTTGAATATAGAGTTTTCTATTATTTGTGGCCTAACACATCCTAATGGACACACTTGATAAAACAGAACCAGGAATTTATTTAAATGATTATACCTCCAACTAGCTTCATCAGGGCTTTGGTCTTTCCCAGAGGAAACATACTCAGCTAAGTCCAATCCCTGCTCATGTGACAGCCTGTACAATGCTCCTAGGAACTCTCATTCTCGTGTGAATGGAGGCTTGTTGGAAACACAAATTGTGGTGATACCAACCTTCTGGATTAAGTCAGAGCATGCTGTGCATCACGGCCACGTCTGAACAGTTTATAGACTTTATTGACTCTTCTCAAAAACCCTATGAAGTTGGTCCTACCATTATATACATTTTATGATTGAGGAAACTGAGATACAGAGACATTAAGTAACTTGTCCAGAGATGCACAGCTAATAAGTGGCTGAAGTTAGACTCAAATTCAAGTAGTTGCTTGGCTTCAGTGTCTGTGCCCTTAGCTGAATTGTTTCTCACTTGAGGTGGTCCTGTGATCCACAGATAAAAATATGTAAAGGAAGAGGCAGAAATGATCGATTAAAATAGAGCTCACTTGAAATTATAAAATGGGAAAAACCCATCTTTTGGATTTCGTCAATCTCCAGGGAAGCCATTACAAGCTTTGGGGAACAGAGTATTAGTTTTAGGCAAATGCCCATGTTTCTCGTGCTCTCTGTTCCTAACCTCATCTCTCCATCATTTCTCTAGGACTGTCTCTCTTTTAATCTCTTAATCTGTGTTAAGAACCAGTGAAACAGCCACCTACTATATCAGACAGATTCTGCAACCTCTAAGCACAGTCACTTTGATAAGAATTCTATATTTTGACCTACTATGCAGGCAAAAAGAAAGTTCTGATGTGAAAAGAAGCCCCACATGAGCCATCCACATTCTCTGCCAAATGGCTTGAGCTCACCCCACCTTTTTAATTTTGCAAAACGTTTGTGTTGTGGCTCCAATTCTCCCTGGTGCACCGGCGGGCCGGGTGATGGGAGGAGGGCCTGCGAGGTTGAGGTGCCTGGAGGGGGCACTGCACCGGGCTGCAGGTGCTCGGCAAGACTGGCCAATGGGAGCGACATCTTGGAACCAGCCTGACAAGTTCCTGCTGGCCCACGCCTGGGGCCTCATCTCCCTCTAGCTTGGCCCCAGGTCACCAAAAGGAAATGTATTTAATTTTCAAATCCCTCCTGGAGCCGAAGAGAATTCCAACAAAACAGCCATAAACATTGAAAGAGTCTTGTTTGATTTGGGAAAACATTCCATTGGATTTAAAATGAAATACCCTGTGACTAATCTCATGTAAGACTGGGAACAGGTCTAATTGTTCAATTTGGTGGTCAGCAAGGGGACTCCAGGAAGAGACCTGGTCCCTCCCCAAGGCCACTTTGGGCTGGGCAATAAATCAGCCAGGACGGAGTTTTCAAACAAGGATTGTGAAGGGTTTGCTGTTTGATCCTCAAGCCCCCTTCTTCTCAATTTGTCATTGATTTCCCATGAAGAGAGTCTGTGCAGCTGAATCCCCCATGCAATTCTGGCACTTTGTAAGCCAGTAAATAAAACCCAAATGTTAAATCTTATGAGCACGGCATTCCCTGCCAAGAAATGAATAAAGCGCTGTGAAAACAACGGCACTGCGCATCATTGGGTGAGGCAACAAGGAACAGTGGGGCAGAGCTGGGGACCAGGGAGTCGCGAGGGCGGTAAAACCAGGAAGAGGGATGCAGAGGGAAGAAGAAGAAGAAACAAAACTACCTTAGAGTGTATTCGTCTTGTCTCCTTGACTTGAGTGCAAGCTTCTATGGCCAGCGTCAGGCAATGACAATAACTAAGGATGATTTGCTTCCATGTGCCTGCTCTGTATGGAGAACTTTCCAGACTTGTTTTCTCCTCACAATGATCTATGAGGCAGGTTCTGCTGTTCTCCCCATTAACAGATGGAGAAACCAAGGCTCACAGAAGTTAAACACCTTGCCCACATGAGAGAGAAGGAATGAGGCGCTTGCTGGATACCAGAGCTGACGCAGCCCCACTGTGCTGTCCGCCCCAGAGGGGAAAAGTGTGGGTAGAGTGACTGACTGTCCCAAGGTGCCCAGAATTGTAGGGGCTCCCAGGAAGCAGGACTTCCATCGCTAAAACGAGGAATGTCCCAGACAAACTGGGACCAGTTGTTCTCCTTTGGTATGGGAGTTAGACTCTTAATTCCAAGTAACCTCCTCGGGTGTTTATGTCAAAATCTTTTTCAGAAAAGCAGGCATTGGTGTCTATAGCTCTGTCTCTGTGAGGTGAGCAGGCAAGTTGGTCTAGTAAAGACAATCCTATTTCTTGCCTATAGGGCGCCCCCTAAAATAACCTTCTGATATATGACAAATGAAGAAGGAAATAATAACGATGACACATGCTACTGTGGTTTAACAAGACTGAAAGTTTCCCCTGGAATGATCTAGGCAACGACAGGAGGAAATCATCTTAAATTCCAGTTCCAGAAAGTCTGTAAGTAAATTATGATTTTTGTTTATTATTTATTAGCCAGTAGGTCATTTTCAAGGCCCAGAAGACTCTTTCTGCTTCTGTAAGGCAGAAGGAAGAATTCCTAAGCAGAGACCTCATTCTCATTCCTGGGCCCTGCTTTATAAACGGAGATTTTTGCTTGTGAGTTATGCTACAGTCAAGCCTCTGACTCTGGGAGGGATAAAGTCAATCTTGGATTTCATCCAATAATAATAGTTTCTACAACAAACAAAGCCGTGTGTTGGTAAACAGAGTTTTCACATATGTTACCTGATTTGAGCTCCTGGCGACCCCGTGAAACAGGGGAGATGAGCTGAGCTCCATGCTCCGTGTTCCATGATGGGGGGCAGGTGATGTATGGAAGATTGCACATTTAAGGAGGGAAGAAGCTCTTCGTGGCATCTTGCTAGTTCGCCATCAGGATAGACTAATTGTTTTAATACCAAAAAAAGACTTACGTGAGCTCCTTGAAGTCAAGGGATAAGTAAAAAGTAAATATACCTTTCTATTGCCCAGACTGATCTGGGAAAGGGGCACACAGCAGGTAACCAATTACCCACCATGTGGCAGAGGAGGCAAATGAAAGATTTGGCTCCAACAGTAACCAGGCTGAAGTTTGAATCCTAGCTCAGCTGCCTACCCGTGAATCTCCAGGTGCGTCACGTAACCTCTTTGAGCCAACCGACACCTCCCGGGCAGAAGGGCAGGTGAAAATACCCTCAGAGCTGTTGTGAGAGCTGAGGAGGGCTCGGCACGCGGGAAGTGCTCCGTAAGAGGCAGCTATGGTTGTCTTCAGGCCCCAGGATCCTGGGCAGGATTCCTTGCGCCCAGGCCGGTGATGGAAACGGACGGCCCAGGGCACAAAGCTCTAATCTCTGCAGGCAGGCACCGGGCCAGATGCTTCTGACCTCCTGTCATGTTTACCTCACCTTTTCTACCAAAATGAGAGGGAATACTCTCAGCTCAGGCAACAGGCAACACGATCTCAGTGCCGTGGCTGACCCCTTCCACATGTGCCTGGGGCCAAGCTACAGGTGATAATTAGCTCTCAGAAAGCGGAAGGACATTAACTCCAGTATCCTGACTCCATTCCAATTGCGATAATTAAATAAATGCCCACAGGTGGATCTGGTTAATGAGGCATCAGCTAGGTTGTGCCTGAGCCATCCAGGCAGCAGGGGTGGAGCTGGATGTGAGCTTGGCACGGCCGACTAAGCCGTGGGCATAAACAGAAGCATGGAGCATCCTCCCTTCTCCCTTCTCAGTTGGTTCCTGTTCTCCATCCCCTGGGCATTTGGGCGTCCTCAGGAGTGCTCTACTGGGGGTGAGGGATTTATGCTCTGGGCTCTTCCATGAGCTTAATCTTAACCTTGAGCAAGTGTCTCCAGTCTCCCTGGCTCAGTTTCCGGAATTGTAAAAAGAAGGAAGCAGCTCAAAAAAAACGGAAAGAGGAGCTTGGAGACAAGTGAGTTCAGTCTCACTCTCTCCCGGTTTCCTTTTTTCAAATCCTAGGGAAGAACCTGATTGGTCCAGCGTAAGTTACAGATTCACCTTGTGGACCAATCATTGTGGCTGGGAGGTGACAAGCGCTCCCATTAGTCCAGAGGCAGATTACTGATCTATCACCAGAAGCCACTCATATTTGCATCTTTCACAGTGACGCAAGTGTCACACACATTGACTTTTCCCTCCACTAAGAAGCAGGAGCAGGTTGTGGTCCCTATGTGTGCACGTGTGTGTGCACGTGTGTGCGTGTGTGTGCACGCCTGTGCGCACGTGTGTTGGTCCTTTGGAGCAGGAATACAGTTGACCCTTAAACAACATAGGTTTGAACTGCATGGGTCCACTTCTGTGTGGATTTGTTCAATAAACATACTGGAAAGATTTTTGGCGACTTGCAACAATTTGAAAAACAGGTGAACTACGTAGCCTAGAAATATAGAAAAAAATTAAGAAAAAGCTAGGTATGTCATGATACATAAAATTTATGTAGATGTATACATGTAACATACAAAATATTTGTGACTCGACTGTTTATATTATTGGTAAGTCTTCTGGTCACTAGTAGGCTATTAGTAGTTAAGTTTGGGAGAGTCAAAAGTTGTACGTGGATTTTCAACAACACGGGAGGTGGGAGAAATTCCCTAACCCCTGCATCATTCAAGGGTCAACTGTATATTTCTTCATAGAAATAATGCTATGAATGGTGGTTATTCTTCTAGATCAGCCTAAGAATAGGTTAACTGGATGACTGGGCAAGTTTCTTATTCTCTCTGAGTTTCCTCATCTGGAAGATGGGGAATAATAATAGTACTAGCTCGTGGGTTTTTGAAGTAACTAAATAATTCAGGTAGACTCAGCCCTTAGCATACTGCCTGGGCATCGGTGAGAGTTCAGTGAGCAGTAGCCATGACTATCACAAAGTGAAATACTACATGCGTGTGTTTCTTAAAATAAAGAGTGGAGAACCTCACTTATAACAAAAGAGACCAGCAACACCTCAGACAAAAACACTTGTTTTCTTTATCTCAAGCACTGGTGGGTGCGGAAAGGCAGGTTTAATTAAAGAATGGTGAGAAGAGTCTGAAGTGATTCTTGGGCGCTTTCAAGGACCCCACACATGTGCTCTCTTAGCTAATTCTGCTAGTCACTTTCTTTTTCCTTTTCTGTCACTGACGTGACTCATTTGCTTTTTAGCAGTGTTTGAGAGTTTTAAGGGGAAGGAGAGTGCTCAAAAATAGGACAGAGGGAGAGAAAAGAGACAAGAAGAAAGAAATAGAAACAAAGGTTATCTTGATGTGCCTGGGAAAGAGTGACACAAAACGGGGATGAAGAATAGACTAGAATAACTATTAGAATAGTTAACTAATAGTAACTAATAGAATAGTTGCTGCTTGGTCCCGTACATGAGACAAGGAACCGGCTGAGATGCAGTCAAGCGAGTTCCATGTGGTGGAAAACAGCAGAGCAGGGTCCTCATTCGCCTAAAGAAGATGGGTGGGGAGGACACGTGTGGGGTTTCTGGTGCCGAGCCCCAACTGATGCAAGAGGAAGAGCAGTTTTCTTGGCTGTTGAAGATCTCAAGGGGAGTGTGTGTGTCAAGGGGAAGCAGTGGCATGTGTAACTGACTCTTTCTTTGTGCTCTGGGCTAGAGCTCCCTTCTTTGATCTGATGGATGCCCTGTCCTGCAATCTACTCTGTCTGGGTAAGTGTTGCCTCCTTGGCCACCATTGCTCTTGGTACCATGCTGAGCCCAGTGGGCAATCTACAGCCATTGGAGGCAAAGAGTATTTGCAAACCAAAGTTGCCCCTAACACTTCTCTCTGTGGATCAACTAAGGTGCTCCTAATACTGATGGTGCAGGACATCCTAGATGACACAGTACAAGGTAAAGGGAATTCCCTCTGAGTGGTTTCATTCATTCATCAAATATTTCCCGAGGGCCTGCTGTCTATAAGGCTGTGGTAAGTGCTGGGGACACATCAGTGAACAAGACTGGCAAAATCCCTGCCCTCCTGTAGTCTACATTCTGTTGGAGAAGAGAGAGGAGAGACCACCAACTACATATAATGCGTGGTAAGTGGTACCAAGGAAAATACAGGCTCATGTGTGAGAGGGTATAAGGGTGCTTGATGTAACGACAAGAAGTTCATATCTTGGTCCCCACTTCAAAATTAAGATCCACATTCTTTTCAGAACTTCGAATATTTTTATAAACGTGAAGGAAATATAGACTCATTCTAGAAAACCTGGAAAATATAAAAAGCGTAAAGATACAAAAATCTCCCATAAACCGCTGTTAAAACCACACTTATTTTATGCCTCCTTGGGATCGTATTGCATATAGTGTTGGAACCTGCTTTTTCACTTCAAATTACATGTTGAACCTCTCCTCCAGTTGTAAAAATTTAATTTAAAACATCATTTTAAATAACTGCATCATATGTCGTTATATAGATGTGCCATAAATTATTTAATCATTCCCTATTGTTGAACACTTGGTTTGTTTCCACTCTTATAAATAAGCTTCAGTAACTCTCCTTGTTCCTAAGTCTTTGAGATTCTGTTGTTTTCTTAGAAGAGATTCCTACCCTGTCAGTCTACAAATATTCATGGAGTGACTCTTCTGTCCCAAGCAGATTTCCTTTTGCTTTTCTAACCTGATCCTGTGGGTGCTGTTAGGAGTACTTGCCTATGCTACCCTTAATTTTGTTCGCCTGACAAGGGGGGCCTGTTTACCCCCATCTTGTCTTGGCTTCAATTGTACCTCTGGGCCCATGGCATGTGGGAGCCTCTGTATTATCATTCGGTCTCTTCTCAGTATCAAGTCTGTTTTTCTCTTTGAAATTTCCTCTCCAGCTACCCAATCTTTCTGGGACTGTGTGCTGTGTTCTCACACCTAAACTTTGTGTCTTACTCATTCTTATAATGTCTGGGGACTGTGGCAGGAAGTGTCCCCAGAAATTGGACCAGGGTCTGTCCCGAGTGTGTATGTGTATGGGGCTTGGAGGGAGCAGGTAATCCCAAAGTGTCCTTATAGGAAGATAGAAGATGGAAGTCCAGGTGGAGATAGCAGAAACTGGCCTGACTGCCTTCTGACCATTCATTTCTTCAGATGGACTGAAAGAGGACTTGAGTTTCTAGGGCATGTCATTAACCTGTTCCATTGACTATTCCTAATCTGTGGACTTGAAAACCTCTGGAAAAGGCCAAAGATACTGTAGTAGAGTGATTACATGGATGGTCCCAATTATGGTCTCCCTTTGCCTTGTAACTTTGTAGTCCCTTCCCACTCAGATTCTGGCTTAGCTATGACACCTGCTTGGCCAATGGGATGCTAGCAAATGTGATGCAAGTGGAAGTTTGTAAGTGCATGCTTATTTCCGTCAACCCTCTTGTAACAACTCTGATGTTGCCAGAAGAACATAGCAGGACTAGACTGTTGGGGGACTGTAAGAGCTGTGAGGACCTAAGGCCATCCTAGACCAGCCAGTCCCCTGCCCCAGTCTGCCAACTGACAGCAGACACATGAGCAAGCCCAGACAAGACAACAAATTGAAGGTTGAGGCCCCTCAGATCAACCAAACTGACCCATAGGCTTGTGAGAAAAAATAAAGCATGTGTTAAGTTTTGGGATTGTTTGTTACTCAGCAATAACTAACTGGTAAATACATTAGTATTGAAGAGTAGAGGTAAGGAGGACAATGGAGGAAGAAGACAGGCAGAGGGTACAGTAACCGATCAAAGCACTCAGAAAAACCCCAGCTCTGAATTCACATTAAGCACCACTATACAGCCAGGATTCCACTCTGTGGCTGCCCTTTGACCTCCAGGGTCGAGCTTGGCTACCCCTTCACTGTAGGCATACTCCCTTCTGGGTCTCCTATTTAGCAGTCCCAGGAACCAGAGTTGTGAACTCTTGGGAAGCAGATGTCTCCAGAGACCAGCTTGTCCTAATTTTGAGAAAGTTCTGGAAGCATACAACCATCAGGAGAGAGCCCTGGAGTCCCTGCCTGAGAATACTGGGGACCTGCCCAGCAGCAGCCTGATTTTCTCCTTACGTTGTCTACACTTTTGTCTTCCCCCTCCCACGTGGCTGACCTCCCGAGCTCAAGCTTCACTGGTCATCCCTCACCTGAAGCAGCCTGCAAGAGTGTATCCCATGGGCTTCCCTGGTGGCGCAGTGGTTGAGAGTCCGCCTGCCGAAGCAGGGGACACGGGTTTGTGCCCCAGTCCGGGAAGATCCCACATGCGGCAGAGCAGCTGGGCCCGTGAGCCATGGCTGCTGAGCCTGCGTGTCCGGAGCCTGTGCAAAAAAAATAAAAGAGTGTATCCCATTATGATCCCATCACAGCCCCCCAAAGCTGGCAGCACCAGGTTGTGGGGAGGGGCAGGTGGTCACCAAGCTGCATCAGTCTGCCTCCAGCACAAATCATCCCCCTTCCCACCCTGTTTGCCTCTCACATCCTGGGTATGCACAGGGCTGCGCGAGGCACCCCTTGCGGAATTTGAAACACATAGATACAGCTCATTCAGTGCAAATAAATGGCCATCCTCTCTAGTTTCTTTTTCCTTCAAACTAGAGAAATGCAAGTCACCCTCCACTCTTCCCTCGATATCACATGGTGGTTTCAATCTCATTATTATTGCATTATGTGTAGCACATCTGTTACTGGTCAGGAGCCAACTATTTAATTCTATTAGATACATCTATACAGTGAAGTGATAATCTACACCAGGTTTGTGGAACAAGCACTTAATACTTGGCAGCAAGCAGCCAAAGGCTTGATACTCAAGTAAGAGAGTGTAGGAGGCCCATCGTAGCCGAGGGTCTCAGGCGGCCAGAAATCTCTGCGGCATTCTTCCCCAGGCCAACATTCCATTTGGGAAAGGAGTCCGTCATCAGCTTGTTCCAACATCTGCAAGATATTGACGAGGGAGGTGAGGAGGGGAGGGAGAGGGGAAACGTTTACCTAACCAAATGCTAACTCTTCCAAGGGGATTCATGTCAATGCAGACTAAATGATGTGAGAGTTTCAGGCACATGTGGTTGTATTTACCCCCCAAGAAATGGACACAGATTCGTGTCTTGTTCAGTAACTGCAGCGCCTTAGACGTGCCTTCTGCAGTTGCCCCCGAGTTCCTACACGTGTTTCCTGGCTTCATCTCTGCACATCGGGGAATGGCTTTGCTCTCAGCCCTGGGTCACGCAAATAGGCGCTGTGCATGGGAATCTGGCCAGGGCTCTGAACCCCTGGAAATGCAGGCTGGAACAGAGCCCCTCTCTCCCAAATACCTCATCTTGCCCAGGACCAGTCCACAGCCACACTTGTTGCCTTGCGCCCTAACTGGCCACTTTGTGTCAGCAATGTCTTTTCCTGCATTTTCACCTAGAGGGCTGGAGGGAAGGAGATGGAATGATGATAGGATCTACGTCTAGTTTCCCCTCCATCCAAGGGGAAGAATCACTTTTAAATCTCAAAACTGATGAAGGGAAGCGGGGAGGGGTGGATCGAGAAGAAATCAGGTCTCATATTTCATCGATTCTAAGTAAGATGTCATCAATTTTAAGAAGCACCATCATTTTTTATACCACTAGGAAAGAAAAATGCTGACTCCTCAGCTATGATACGCCATCAACTAAAAACACATCCCAATTTCAGAGATGTTAAAGTGTGGGGAGAAAAATGTGCAACTGAGGAGGCCCAGCCCCAGAGCTCCCCCAAGACTGGCCACTTATGTGCTGTGTGATGGTGGGCGAATTATTTAACCTCTCTGTGCTTCAATTTCCTTATCTGTGAAATGGGAATAGTGAAAGCCCCTGCCTCATACAGTTGTTGCAAGGATTAAATATTAATGTATGTAAGTGCTTAAAGGAGATGTGTGTTTACTTATTGTGTGACCTTGAACGTGTTGTTTGTTTCCTCGGCTACAAAATGCAGGTAGCAATCCTATTGCATTTACTTCCCTTTCATGTGGATCAATGTTTAGACCTGCGCTAACCAGGTAACTAGGAAGGCGGGTGGATAGGGGAGCCATTTAAAGGAAAGAATCCATCGTGATGAGTGGACACACATGCCAGCAAGATGGCCTGTCCCTCCCCAGTCCTCTCAGCTGTCTAGGCTACATCTGTGGGCACTGCCTTGCTGAAACCACTGACCACACCAAGCTGCCCTCCTTTCCAGGAGCTCAGGGGAAAAACCTCGTTTGTCACTGGCTACCTGTCTTTGCAGTTGACGTGAACTGCAATTTACATTCTAAATATGGTAAATTTATGCCCTTTGTCCCTGGGGTGCTTTAAGAATCAATCACCAGGGCTTCCCTGGTGGCGCAGTGGTTGAGAGTCCACCTGCCGATGCAGTGGACACGGGTTCGTGTCCCGGTCCGGGAAGATCCCACATGCCACGGAGCGGCTGGGCCCGTGAGCCATGGCCGCTGGGCCTGCGCGTCCGGAGCCTGTGCTCCGCAACGGGAGAGGCCACAACAGTGAGAGGTCCGCGTACCACAAAGAAAAAAAAAAAAAAAAGAATCAAGCAATTTCATATTTAGTCTCATGGTTAATTTTCTCAATGGCCCTGTAAGGAAGAAACAGTAAGTATTACGATTCCCATTTACTAAATGAAAAGGCTGAGGGCTAGAGAAATAGAATGACCACCCGGCGTCACACAAAGCTGCTTCTCTCAGAAATACGTTCCGGCGCTTATATTCATGTGGTGGGTTGGACTCTGATTGCCCATATTCAGTGCCCTTTCCTGCAATGGCCCGCCCTGCAGGAGGACTATACATCCCTGCCTCAACTTCAGACTTGGCCAGGTGACTTCGCTGGGCCAGTGAAACGTAAGCTCTATCCAAGAAGAAGCTCTAAGAGCTCTGCGTGATTTGCCATATGTCTTTTCCTTCTGCCATAAAGTTGACCAAGTTCCAGCTGGAGGCTACTTCATCAGCTGGGCTCCCTGGGGCGGCCAGCATGGAGCAGAGTAGCAGTGGGCCCACAGTAGACATGTAGCCTGAGGAAGAAGCAAACCTTCGTGGCTGCAAGCCATTGGGATTGTGGGGGGGGCTGTACATCCCCACGGCAAAGCCTAGCCTCTTCTAACGGATACGATGTATTTTCTTTTTCGTTTTTTTAACTTTTTATTGGAGTAGAGTTGATTTACAATGTTGTGTTAGTTTCTGCTGTACAGCAAAGTGAATCAGTTATACATATATCCACTCTTTTTTAAGATTTTTTTCCATATAGGTAATTACAGAATATTGAGTAGAGATCCCTGTGCTGTACAGTAGGTCCTTATTAGTCACCTATTTTATATATAGTAGCGTGTATATGTCAATCCCAATCTCCCAACTTATCCCTCCCCCCTTTCCCTCCTGGTAACCATATTATTGTTTTCTATGTCTGTGACTCTATTTCTGTTTTGTAAATAAGTTCATTTGTATCATTTTTTAGATTCCACATATAAGCAATACTATATGATATTTGTCTTTCTCGGGCTGACTTACCTCACTCCATGTGACAATCTCTAGGTCCATCTATATTTCGGCAAATGGCATTATTTCGTTCTTTTTTGTGGCTAATATTCCCTTGTATAGATGAACCCTTTGTACACAACACCTACACCTTCTGCCCTCCATGAAACATTTGCTCTCTTAGAAGGTAGTTCAAGTGGCCTGCTAATGGTGGCCTCTGTTTCCTGTTTTAGCACACAGCTCTCTTCTTCATAATAGCCCTGATTAGCTCTCTCTGAGCACAGAATCAAATAATTCTTATCAAGGACTAAAGTCATATACTTTTACCCATTGTTGCCTCTTGTTACAGTATCAGTGTGCCTCCCACCCTCCTGCCAAATTCACACGTTGAAATCCTAATCCCAAGTGCCTCAAAATGTGACCTTATTTGGAGATAGGGTCTTTATAGAGGTAATCAGGTTAACATGAGGTCATTAGGGTGGCTTCCAAGCCAATATGACAGGTGTGCTTATAAAGAGGGGAAATTTGGACAGAGACATGCATTCGGGAATGCCATGTGAACTTGAAGATGGCCATCTGTAAGCCAAGGAGAGAGGCCTGGAATGGATCTTCCCCTCAGAGTCCTCAGAAGGAGCCAACCCTGCCAATACCTTGATTTCTGACTTATAGCCTCCAAAAGTGTGAGAGATATGTTTTTTGTTGGGATACTTTGCTATGGCAGAGCTAACAAATATACCTTATACACTGCTCAATTTCTTAAGATCTTGGAGGAAGTAGCAAGTGAGTGGTAGCAAATTAGGTTAGAAGGAGAAGATATTTAATAAACAAAAAGTAGGGGTGGGAAGAGATACTCCAGACAAGGGTATAGCATCAGCAAGGACCAGAGGTGGGAAGCCACCTTGTATGTTTGAATCCTGGAAAGTGCGCTGATTCTGCTCGTGTATAGGGCGGGAGATGCTGGAAGAAGGAAGGTTGGGGCCAGGTCATGGGAGGAAACCTTGGTCTTGATTCATAGGCTAACACTGAATGCTTTCATTTTTGACCATCAGAAACTGTTATAGCTTTCTGAGGAAGAATTTTCTAGAGGGTTTGGGGTTTGTAAATGGTCAAAATAGAATCAGGAATAAGTCTAGCTGAGCAAAGGAAATCACCAAGTTGAGACAACAAGTAATGAAGTAATGAATGATTTTCTAGTGATTGGCCTTGTCTGGCTACACAGCTGAGCCTGTTGCTTCCTGGAGATGTTACTTTGTTGGTTAAACTTCTGATACGTGTCATCACTTGGCAGTGACACCTCAATCAGCACCCCAGGAAGTGGCAGTTGGGATCTTGGCAGGGCTGGAGGCATCTGAGTGGGTTCATCTCTCCAGATTCCGACACCAGTCCCATTCCTGAGTCAGTCTCCCAAGTCAGGCAGAACTGGCCAGAAAGTGTGGTCTGTTATGAGTTGTGCTACCCTAGGGCTGCCATGGGGCGGGGCCCAGCCTTAACCTGACCTTGCCGTGTCTGCCCCTGGCCGTGCCCATGGGACACACTCCTGTCCACCTTCCTGGTTTTCCATTCCAGCTTTCCCAGCACTCTGAAGTTGGAGCACTGAGTATCAGCCTTGTGTCCTGGGCCCTGATGACCCACCACTCCCAGGTTCTGGCTGAGGTTCTCCTTCAGATGGTATGGACCTCGTGCCTGGGGAACATGTGCCACTCCCTTGACACTGACTCCATCAGGTCTGGGTTTACTTGGCCAGTGTGTAGAATACAGAATTGGACAATGGGTTACCCTTCTGAAAGGCAGTCAGCCGCCTCCCAGCCAGGTCAGTTTCCAGACAGCTCCCCCACCAACCTGGACAACTGAGGAACCTGAATACGTCACCGAAAGCCCCTTCCCCCAAGATTTAACCACGATGCCTCATTTCCTCGGAGAATGGGGCCTGCTGGCTCCCTCCTGACCCTCAAATGCATATGGAGGGCTAAGTGCCTAGTTTTGAAGGTGCCTGGGGACCAGCAGATAAATGATGGCACTCAGAAGCCGGGGCTCATGTTACCACTGAGCTGCCCACAACTGGCTTTCCTCAGTCTACGTGCCTTGGCTGCAGTGTCTTTTCCAGCTGTATGCCTCTTGCTTAATGGGGAGCCTGTCCAGAGCTCTGGAGCAAAGGCCATGAGACCCAAATCCCGTTCCAAGTGAGTGAGTGACAAGCAGCTAATTTCCAAAGCTGTGCAGCGGATATTTTTTCTCCCTTCTATCCTCTGGGAGAGAAAATGATGCAAATGAAATACCCCAAGGGGGAATAGCTTGTTGTAACTTATGATTAATCTTGAAAAACCACATGAGTTAAGCATTCCAGTCCTGGAGCTAACTTACAACCAGGAACAAGATCCTGTCCCTCACACGCCCGCTCCCTCCCTCCCTCCTTCCCTCTCTTCCCCCCTCCTTCCCTCTCTTCGCCCCTCCCTCCCTCCCAGAAATCTTAGGTGCAGATCCCCTGCCACTCAAACCAGCAGAGGGTACCTTTGCTGAGACCAACTAAGAAAAAAGCAGCCTTGGAGTCTGTCTTGGGGAAAAGCTCTTCTAATCGGAATAATAGCCCAGTGCATTTTGTGGCATTTGATTGCATTGTTCTTCATGACAGCCCAACGTTGGGGAGCATCTTATCCTTTCCTAAATCCAATGCAATGCTTCTGGAAGCATGTTGGGCCGTGGCTGACCCATGGTGATGGCAAATGGTGTCTGGGGGCAAAGCATGGCCATCCCACCTCTAGATGCAGGGCATCTAGGCACCCTCCAAACGGTGCTCTGCTAGGTGTCCGCCTCTCACTGTGAGTGAGTCATTTTACCCCTTAGGCTTCTGTTCTTCATCTTGAAAGTGGGACTAACATCATTTGCCTTTCTTCCGAGATTGCTTGGGGAAATAAAGTCATCGTGCCAATAACATCATCTATTTGTGCCTCAGCTTCCTCTCTCAGGGTTGTTACGAAAATTAAATGAGCTCATTCAGGTATGTAAAGTGCTTAAGATCGTGCCTGGCACACAGTAAGTGTTGAATAAACGTTGGCCATTATTTTTATTGGCTTTGAACGAAACCACACTAAGGATGGTGAAAAAGAGAAAGTGTGGCACCAGCAACAGCGTGAATTACCTCCCTAGTGTTACAGCTCTTAAGATGTTCCCCTGAGCAATCAGTGGGGCAAGAGGTTCTTTATCCCACGTGCAACCGGCAGCTGCCCTCACACACCTAGGTTGCCCTACAGTGAGGTGGGACTTTAGACAGGGCTGTTCTGAGTTAGGGGACATACTGCTGTTGAGCCATCGTAATGCAGAAACACCTTTTTTTAAAAAAAGAATTAAAAGTAATGAGGACAATGTAAAATGAGATAGTAGTAGTATTGTTGGGAAATTATGTGAGATAGTATATGTAATGTAGAGCACTTAGAATGGTATATGGTTCAACCAAAAAAATAATAATAAATAAATAAATGTAATGAGGACAAGTGACCTTCCTCCCTCCCAGAACCCAATCTTGTTCTCAAAACTAACCCTCTTGGAGTAAAGGAGGAAGTGTTGCTATGTTCACAATTCGCGTTAATGACATGTTTTCTTTTAAATTGAACGTTTAAGCGTTTGTTTTCTAGGCTTCCTCAGAATATCCTAGGTCAAAATGGTGATGTCAGCTGTCTGTGTTCTCCCGCAGACCACCCAGTCTTCTCAGACAGCACAGCTTTTTTGGCGCTTCCCGCAGGGTCACTGGCCTACGAGGCTCTGTCGGAATAAGTCAAGGACAGCGTTGGACAAGTTTTATGCTGAGGAGAAGGAAGCAGCGTCACTGGCCACCAGCTTGGGAAAGGCTGAGCTGTGGTACTGCGGTGTCCAGGATCAGAAGGCATTTTCATTAACTGGCACCCTCTGCAGCTTCCTTCCCAGCTCTGGTTTTAATTAGCTGCTTCCGGATTTAACCTCCCAAATGTTCTGCCTCCATCCTGTCTAATCCTGCCATCTGATGGGCCCTTATTTATGCACATCAATACTGTTTACAAACATGAAAGCCGCCCAGCAGTGTTTGAACTTTAGGCACTGCCATTGGTTATCGATAAGGAAAGGCAGCCCTGCAGGGGGTGCATAAGTACCGCTGGGTCAATATTGCAAGAGCAGGCGAGATCCAGGCCTTTCTGCACGGTCTGGGGGAGGAGGCTGTTGTTGGCAGAGGCTCTATCCGGCTTTGCTCTCTTAGTCTGACCGTCTCCTTTCCCCTTCTGAGTCGCTTGGTGATCCCCTATAGGGTGGATCTGGTTACCTAAGAAGCTTCCTGTTGCAATAGAGAGGAGAAAGCCAGCACTTTGGAAGAATATCTTTTTCCCAGCGGAGACATCAGGCCATGGTTCTCCTGGGGTACTGGGACTTGGGGTGAGTTTTCTGCCAAGGCCCCACACTTAAATGCGATATGAGTTGGGAGAAGTCAGAGGTCTTTTGGCATCCCTTTTTGAATCTGGAGAATATCAGTCTCAACAGTCAAATGTGATAACATGTACAAAAGTGCTTTTGTAAGCTGAGAAGGGTCAAACGTGTTACACAATGGTTTCAGGAAGCAGAGAGTCGTAGATTCAAACTCCAGTGCTGCCACTTACTGGCTGGATGTTCCCCAGCAGTTTATATGAACTCTCCAGTCCTCAGTTTATTCATATGATAAATGGGTTTAATAGTGGTACCGACCTCGAAGGCTGTTTCAGGCCTAAATGGGATGAAACATTAAAGAGTGTATTTAACCTAGTACCTGGACCTAAGAAACACTTAATACATACTAACTGTTGCTCCATTGTGTTGACTATTTTTATTAAATAATAATAATTATTGTTATTAATACAATTCCCAGGTCTGCCACTTCTTAGCTGAGTGAACTTGGAACCCTTACGTTCCCTCCTGAGCCTTGATTTTCTCAGCTGTTAAATCTGATCATAACACTAACCTCTCAAGATTCTCTGAAAACATTGCGTGACCCGTGGACCGCCATATTTTAGGTCCTCAACACATGTTAGTTCTCTTTCCCTAATTTTTGTTTTCTCTCTTTCCTTCTGTGGAGAGATGTAACCCTCCTTTCTTTTTGCAGCAACCTTTAAAAACCTGGAGGAGGCATACTTAGTCATCTAATTTCAAGCCAATCACCCCAGCTGACAAGGGCAAGCTTTCCAAGTGGTGACGTCAGGATGTGAGAACATGGCTGATGTCCCTCAGGTCATGCCTCTAGTGGGCAATGTCCACGAGGCCGCTGGGGGATTTTTGTTTTTGTTTTATTGTCACTTAAACATCTCAGTGATAAACAACAAGGACCAACTATAGCACAGGGAGCTAGATTCAATATCTGGTAATAGGGGCTTCCCTGGTGGTGCAGTGGTTGAGAGTCCGCCTGCCGATGCAGGGGACACGGGTTCGTGCCCCAGTCCGGGAAGATCCCACATGCCATGGAGTGGCTGGGGCCGCGAGGCCAGGCCGCCGAGCCCGTGCG
>NW_020174301.1:4127591-4158292 GCF_003031525.2 Neophocaena asiaeorientalis asiaeorientalis
AAAAAAAAAAAAAAATCTGGTAATAACCTATAATGGAAAAGAATCTGAAAAAGAATATATATATATATACACACACACACGCACACACACATATATATATAACTGAATCACTTTGCTGTAAACCTGAAACATTCTAAATCAACTATGCTCCAATTTTTAAAATTAATTAAAAATAAAATTTTAAAAACCCTTCAAATATCAAAAAAGAAGAAAAAAATCTCCTCCTCTCGCCTCTCTCTCTCTCTCTCTATATATATATTCCATAATGTAATCTGTGGGGAGTGGCTTGGTTAACTCAGGACTTCCTTTTTAACAAGTTCCCACATGGGACTTCAACTTCCAAGGGCATGAGTCCCACAGCCCAGGTCCTGTGCGACTGAGCAATGCTGTGCTTCTACGACTTCTGCCATCGGCACCACCCCAAGCCACGCGTATACATTTAGCATCTGCCGATGCACTGAGAGGCCCCAGATTTTTACTGAGTTTGTTAACTTGCTGGGTGGTTTGGGATGAGCACCTCCCGCAACTGCAATGACTCTCCTAAACAAACAATTAAAACTCTGCCTTCCAGGGAGGTGACTGACTCATCCTGGATTTGCCTGGGCTCTGCCTCCTTTGAGTCCTGAAAGACCCATGTCCCAGAACGTCTTCCGTCATGGGCACCACCGCCTGCATTTGGTCACCCTACCTTTCAGGGCGGTCAAAGGATCTTCCCTTCCAGCTGATGATAAAACAAAAGAAACTTGGGGTTCATTGTGAGGTTTCTCTGGTAGAAAGGAATGGAGATACCCAAAGAGACTGTGGCTCCCTGCTCTGAGAACTGGGACTTAAATAGCTCCTCTTCTTCTGAGAGCATAAGAGACAGGTCCTTCCTAGGAGGGATTCTGTAGAAGGTTCTAGAAGTTATGACTGATGGGAATGGGGCGTACCATTTGACTTCTTATGAAACAGAACAACCCTCTCCTCCAGCTCCGCTGAGTCTCACGTGAGACCCCTGGGGGAAGAGCAGTCCCCAAAGTAAACCTGAAGACAATTTTGATATCTCTGTGGGTTTAAGAGTCATAAAAACTCTATCTCTTAAAGAAAAAGATAGAAGTCACTGTATCGAATATGCAAAAGAAATTGGAGAAAAATGTAAACAGAAGCAAAGCAAACCAAATGAAAGATACTGATGGTAAGTTCCTGATGTCACTAATGTTTCTGTGGGTGTTAGATCTTGAAAGAATAGAGTAAAAGGGGAGAGCAAACATGGGAGCTGGGGTTTCCTGAGTGCGTGTTGCTTATGGCTCACACACCTTTTCACCTTTACACCCCCCAGCAGCCCTAGGAGACAGGTACTCTTCTTATTCGCATTTCAGAGTTGAAAACATGCGTCTCAAAGATGTTGAAGTAGCTGGTCTAAGGTTGCCCAACTAGCAAGTGTCAAGGCCAGGATTTGGACCTTGATCATCAGGGCACAGAGCCCTGCACGGCCCTGACCAAGGTGCTACACCGCCTGCCACTGTCATGTCCTCCCAGCAAAATCAACCTCATCAAAGCTCCCCATAGACTGTTACTGTGATTTCCTGACGACCCTTCAGAGATGCTTTGCTCTGGATGAACCCACACAGTCAATGCTATTGTAATGCCGGGATACAAACACACACACACACACACACACACACACACACACATATACACACGCCTACTAGTAAAAATACAGAGACTCAAGTGGAATCACTGTAAAACATGCAGCTTTTCTTTTAACTTTGAGCTTTTCATGCACGTGTCTCAGTGACTGTCCGCCTGAAGCGGGTGAGGCAGTCTACAATCCTAGGGACCTTAGATGGGGGTGGGAGACGGGTGACCAAAGGTGCTGGGCCAGCGGAGGGAGAGCCACGCAGAAGGGAGAGGCTCTGTGTGGGGTGTAGCCCCTCCTTCTCAAATCTTCAGGAAAGTTAGAACCTTTCTGATTGGAGGACTTGGGAACAGCAAAGGGCCAAAAGGTGGCTTCGGGCCATCCTGAGGCATCCCCCCCCCGCACTGGGAACAGATGCACAGGACTTTACAGGGTAGACTAGGGACTGGAAGAAACTGGGAGGGGCACTCTGGACTTGGTGGCTGAGCCAGGAGGGCAGACTGTGGAATCGGGAACGTGAGTCAAATGCACCTGAGTCTTCCCCGGGGAAGATACTCCAAGTGGTGTCTGGGTCACACACATTTCTTCAAGTCCCCAAGCTCCTTGCCACATGTTTTCAAAATCCCAGGCTCTGCCAGCCCAAGATTGAAGGTAATGAGTGCTGTCCTGGGCAGCTTAACACCTTCCAAGTATCTCTGCCAGAACCTCAGCGGCTGGAAAAATCTGATTCTGCCACAAAGGTTCTTTGAGCTCCTCAGCTTTCCCTCCCCTCCAGCTCCGTGTGTCTTCTGCCCCTCCTCCCCCACCAGCCAAAGGATACCGACCAGCTTATCAGATATTTGGGGTTTGCCAGGAGCAGTGTGAACTGGAGTTAGGAAGCCGGAACTTTCAACTTCCTTCAATGTTCTCCCCTAACTGGACGAGAAAACCGAAGACAACTCCAGAAAGTTGTGGGTGAGAATCGAGAGCTACCTCTCAGAGACACTCACCGACAGGGCTGAATTTCTCGAGTTTTCCATGAGCTAGAAGACACTTTACTTACCTCTAAGGATATTCCTCAACGGGACAGTGTAGATAGCTCTGAGTTTGGGGCCTGTTCTATGAAATTCTGGAAACGTTTTCTTCAACATCAACAAGTCCCTGCTGGGTCTGGTAGACGGTTGCTGCCTCTTTACCCAAACACGAGGCAACTTCTGAAAACACCATCTTCACAAGGTAATACATTAGGCTGGAAATCTGGACTCTTTTCTCCCCCTCGCCGTCTACCTTCTTTTTTTTCTTGCTAATTTGGCAGAAAATTAATGAACGAGGCACTGATTGAGCAGATGCTCCTCATGGAAAGAGGCAGAATCGGAGTTTTTCTTGCTTTCTTTTTAAAAATTTTTTTGAACACATCAAGAAAGTAGTAACATGTGGCAGGTCAAAAATTAAGAGAAGGTAACAGTACAGATTGTAAAGAATGCAAAGGAATCGTGTGTGTGTGTGTGTGTGTGTGTGTGTGTGTGTGTGTAAAGGTAACAGTACAGATTGTAAAGAATGCAAAGGAATCATGTGTGTGTGTGTGTGTGTGTGTGTGTGTGTGTGTGTTTTCTTTTGTTTTAACTTCCTTGCATCTTTTTTTTTCAAGTTCATATTCAGCTGTAGCTCATAATTAGCAGCTAGGCCTCTGGGACCTAATTAACCAATTCAATTAACAGAAAAAGCACAAGAGTCACCCTGACATTTGTCAGCCATTAGGAGGGATGTCAAACTGGCAGTTTCAGCCAGAACATTAATGGTGATTAGCTCATTTGCGACTCATTTTACTCCACTCTCCTCCTGGAGAGGCGGCCTCTAAGCCATGCTGCCCAGAGCTGTGGACCAGTGGCTTGACCTTCAAAGGTCACTAGAAGGCTCCCTCTTAGCTCACCCGCTGGGTCAAGGGGCCCCATCCCAACCTTACTAAGACATGTCTACACTTCCCCCAACTTTTCACTGTCTCTTTGGATGAGCCCAATACTCTTGGCTATTTCTTCAGGGGATGAGAATTCAGCAAAGGCTTCTTTATTAGGGATGAAGCTTTTAAAATCTTATTATTGTTATTATTTGGGGCCTATTGTTTCTCATATTTACTTCTTATGCTCATCAGGGTGGCTGTAGCCAGCTTGGCAGGCAGTTTTTTTCATTCAGACTCTGCCTTTGTTCTTGGAGTTGATTAACTCCAGTACCTTACATAATGCAGACAGGTATTTATATAGTACCGTGACTATCTTTGCCTCTGATGTCCTTTAATTTAACTCCATTTTCCCGGAAGCCCTGATTTAATAGTAAGCAAGGAAGCCTATGTAAATATAAAGCTCAAGTACACAGATGACAGATACAGGGGAAGGTAGTGAGGTCCTGATATATCAGAGACTGGGTGTGTTCCTCCTTCTTCCCTTAGTCAGTCTCCAAGGAAGTTTCCAAGGGCTTGTTTTGCCAGCCTGAAGAAATAACAATCACCAGGTATCCTTTAGAGGTTGTGCTTGGCTGCATGTAAGAGAAAGCTCAAGAAATGGGACTTAAACACACAGGTTTTTATTGCTCTCACCTGACCAGAGGTCCTGAGGGAGGCACTTACTGACAGTACAGCTGCTCCACAACTTCCTCAATCCCTCCCCTTCACCTCTTTCTGTCCCACTCCCAACTTGTCCTCATGGGTACAAGATGGCTCCCACACTTCCAGGCATTGCGACTACATTCCAGGAAGGAAGGAGAGGATGGGGAAAAAGGCAAAAGCTTTTGAAGTCTGTTTTTTTAATCAAGAAAAAAAACCAAAAAGCTTTCCAGAAAGCCCTATCCAGGAGACATCCACTTTTGATTGACCAGAACTATGTCCTACGGCCACTCCGACCGCAAGGGACACTAAGAAATTGGGATTTTCTTGGCCGAATACACTGCTGCCCTGAACAAAATTGTGATACTGTTAGCAAGGAAGAAAGGGAGAATAGACATTGGGAAACTAGTAGTATCTGCCTCACCCATTTATTGAATGCCCACTAGGGGAATGTATTTTCTTTGCAAGAGCCCTACAGGGAGGTGATGATATACTCCTGTTTGACAGAGGAGACAAAGGATGCTGAGAGGTTAAGCTGCTTAAGGTCACACTGCTGGTAAATGGCAGTGCAATGACTGAGATTCAGATGTGCTGGATCCAAAGCCTGTGGGGTATTTTTCCTACCAGCACCACCATGCACTAGCCATGGGTCCTCAAAGACTCAATCTGCAGCCACATAGCAGGAATCCCTAATGATTAAGATTTCATCCAGCTAAAGAATTGGGTAAGGGAAACTCAGAAGATGCTCTTGCCCTTCCATCCAGCCTCTGTTGTTTGCCTGGTTCCAAGCCACACGCTAATAACCACATATATGGGTTTTATTTCTCCCAGTGTTCGCCCAAGTAAGCCCCCAAAGCCACTTTGCTTTTCACCCTCTGCCCTTTCCAGCCAGCCCCCAACCCCGGCTCACACACAAAGTTGACCCACTCAAACTGGAGACACCCTAGGCTCTGCAATTAGGCTGGAGGAGAAAACAGACCCTATTTCAAAAGGTGACTCCCTGCCATTTTGAAATGAGACTTCATTAATTGCAGGCCCCTATTGATTCATTACCATGGAAGAGCCTGGACTGCTCGCCTGTAGCATAACCTTTCTCAACAGAGGGAGCCGGACATTCTTTGCAGGTAATCTACAGGGTCCAACAGCAAATATCTAGAATCGGGACTATTCACGCATGAACAATACAGCAGCTACTTATTGTTGCAAGCATTGTTCCCACACAAAGAGCAGCGGGCAGGTTAAATCTATTTTAGCTGAGAAGGCTACACAGAAATCCTTGCTGCCGAGCATTTGATACAGATCACAGAGTCACCTCAGGGAACAGCAGCTGAAAGGAGAAAGTCATCTTTATTGCTGAACTTGGGAGGTGACAATCTCTCCTCCGCTCCAGCTCCCCAGGACTTAGGTCTCTAAGTGGGAGTAAGGATTTTGTTTTGTTTTGTTTTTATGCCACTCAGTGAGAGTGAGTTTCTAAAGGTGGGTGATGGTACGGATAGTCAGGAAAAATAAAAAAAGGTTTTCGCCATGTTGCATTCAGGCAACAGATGTGAATTCTGGATTCATTCAACGTAAAAAACACGTTCCCAGGGGAGTCAAGTCTGAAGGCGTGAATTATAAGGAAGGGTGTGGCGGCTCAAGAGTTGGTGGGGGCTTAAGTGGTACCATTTGTAACAGCGGGTCTAGTGTTGGAAAACAGGGGCTTGATTCCGTCCTGGATTTGCCTCTCTTTGGCCAAGCAGTGGAAATGCCACTAGCTCAATTCACCCGCCTCCTCCAAGGGTGAGCCCATCAGTGGTCCTTTTGAGACTGCTATGAAGTCCCCCATGTGAGGGCGGGGTGACAGTGGAGAGGAGGTTCAGCAGGGTTACATACAGAAGGGACCTAAGATGTTATTTACTCCAGTCCTCATATTACAGCAGCAAAGGCAGGACCAGGGAGGGGGTGTGGCTTTCCAGGTTGGTTAGTGCTGGGATTGGAAACCAATCCACTACTCCTCATCTGTGGTAGTTTTTTTTTTTTTTTTTTTTTTTTTTTGCGGTCACGGGCCTCTCACTGTTGTGGCCTCTCCCGTTGCGGAGCACAGGCTCCGGACGCGCAGGCTCAGCGGCCATGGCTCACGGGCCCAGCCGCTCCGCGGCATGTGGGATCTTCCCGGACCGGGGCACGAACCCGTGTCCCCTGCATTGGCAGGCGGACTCTCAACCGCTGCGCCACCAGGGAAGCCCCATCCGTGGTAGTTTTGAGTAAGAAACACAGTGCTGAATTGAGGCAAGGGCCTCGAGCAGTCAGAATAGACACCAGCCATCAACAAACACTCATTCTCTACCAGTGCATGATAGAGCTGCCTGTCAGGCCAGCTCTAGACCTCAGGAACCCATCACGGCACACAGCAGGGATGGAGTCTGTGAAGGAACCTCCAGCTGTAAAACGAAGAGGTTGGAGCCGCCGACAGTCACCCATTCACCAGCTGGGGTCCCCGGAAACAGAAGTGGGAAAGTGGGGGATACCATTGGTTGCTTGGAATCGTTTATTCTGCAAATATCTAGAAAGGTGTATGGAGATAAGAAAAGACTAACCAAATGAGAAAAGCAAAGGCTATTTTTTCAGAGCTATAGCAAGGGAGTCAGCCACCATCACTTGCCTTTGGCAGAGACTCAAAGGCAGGCAGAGGGGTGGGCAAGCTTTAGAGCGGAAGAGAGGAAGCTTCACGCGTGCCTGGTGGGAGGCTCTTGGCCTTGGGAGGCTGGAGGCAGCTAAATGGAAGGGGGCATCCTATCCTGTGTGATGGGTGAGGGGTGCATATTTGGCTTTCTCCGGTTGGTCCTAAGTTGGAAACAGGGACAAAAATTAGGGAAGTTGTCAGTTACTAATCGAGTCGTGGTCATTTGGGGCCCATTGTTACAGAAGTTATGTTTTAGCTTCCTGGATTATCACTAGAGATAGCAATCTGGCTTCCCAAAAGTCTGACTCATTGCAGGCTGGCCTCCCAGGCTGTTTAGCATAGATGAGGGGTGCTGCAGGTTGTGGGTCAAAGTTCCATTTTTATGTCTGGTCCAGTCGTTGTCTGTCTGTATATTCAGTCTCCCAGGTGTCTAAGGCCCCACGCTGAGGCTGGATTTCCTAAACTTTCAGGTTGCCTCTAGCTTGGTTCAATCCTTTCTCCCCCACCTTTCTTCTCCTCCGGAAAAATAAAAGTAACTATACCAATGGACTTTGATGTGCCTTCTTTCTAACCACAAACCACTCCTCGTGGATTTCAGTTTGAGTGCCTCTGAAACTTCAAGTTGGAACTGGCTGCTTCCTGTAGGAAAAGCCATTTTGCTTCCTCAGCCACCTTACAAGACAAGATACTCTGGGAGTCTCACATCGCCTCCTTCTCCCCCCGCTGCACCCCATGCCCTGGCTTCCCACCCCATCCGGCAGAGTCACAGTCAGGTCCACGGAACACGCCATTTTGCTTTCGGCTTTGTGCTGCCCTCCTTACGGTCTTGGATCTAATGCTGTGTGCTGATACTGCCCACTATGTGGTCATGTGTGTGTGTGTATTTTTTTTTAAATCGTTGTGAATTCATATAACATATATTAATTTGTATGAAATGTACCCTGTGGACTCTAAGAGTAAGAACAAAGAGTATGTGATAAAAAGTGCATCAGAAGAGGATGTGGAGAAAAGGAAACCCTCCTACACTGTTGGTAGGAATGTAAACTTGTGCATCCACTATGGAAAATAGTACGGAGTTCCTTAAAATATTAAAAGTAGAGTTACCATCTTAAAAAATTAAAAATAGAGTTACCATTGATCCAGAATGCCCACTCCTGAGCATATGTCTGGAGGAAACTCTACTTCAAAAAGATACATGTACCCTGATGTTCATAACAACACCATTTACAATAGCCAAGACGTGGAAGCAACCTAAATGTCCATGGACAGAGGAATGGACGAAGAAGATGAGGTGTGTGTGTGTGTGTATATATATATAAAATGGAGTATTATTCGGACATAAAAAAGAATGAAATAATGCCATTTGCAGCAACATGGATGGACCTAGAGATTATCACACTAAATGAAGTAAGTCAGACAGAGAAAGACAAATATCATATGATATCACTTATATGTGGAATCTAAAAAAAAATGCTACAAATGAACTTATTTACAAAACAGAAACAGAGTCATAGACTTCAAAAACAATTTATGGTTACCTAAGGGGATAGGTGCGGGGGGGGAGATAAATTAGGAATTGGGGATTAACATATACACACTACTATACATAAAATAGATAAATGACAAGCACCTACTGTATAGCACAAGGAACGATATTCAATATCTTGTAATAACCTATAATGGAAAAGAATCTGAAAAAGAATATATATACATACACATATATATATGGATAACTGAATCACTTTGCTGTACACCAGAAACTAACACAACATTGTAAATCAACTATCCTTCAATTAAAAAAGAAATTAATTTAAAAAAAGTGCACAGAGACTTATACAGGGGCAAAAATAGCAATGTCCTTAGAAGGTGATATAAAAATTGGTAGAGGTTGTTTAGTTTGTGACAGCAGATTTTTTCAAATAAACTTTTTATTTTAATATAATTGTAGACATACATGCAGTTGTAAAAAAAATAATACAGAGAGATTTCATGTAACCTTTACCTAGTTTCCTCCCACTGTAACATCTTGCAAAATTATAGCAAAATCACATCTAAGATATTGAGATGGCTACATCTACAGCTGTTATTCAGACTTCTCCAGCTTTACTTGTGCTTGAGTGTGTGTATGGGTGTGTTTAGTCCCATGCATTTTTAATTAAATTTTTGTTTAGTAAAATACACACAATATAAACTTTACCAACTTAACGATTTTTAAGGGCAAAGTTCAGTAGTGTTAAATAGGCTGATATTGTCATGCAACCAATCTCCAGAACTCTTCATCTTGCAAAACTGGAACTCTGCCCAATGTTCTATACAACTTTTTCACATGTGGGTTCCTATAGCCACAGCCAAGGTCAAGATACAGAACGTTTCCATCACCACAAGGATCTCTCCTATTGCTCTTTGGTTTTTTTTTTTTTTTTTTTTTTGCGGTACGCGGGCCTCTCACTGTTGTGGCCTCTCCCGTTGCGGAGCACAGGCTCCGGACGCGCAGGGTCAGTGGCCATGGCTCACGGGCACAGCTGCTCTGCAGCATGTGGGATCTTCCCGGACCGGGGCACGAACCCGTGTCCCCTGCATCGGCAGGCGGACTCTCAACCACTGCGCCACCAGGGAAGCCCCCTATTGCTCTTTTATAACCACACCCATTCACCTGTCTCTTGCCCTCAGCCCCTCATCTGAAATCCCTAGCAACCATATATTCTCTACTTCTATAATTTTGTCATTTCAAGAATGTTATGTAAATGAAACTGTATAGTTCCACTTACAGTTGACTTTCTTAACTCAGTAGAATTCTCTGGAGATTCAATCCATGCTGTTTCACGTATCAATAGTTAGTCCCTCTTTCTTGCTGAGTAGTATTTCATGGTATGGGCGTACCACAGTTTAAACAAACTGTTCACCCACTCAGGGGCATCTGGGCTGTTTCCAGGTTTGGGGTACTATAAATAAAGCTGCTAGGAACATTCATGCACAGGTTTTTGTGTGAACATAAGTTTTCATTCTTCTGGGATAAATGCCCAAGAGTGCAACTGCTGGGTCATATGGTGATTGCATGTTTAGTTGTACAAGAAACTGACAGTTTTTTCCAGAGTGAAGGTGCCCATTTACATTCCCAGCAGCAATGAATGAGATCTAGTTTCTCTATGTCCTCTCCAGCTTGGGTATTGTCCTTTTTTTTTAGCCATTCTGGTAGGTTTATAGTGATGTCTCATTGTGGTTTTAATTTGCACTTCCCTAATGGCTGATGGTGGTAAACATTTGTTCATATGTTTATTTGCTGTCTGGATAACCTCTTTGATGAGATGTCTGTTCATGTTTTTTGCCCATTTTCTAATTGGATTATATGGTTTTTTGCTGTTGGGATTTGAGAGTTTTTAAAACATATTCAGAAACCAGTCTTTTGTCAGATACGTGTTTTGGACGTTTTTTCTTAAACGGTTTTAAGAGGCTTTAAGCTTGCTTGTAACCTCCATTTGTATCAGTTTGACACACATAATAAATGTTCTTTGAATGAACAAATTAAATTGTCTGTTCAAGGTTACAGAATGACTTACTGCCTAGGACAGCTTTCCTCAACTATGTTCCTAGAAACAACAGATGGTAATAAGTATTTGAGATGAACAGGATTCTGTGATCAAATGAGGTTTGATCTTGGAGATCCACAGCGCATGTTAACAGGGTAAGGCTCTGAGCAAAGCATAATAAAGGCTCTGAGAAGTTCTGCAAGAAAAAGCCCATTTAACTTTTTCTAACTCAGCGCTTTCCAAACTTTTTTGACTACTAGACCCTTTATTTCACAGAGCAAAAGATTCACCATCTCTCTGAGCCAGTGTTCCTCAGAGCAGAGTTCAGGAAGGTGGCTCAGGAGCTAGAATTAATGTGGCAAAGAAAAAAGGGAGACGATTCTGGATGAACAAAGGGACAGAGACAGGAAATCACGGGATGCACGGTAGTGGGAGCTACAGGCACTTCGGTGTTGTCAGGGTATAAAGTACAAAGTGGAGAGAGTAGACCCAAGAGGCATGAGAGCAAATAAGGGCCCAGTCCCGTAGAGGGCCTTGTCTGCCAGGCTGGGGAGCTTGTATTTAACTGAGTGGACACACACGGGAGCTCTGACTCTCTGAATGGTAGGATGATGTGGTCAGATTCGAGGTCTAGGCAGATCGTTCTGGTGGTTGGGTTGGAAGGTGACAAACAGGATGACCCATTAGGGGTCTGTCTTGGTGTTCCCGTAGGAGAAGACGGCGTCTGATGAACAAGCCGTGCATTAATGGGGGGCGGGGGGTCAGGGTAGGTAAACTGCCATCCGGTACGTTCCCAGCCTCAACCAAAGCCTTGAGAAAATACTCCCAGACCGGTCTGAAAGCCTCTCCGCAGAGAGCTTGGTGGCATTGAGAGCAAGGGAGACCCACTGAGAGGCAGCAGCCGGGCAAATGGCGTCATGACACAGGTAGAGGGGACAGAGCAGCCGGGACGGTTTCATTCCTCTTTGCCTCTCATTACTTCGCAGTTTCGAATTGGGGACTCAATAAATGTTCTTTGAGTGAGTGAACAAGCTGACTTGTTTGTTCAAGGCTGTTTACCACCTTGAACAAGTTTACCACTTTTCAAAGAGAGACTCACAGCGAGAGCAGCCAAAACGAGATGCCGTTGGTTACTCAGGTAACCAAGGTCTCATTAAGTCCCAGCCTAAGATGATCTGTTCATTTGTTAAACACTGAGCATGAATTAGGGAGTCTGGGACTTTGGGGGCGTGTTGCTAGGAGCAGAGTGGAAGCTCCAAGCTGGACCCGAGGCTCTCCACCCCTCCCACCCAAAGCCCGTATCGTCCCAAAGCATTTGTCCTTAATGGTCAATCCTGAGTGTATTTCAGGGGAAATTTAATCCATGTGGTTTTGATTCATTTACACTTAACTCATCAGAACAGTTTTTTTCCCCCCTGGGAGAGTTTGTTGCCATTTGGGAAGCATTTTCAGATGTGATAAAAGCCTTTAAAATGATCCCAGTGAAAAGGCTGGGAATTGGTCATGAATCTGACATGTGTGGAGGCTGAGGGCTTAGTACGGGCTTTCTTTGCTCTGGTTCAGAGATGGACAATGTTGGTCACATTTTTCTTCCTTGATCTTGGAAATACACTAGATTAGAGAAAGATGGAAAACTTGGGAGAAAAGACCCAAGGTGGAAGCAGTATAGAGCATGGAGGGTGAAGCCCTGGACCCCAGCCTTCAGACTGACAGGCAGGGAGATGGGACCTTCTAATTCAGCTACCTCTCCATGTCCAGTTCTTATAGCCTCAATCACCTTGGCTGTGACAAATGGCTCCAAACCCTGGACCAGTAGATGGTTACAGTGGATGGGCCTTTGGAGAACAATAATACTGACCCTCTCAATCTACATCTGAGAAACCAAAGCCCAGAGAAGCAAGTGACTTGCTAAGATCACATGTCAGGCTTGCAACAGGGTAGAGTCTAAAACCAGTCTCCTAAATCCCACTGTGCATCCCCCCATTACTGCAGACATGGCCCTGCCCTGAAATGTAACCCTCTGGTTAACACTCTCCTCTCTGTGTTCTCCTTAACATTTGTTGAGATTTACTATGTATCAGCTCACTTGACAAGCACTTTGTGTACAATATTTTGATGTGTGACCTTGGGCAAGTGACTCAACCACTCTTAGCTCAAAAGATAATAAACATGGTGGTCAGGAGTGGAAGCTCTGAGTCACGCTGCCCGTGTTCAAATCCCAGGTCTGCCACTTACTAGTTCACTGATCTTGAACAAGTTATTGTTCTCGAACAAGTTCTGCCCCCGAGTTCCTATCTCATAGGACTGTTATAAGGCCAGATATTATTTCAGATAATCCTCCATAATGACCCAATGATGTAGCTACTCTTATTATCACCATATTGCAGGTGAGGGGAGTGAGGCCCAAGACAGTTATGACAGTCACCCAAGATAACTGGCAGATCTAGAATTTAAACTCAGGTCTTTCTGACTCCAAAGAAGCAGGTCTCGGGGATTTATTAGATAATGCTGTACTGTGTATTTGTTTAGTTTTGTTTGTTTTCTCCTTGATTTAATGTAGGCATAGCACAACATCTTTTACATCTTTAATATCTACAACACAAAACAATCATGATTGATATTAAGTATCAAAAACATTTCAAATGAAATTTCCCTTGTGTTCTCAGTACCCAACTTCACTGGCATATTTTGGGAATGTTTCTACATCAGACAGGATGCTCTCAGGTCTAAGAGACAATAACTCAACTCAAACTTGCAAAAGCACCAAAAGAAATATATTAACTTACATAACTGGAAAAGACCACGGTTGAATCCAGCCACTCAGATGTCACCAGGAATCTCTGTCTCACCATCTCTTCTCTCCGCTTTCCTGCAGTCGGGCTTCTTCTCGGGGAGCTCTCCCCAGGTGGCAGTGACATAGCCACCAACAGTACCAGGCTGATGGGCTACCAGCTCAACAAACTCCTGAGAAAGAGGGTGTGCTATCCCCAAATTCCAGCAAAACCTCAGGATTGACTCTTTTGGTCTGGCTGAGGATACACGCCCACCTCCAAAATACTCACTCCTCCAGGGCATAAAGCACAGGGATTGGTCAGCTTTGGTCACATGCAAATCCCCAGAGCCCATGAATGGAGTCAGCGCCATTCAAACCAGAAGCCTGGGTGTGGATGTGATCAAAGGGGTGGCCCCCACGGGAAATCCAGGATGCTATTATGAGAAGGGGAATGGAGGCTGGGCTGCCAGAAGCATCCGCTGTTCACTACACGTTGACAAATGAGTGTTGAGAAAAAAAAAAAAAAGCTGTTGTGTCGCACCTGACACCTCAGTGGACCCAAACCCCTGATCCTCAAACAATCTGGGAACAAGGCTTGAAATTTCCTTTATCTGAGAAAGGCTTTCATCGTGCTCTGCCAGGATGTCCTGAAAACCAAGGGGGCGAGAAGAGCCAGCAGGAGCACCTGTGTGTGGGCTGAGCTGCCATCTGCCCTCTGGCCTGCGTTCACCGTCCCTAGCCCCGTGGGTCACTCGACGTCACCGTTGTCCCAGTGAGGTGGAGGGCGATCTTTGGAGACACTGCTGTTTCCTTTCTCCGTTGGGAACCTAAAAATAGCCTTTCCCTCGGGGGGATTCTGAACAGGGTTGACTTCACCCCTGGTTGTCTTGGGACAATGAGATCTTCTTTCTGAAGGTCAGATGAGGAGGCCACACTGCCAGAATGGTCTGTGCTCTCAGGGACACCCTGTCCACAGATAGCAATCCGCCCGCCCCAGGCAGTTCACCCGGGGGCAGCCGAGGGTGGACTTGAAGGAAGCTAGGAGTATCACGCAAGTTGGTGGAGTAGCCGTATAATCATTTCCTGGCAGCCCGTATTTGTCCACATGCGGAGCCAATGGATGGCCCATTTGGACTGAATCTGTCCCTTGGTCCAATTCAACAAGCACTTAAGTGCCTTTTGTCAGAGCGGGGACAGGCTAAGCAGTAACATTCTAGTAATTCCATCAAACCTCTCAGTCAGCCTTCAGGATCTGGGTGTAAGCCCAGCTCCGGCACATACTTGCTGCATGACTTTGGCCTCCATTTCCTAATCTGTAAAACAGGGATGCTGAAACAGGGGCCTATGTCCTGGGGCTGCCATGAGGATGACATGAGATGACATATATCAGGGCCAGAAGCTGCCACTGTGGGTCACTCCACAAAAGGAGTGGCCTTCCCTCCTCCCCACCTCGGCCAGCTCTGTCGACCTGACTGGCAGAAGGTTGGACAGATCTTTCTCTGCTGCATAGAGATGGGCACGAACCATATCTTGAAAGCTGGGCACGGGCCCGCTGCCTGGCCATCGGTATCAGCTTTCTCCACAACCCCTTCAGGTGGTACTAAGAGGAGGAAGTTACTGGATGAAAATGGGCCATTAATTAGCCAAACACACACCTCAACAGGCACCCTGGGGCTTTACCTATGACTCCAAAATGCTGATTTAAGGCTTTGATATCATGGCTTCTAGATCTAATAATAACAGACCCCAGGTACCAAGCTAACTACTTACTCTCTTTCCACACCTCATTTAATCCTCACAACAGTCACATGATGGCGTCAGCATTATTACTTCTTTTTACAGATGAGGAAACTGAAACTCTGAGAGGCTGTCAAAGCTGCCGCCGTCAGCCGCGTGTGTGAAGAGCACATGTGAATAGGTCCCCCTGCAGGTGAGCGCTGCACGACGGAAATAAAAGCAGCAGGCAGATCTCATGTGGCATTTACAATATGCCACACGTAGCCACATGTGCTAATTCTTTAACCCTCACCGCCGTCTTATGCAAAATCTCAGGGACCACACAGAGGCCCTCGCTAACTTGTTCAAGGTCGACTGCTAATAAAGAGCAAAGCCTTCCAGAGTCCCCGCCAGAACACTTTGCACTTTGCCTGCAAAGCAGTTTTTATAATTGTGATTAATTAACTCCCCCAGCCTCCCAGCCCCGCAACTAGATGCAAGTTCTTTGATGGCAGAACGGTCATTCTCGTATGGCCAGGACACAACAGAACACTTGGCTTGCAGGAGGCACTGAATATGCACTTACTGAAAAGTGAATTACTGAATGAGTGAATGAATGGAGGATATAAGACAGATACCAGGAAGGATTTTAATAGCAAAAACTGTCCAGTCTTTCACCCCAAATGATTGGTGCAGGCATCCAGGCTGGTGGGGCTGGAGTGGGGACCTGAATGCCAGGCCGTGCAGAATAAAATCCCCCAGAGCACACAAACTGACGTCTGGGGGGATGTACTTCCTCAAGTGCTGCCAAGCTCCTTGACCTCCACACTACCTCTGACCAAATAAACATGCCATTCTTCAGACAAACGACAATCCAGCCAACACCCAAAGTGGCCACTGGCCAACAGGCACTTGGGTTCAATGCTGATTTTGTTGAAACAGCTGAATGCTCCATGTGGAGCTCCAGCCCTTCTGCACTGGCTCTCTTCTCTCCCATCTCTGGCTGAGGACACAGCATCCCAAGTTGGGACTCTTAATCTTCCTGAACACAAGGGAGGATGTGCTCCTGACCAGGCGCCAAGGCACCCCAGCACCCTGAGAGGCGGCCCCTGGGTGGATCTGGAACATTCAGAAATGCTGCCATCTTGTGGCCTTCAGGCCGGAGCAAGATACTCTCGGGCCAACTTCAACAAGCAGCTCCTGGAAGGCTCTTCAGAGTTTTCCTTTGTTCTCATTTTGTCCCATCTTGACCTCCGTCCTCCTGCTCCAGGGTGATGACCAATCCATGCTTGCCTATCATTTGGGGATTTGGAATTTTTCTTTCTGAAAAGAGCTCAATCAGAATGCACTCTAGAATCCTTAGGAGTTTTTTTCAAATTCTTTCTCAAAAGAGAACACTTCACTGAGAGTTGGTCAGGAGATTCCCCAGTGTGTCCAGTGTCCCCCTGGGCCCAGCTCGGAGCACAGGCCATGGAGGACGGCCGTGTCTGCAACATCTTGGTCCACCAGAGCTGCTCTGTCCGGGAACCCCGTGGTGGACGTGGGTACTTATACTCAGCTTCTGAAAGCTGGATGGCATTCCCATTGAAAGATGCAGCCTGAATCTGAAAGATCTTGTTCATCAGCAACCCCAGCAAACCCCTGAGGACCCCAGGTAGAAAATTGGCCTCAAGGGGACGCCGTTGAGACAGCAGAGTATCCTTCCTACAATCCTCTGGCATCCTGAAAGGAAGAAGCAAAGCCTTGACTGGGTGCTTTGAGGCTGATTCCTAGAAGATGTTGCTCCAGATGAGGGCCTCACAGACTGTGCATGTTTGCATCACAAAAAGCGTGGGGCAGCCTGTGCCCCCAACCTGTTCTGGGTGGATTATCTGCTTCAGGGCCAGCCTTGGGCAAAACTGTCAAGGGGAAAATAATGATCTTTGGCACATCCCAGCTCTCCTGGAATTTATCAGATTCGTACAGGGCAAGCCCCTGAGGGAAGCGGGTGGAACACAGGACAGGTAAGTTTTGACGGGAAAGGGATCTGGGTACGAGGTCTAGGCTGCTTCCCAAAAGGGGGGGATGGTAAAGGAGGGTGCTCAGTGCTGAGTTGAGCGGTTAGAATCAAAGAGCAGTAAGGGGCTGTGAAATTGACTGACAGCAGTCCTGTCCACTGGGTTAAGTTGAAGCTGTCACGTAGGGCCTGGCAAAAAAGCTACAGGCTACTTCCTGAGTTCAAGGAGATATAGTCTTTGTCCCGCGGGAAGGTGGACAGGGACGAGGCTTGCTGGGTGCCTGCTGACTCTGCAGGGATGGGGCAGAGACACACATATGTATGTTATTGTTTAGCTGACTTCACCTTTAACCATGGGTTGGCCAGGCCTGGACTGTTTGGGGTTATAAAAAGTGAATCTGTCCCCATTTTACTGATGAAAGCACCAAGGCTTATGGAGTGTTCAGTGGCGTGGCCAAATGTTAGGGCCAGTAAGAGGCAGCATTAGAGGCAGGCTATATTCATCTTCTGTGCTGCTGTAACTAAGTACCACTAACTAAGTGGCTTGAAACAACGCAAATTTAGTATTTTACGAGAGTTGGACAAGGCTCTCACTGGGCTAAAATAAAGGTGTCGGCAGGACTGTGTTCCTTCTGGAAGCTCTAGGAAAGAATCCGTTTCTTTGCCTCTTCCGGCTTCTGGAGGCCACTGCCCGCCTTGGCTCATGGCGTCCCCCTCCCCCTTCAAAGCCAGCAGCATTGCATCTCGCTGACACTTCCATCGGGCACACCTCTCTGCCCACTGCCAGGAAACATTCTTCACTTTTAAAGACGAGTTGCACCCACCCGGATAATCCAGGCTAACCTCCCCATCTCAAGGTCCTCAACCTTAATCCCAAAGTCCCTTTTGCCAGGTCAGGTAGCATATTCACAGGTTCTAGGGGATTAGGGCGTGGACATCTTTAGGAGTCATTATTCTGTCCATCGATGGTGGTCTCCACTCACTGGCTCCTCATTCAGAGCTCTGGGCCAGACACACCAGCCTGTGCTTCCCCCCTTTTCCCTCCACCCCTTTCCTGCCTCCCATTAAACACAGAGAGTGACTTCACCTCGGGCTACATCTGCTTCCAAACTGCTTGCTCAGGTTCTCACCCAAACCCACCATTTGACTCAGAAATTACTTGCAGGACTAATTGTTACTTGAGGCTACTTGTGAAAAGGGGATAGTTTATAACAGAAACCCCAGCACAAGGCTTCAAGGTATGAAATGAATTGTTCGGGGAGGGGCCAGGAAACACACACACACACACACACACACACTCCATTTGAGCGCAATACTGCACCTCCCTCTCAGAACACGACTTTAAGATTGTTTTCTAAACCCAATAATAAAATGGAAGCAGAAAGGCAAAACAACAAAAGCTGTGGACTTGGTCTGGGACAAGATTATTCTTTCACTCGTCAAGTGAGTTTGAAGAAAAAGTTGGCCGGATAAAAGAAGCAAGGAGGAATTTGACCGCCTTGTTTAAAGATATGTAAGCTTTTGAGAAAGAGGAATTTGTAAATTAGAAATGTTTGTTGTTGATTTTCTAAATGAACCATTCAGGGTTAATCCCCAGTTGAATGTGGCCCAGTGCCTGTCTGGTTTACCCTAGCTGCCACGTAAAGTTAGGCCTCAAATCCAAATACCTTTCCTGAAAGAATTCTTTTACCTCTCCTTGCAATATGACTCATAATCTTGTTAACTTTATTTGTAAGTGTTTTGCTTCTAACTTTATATGTTCTTCTTTTATTATCAGCCACGTCACAGAGTTTGGTACAATTTAAGTTATGTATAATACAGTGGGTGGGGAGTCTTAGCTGGAGTCTGAACTGCTTTCCCCCAAGGATGCAGGCACGTGTGGACCAGCCCCAGGGATGTGGAGTCCCTCTAGCAGGACTCTACCTACCTGAGAGATGGGGGAGCCTCCTGAGAAAGGACTCATCCTAGAGGAAGGGAGAATGGACAGTGTTGGAGAAGATGGGGGTTGGTACTCCAAGTGCAGGCTGTGACTCATGTTAATCTCCATTTCACCCATCTAAGCTGGACCTCGAGTTCTCAGAAGGGGCCTGTGACAGAAGGAAGTGAATGGAAGCTGAAAGGGCAGGACAAGTGGGTAAACTGACAGAGGCTGCTGCTTGCTTCCCAGCCCTGCAGATGCCATGGAGGCCAGAGGAAGGTGGATGGAACTACCAAAGGAGAGTGAGGATGTGTGGAACCAACCCCTAAGAAGAAAGAAGATGATGGGTCTCCAGGTTGAAGAGTGGGAACCCCCAGAGTAAGAGAGGGTCAGTTCCAAGGGTGTGGGAGAGCTTTGAAGGTTTGCTCTTTTCACTTTCTCACATTGTCCCGGGCAGACCACTGATCTTTATCTCCTCTGCAAGGCACAGCAGTGCCCATCCAGCATCCCTTGGAGGATGGAGGTCAGCAGCAAGTTGAACTTCAGCCTAGCCAGGGTGGTGAGCCACCCTCCCCAGGGGAAGCTCAGCTCCAGCTGAAAATGCAATCTTACTCTACATTCCCTCTGCCCTGTTCTGTGTCCCTCATTCTCCTCCTGAGAGCTCTCCACTAAGACATCACTTGAACAAAAATCCCTGCTTCAGGGTCTGCTTCTAGGAACTTGACTTAAGACAGTAGAGTAAATGGAAATGGCTAAAGTGGCAGAAATTAGTCCTAGTATAATAATAATTGTAAATAGGTTAAAGTCACTGATTTAAAAAAAATAGAGATTCCTGATTGGATCAAAAGTAAAAACGAAAAAAATGAATAAGAACCAAAGTCCAGAAATACACACAATTAGTAAACTTACATTAATAGGTGTTTATAGAACAATGTATCTAACACAGAATATACATCATTTTTTGAGTGCACATAGAACATACACAAAAACTTACCCATAAACTTAGGCATAAAAGAAACCTCAATAAATTCTAAAGAGTTAATATCAGACAATGTTTTCAGATCATGTTGGGAAAAGAAGAAACCGATATTAGCTTAAACCAACTATTAGCTTAAAAAATTACATCCATTAGCTAACTAAAAATTGTGCTATTTAATTACTCTTGGGTTGAAGAGAAAATCGTAAGGGGAGTTCTAAAATACTTAAAGCTAAATGCAAATGAAAGCACTGTATACCATGATTTGTGCACCACATGAAAGAAGGAACATATGGCTTTAAATACATTTGTCCAGGAAAAAAAACCGAAACAAATCATCTAGGCTTTGAGATCTAAACTTTCACATTTTTTCAGCAGCAAAAAGAAATCTCAAAAAGGCATGATGGAAAGAAATAATAAAAATAGGATAAATAGTAAGAAATAATGGAACTGAGAAAAGAAAAAAATTAACAAGACTAACAAGATCAAAAGCTAGCATTCTGAAAAGATTAATAAAAAGAGACAAATGGCTGGTTAAGTTTATTTTTTAACTGAAATTTTGGTTGAGAGAATTGTAGATTTACATGCAATCATAATAAATAGTATATAGAGATTTTATGTACTCTTTTCCCGAAAGGTAACATTTTGCAAAACCATAGTACAAAGCACAACCAGGATATTGACAATATTACAATACACTGATTTTATTTAGAATTTTCCAGTTTTACTTGTACATATTTGTGTGTGTGCATGTGTGTGCACTTAGTTCTATGAAATTTTTTCAACTTATTGCACCCAATTTATTCAGTTACTTTGTCGATGTACAGTTGATTTACAACGTTTCAGGTATACAGCAAAGTGATTCAGTTATACATACATGTATAGGTCTATGCAATTTTGTCACATTTAGATACGTGTATCTGCCACCCCAGCCAGGATACTGAATAGTTCCTTTATCCAAAGGATCGCTCGTGAAAAATTGATTTTGGAAAGAAGGGAGAGAAGATACAAATAAATAGATACATCATTAAAGCAGATAAATACCTATAGATGCAGTAAAAATTTAGAGAATAATAATAGAATATTATGAACAGCTGTATAGCAAAAGATTGGAAAACTTAGGCAAAATGGATAAATTGTCAGAAAAAAATAAAAAGCCCAAACTGGGATAAGACAAATAGAAATATTGAATGGAAATAGCTAATAGAGTAATACAGTCGATTCTTGAACAACATGGGTTCGAGCTGCATGAGTCCCCTAACTGGTGGACTTTTTCACTAAATTGTACTACAGTACAGCACAATCAGTCCACAGTTATATGCGTGGATGGAACCACGAATATGGAGGGCCAACTGTAAAGTTATTTGTAGATTTTTGACTCCACGGAGGGTTGGCACCCCTAACCCTCATGTTGCTCAAATATCAGCTGTAGATATGGTGATCAAATAGGTTTCCACTCTAAACTCCAGTATCAATTTTAGAAGTAAATTCTATTAAATTGTCAAATTAATGGTAATCCTTACCTTACACAAGTTGTTTCAGAAATCAGAAGGAGGGAAAGCTACCTAACATATTTTATGAGAGGAATACGCTAGAAAGATATTAGCTAACCAAATTCAATAATATAGCTAAACTAAATAATGTCAAAGTATAGCTCAACCTCAGAAAATTGAATGAAATTCACTATATTATGTACTTAAGAAGAAAAATTACACGGTTATCTCAATATATCCAGAATATGATTTTCATAAAGTTCAACATCTAATTATGATTTTTTAACTCAGAGAAAAGGTACTTTGAAAAAGCTTTCCTTAAATTGTTAAGTGCCCAATACATATACATGAGCAAAAGCTAAACTTAATGAAAAAAATTCAGATATATTTCATTAAGATTGTTAATGAGACAAATATATACTTTATCCTTTTAAACAACATAGTATAGGATATTCTGTCCAATACTACAATAAGAAAATGAAACAAAATATGGAAAATTGAAAGAATTTTTTAAAATTGTACTTATTTGTAGATGATAATGATCATTCCCACAGTGAATCCAACAGAATCAATAGAAAAAACTCTTAAGACTCCTAAGTGCCTGGCAAGATTGCTAGATGCAAGAGTAATTTATATACCTCAATGAAAAAAGTTGTCTCTGACTTCTACTTATGGTTATGTTGAAGTCCTGGGACAGGACTTACCATCCTACCATAAACAACTAGAAAACAGGATAAAATATATGAAACCGCTGTTTTCAGGTATTGAACAGCATGTAGCACAGGACTACGATCTTTCAAAAAAGGCAAAAAATGAGGCAAACCCTACAATCCCTGACCTGCCTGGAAGAATATTCTGGAATACAGTAGGAAGAGGGGACTTCTCAAGCAGTTCATGGCTGCCCCACTGAGCTGGGAAGAAAGATATCAGAGTTTGATGAGGCTGAGGAGACTGGAACTTGTGGGTAGAGAACCAGAGAGGAAGGAGGTTAGATAGAGGAAGAACTCCATGCCATATAGAGGAACAAAATAATGCCATTTGCAGTGACATGGATGGACCTAGAGACTGTCATACAGAGTGAAGTAAGTCAGAAAGAGAAAGACAAATATCATATAATATCACTTATACGTGGAATCTAGAAAAATGGTACAGATGATCTTATTTGCAAAGCAGAAATAGAGTCACAGATGTAGAAAACAAACTTATGGTCACCAAGGAGGGAAGGGGAGAGGTGGGATGAATTGGGAGATAAGGATTGACATGTATACCCTACTATATATAAAATAGATAGCTAATGAGAACCTACTGTATAGCACAGGGAACTCTACTCAATGCTCTGCAGTGACCTAAATGGGAAGGAAATCTAAAAAACAGTGGATATATGTATATG
Organism: Neophocaena asiaeorientalis asiaeorientalis; assembly: GCF_003031525.2. Classification (NCBI taxonomy): domain Eukaryota; kingdom Metazoa; phylum Chordata; class Mammalia; order Artiodactyla; family Phocoenidae; genus Neophocaena; species Neophocaena asiaeorientalis. The sequence continues at coordinate 4,150,236 of NW_020174301.1, forward strand.
TATAACTGATTCACTTTGCTGTACAGCAGAAACTAACACAACATTGTAAAGCAACTATACTCTAATAAAAATTAATAATAATAAAAAAAGAACTCCACGAGTTTCTGCTGACTACTAAAATGTGCCCATGTAGAATGAAACTCTGTGCAACCAGGAAAAGAAGGTTGGGGAACTGTAAAGTAAATAATTTCAAGAGTTTACACAGGGCAAGGAGACACTTGAGTTCTGACCAACTGAAGGAGAGAGTTCTTCTTGAACATCTGAAATTTTCAGTACAGTCACTAGAAAAGTCATACCTTAGTAATAGGTTAAAATAGCCCAGAGTAAAGGTTACTTTAAATCTACCCTTAAAAATGGTTAAAACAAGCCTCAAAAGGACAAGCTGATCTGCACATTACTAAACTGCCTGTCAGACAAACCCAACACTCCAGAAAAAAAACAAGAAAATCTAGCACTACACAACATAAAATTCACAATGTCTAGCACCCAAAATGTATTACTCAAAATGGCAAGAAATAGGAAAATATGACCCAGAGCCAAGAAACAAAATAATCAAAAGAAACAAACATGAAAATGACAAATGATGGAATTTGCAAACAACGTTCTTATATATGAAATAGTATATTATTGCTAAAAAGACAAACTGTAGGAAGTTACATGTATATATGGTAAACTCTAGAGCAACCAAAAAACAATCAAAGAGGTATAGTTAATGAGCTATTAATGGAGAATTAATTTAATGTGAAATAATACCCAATTGATCCACAACAACATGGGATATGAGAGAAAAATAAATAACGGGTGGGAGAAAAAAAAAAGGGGATAACAAAGCAGTATATTTAAATCCAACCATATTGTTAGTTACATTAAATGTAAATGATCTGAACACTCCAACTAAAAGACAAGTTTGTCAGACTGGACCCAATTATGTGCTATTTCGAGGGAAATGAGAAAATATTTTAACTTCATGAAAATGAAGACCAAAAAATGAGATGCAGCTAATGCAGGATTTAGAGAGATATTTATAGCCTTAAATAACCATATTAGGAAAGAATAAAGGTTAAAAATCAGTAATCTTACCCTCCACTATAGTAATCTTACCTTTTGTTACATGAAGTTAGAAAAATAAGAACAAAATAAACTTAAAGTTAGTAGAAGGAAGAATATAATAAATATAAGAATAGAAATCCAAGAAACGGAAAACAGACAAAAAAAAGGGGGGGGAAGAATCAATGAAACAGAAAGCTGGTTTCTTAAAAATGTCAATAAAACTGATAAATTTCTAGTTAGAATCGCCAAAAGAAAGAAGAGAAGACAGAAATTACTAATATCAACTGTAAATGAGGAGACATCATTATGAATCCTACAGACATTAAAATAATAATGGAATAATAAGGGAATAGTTTGAGCAATGTTATCAAATAAATTTAACAACCTATCTGAAACGGAAAAATCACCTAAAAGACCCAAATTTTCAACAACAACAACAAAAAATAACTCAAGAAAAAAATCCCTCAAGTATCTTAAATCAGTTTAAAAAATAAATTAGTAATTAAAAACTTTCCCACAAGAAAAATCCTGCCCCTGATATCTTTACTGGTAAAGTCTATCAAACAGTTAAGGAAGAAGCAATATCAATCTTAAGTTTTTACAGAAAATAGAGTAAGAAGGAATACCTCCTAACTCATGTTATGAAGCTGGTATTACCTGAATATGGAAACAAGGCAAAAGAACCCCAGCAATTCTAAGAAAAGAAAATTATAGACTAATGCTTTCCATAAAATACCTGCAAAAAACATTAACAGGATTTAGTAAATCTAAGCCAATAATGTATACAATGGATAATACATTGTGTCCAAGTGGTGTTTATCCCAGGGATGCAAAAACAATAAAAAAGATCAATTCACCTTATTAATAGAATAGAGGAGAAATCTTACATGATCATCTCAGTAGATATAGAAAAGACATTTGATAAAATTCAATACCCATTCATGATAATAACACTCAGTAAATTAGGAATAAGAAAGAACTTCCTCAGACAGATACAGGTTATCTATAAGAAATACCTACAGCTAACATCATACTTTAGAGTGAAAAATGAAAATTTCTTCCTTAAGGTTGGAAATAAGCAAAGATGTCTGCTCTCACCATGCCGGTTCAGTATTGTACTAGAGGTCCTAGACAGTGCAATAATATAGGAAAGAAATTTTTTAAATTGAAGGTATACAGATTGGAAAAGAAGTGAAATTCTCTTTATTTGGAGAATTTATTTGATTGTCTATGTAGAAATTCCCAAGAGTCTATAAACATGACACTGGAACTAATATACTAATTTCACAGTATTTCATGATACGAGGTCAATATACAAAAATCAATTTATTTCCAGATACTATCAAACAAAAGTTAGAAAATAAAATTCTTAAAAAGGCAATTCTAATTTATTGTGATGGAAAGTGAATCAGTGGTTGCTTTGGGTGAACAGAAGCTGTAAGGATTGATTACAAAGCAGCAAGAAGGGACTTTTGCAGGTGATGTAAATGTTCTATATTTTGATTGTGGTGGTGATTACATAGGTGTACACACTTGTTAAAGCTCATTAAATCCTATAATCAAAATGGGTGCATCTTACTGTCTATAAATTTTTGTGTTGATAACGTTGAAGTTTAAAAAAGTTAAAAAAAAATATTGTGGTTCCACTACACCAGTGATAACCTACTAGAAAAATATAATAGAGATCATGTCACTATTCATAATAGTCTACCATCACCCTCCATTACCAGGAGTATCTAGAGATCAACCTAAAAGTACACAAGATCTTTACAGAGAAAACAATTTAAGTAAAATAAACCTAAATAAGTAGAGACATAGAACATACTTATAAATAGAGCAACTTAAATGTCAATTCTCCCCACATCAGTTCTTAAAATTCTATTCAATTCCAATAAAATTTTTTCTTTTTTGGACCTTTATAAATCTTCTGAAATTAAGAAAAATAAAGCTGCACAAATGGCGAAGATAATTTTGAAAAATAAAAAGGAGCAAAGAAAGAAAACTTTGTCCTTTTAAATATCAAGATATTCTACAAAGACGTGGTAATATAGATAATGGGGTATTAGTGCAAAAGAACAGACAAATTGACAAATGGTGTAAAGAAGGAAACTCAGAAAGAGACCAATAATGTATGATAAAGAGGCACAAGGATTCAGTGGAGAAAAGAAAGTGAATTATTTAATAGATTCTGTTAGGGTAACTGGCTCAGTGGATGAACATAAATAAAGTTTGACTCTAATTCAAACCACATTGAAAAATAAACTCAAAAAAGGCCTAAATGTGAAAGAAAAATGCTGCGTATTCAATAGAAGAATATGTAAAAGAATATCTTTTTGACCTTAGGGTGGTAAAGCTTTCTTCAATAAGACACCAAAAGCATAAATCACATGGCAAAAATTGGTGAACTTGACTACATCAGAATTTAAAATATCTGCTCAAACATGGCCACTAAAGCCATAATTAACTGATGGGTGGCATATTGGGAGGAGATAATAAACACTGTCTAAAACTAACAAAGAAGTAGACTCTAGAATATAAGATACTGCAAACTAAGAAGAGAAAGACAGAAAATCTAATGCGGAGATGTGAGCAGCTCCTAGAAGGGGAAGCTAAATGGCCAATAAGTTAATGGAGAACTGTTCAACCTCATCAGTAATTAGAAAGATGCAAATTAAAATAGCAATGAGATGCCGATTGGCAACAATTAGAAAAGTCAGAAGAAAAGACAAAATGTTAGTGAGGATATCGGGAAACAAGAAATTTCCAATCACTCAATTCTCCGGAGATACAAGGCCCCCATTGTCCCCAGTGAGCTCTGGGTTGCTAGCTGGGTGCTTGGGCAGGAATGGCATGGAGCCACTTCAAGTGATGCAACGTGAGCTGTCAATGAGCTACCAGGTAACCGCCAAGGGCAGCCTGGATGCACGCTAACAGGAGAGACCAGGGTGGCATTCAGGTCCTGGCACTTGTCCAGATCGGATGGGAAAATTCAGGAGAGGGTTAAAGAATACAGTATTTTTCTACTCGGAAATGTACAAGGGAGTGTGAGCGAAAGCAGTTATGGGGTGTTGGAACATTAATACCTGCCTCCTGCCTCTCATTCTTCCAAGGAGGAAAGGAAGATAGCAGATATGAGTGAGGTCCGTGGGTCTGGCTCCTCTGGTGCTTTGAACATTCTCTGGGACCCTGTGTGGGGGACTCTCCCTGCCTTAGAATCCTCATCCACACTGTGGGAGGGCTCCCTGCCCCTGCCTACCTCACAGGCCAGGTTACATAAATACGAAGACCTGCAATTTCAAAATGCAAGTGGTGGGCTGAACCACTAGGAAGAGTTTGCTGGGCTGCTTTGAGGTTTGACCTATTTCTTTTTTACCAGGAGCTTTTTTGGAAACTCTCTTTGTTAAGGCTTTTCCTTCCTTTTTCCTTTCTTCCCTCTGATTTTGACATCAGCACAAAAGCCAGCGTGGGCAGAATTTGGGCGTTTAAGGACACTGCAGAGCAAGGAGTCCATTCCCGACCCCTCCTCCCTCCCAGGCCCTGGTCTCTGCAAGAGTCCCTCTGAAGTCCCAAAATGAAGGACAAGGTTCTTCATCCTCTGTTCCCTGGAGGTCCCACTTTCTGGTCTCTCTATTCGGCAGCCCAGGACTGGGGTCCCAAGCAGAAGCCTCAGGACCCGAGGTTTGTCCAAGGCCACCTAAGCCCAAGGCTTATCATACTTCCCCAATCCATCGCTCCAAAAAAAAAAAAAAAAGAACTTTGGGTCTACAAAGTGTGCCCCCAACAGAACATTCAGGAGGCAGGATAGACTTGTCTATGGGATGAGACTCTAGCCACTAGCTTCACATCCCCTAAAATTTTCCCTACCTGGCTGACTGTGGTCTAAGAATTTGCCATTAGCACTAAAATCAAATAAGGAAAACTTGAACCCAGCCAGGAGTATCCCATTAAGTTTTATCAGTCATTTATGCCTCAGTGTAAATGAGATACTCAGAGCCTGAGGTAGAGTGTGAGAAGATTCCAGAAGCCTGCCATGTAAGATGGAGACTTTTAAGCGGGAAGAGGGCACAGGTAGGACAGGTGAGGGTGCCAAAGAAACACTGATGCACTCCTGCTGGCTCTGGTTGGGACTGGCTTGCCCAAAGGCTACCCAACACCCTCCCACCCTGCCCCCGGGATGCTAGTCCTGGTTCCCTCTCTTCCCAGGCTGGTACCAGCTGTCAGACCCACTAGCATCTCCTGATCCTACCTCTCCACTCACTCCTCTTTCACCTTCTCTCTCTACAGATCTCTCCATCCCTTTTTTCATTTTCTCTTTCCATTTTTTTCACTCTCTCATTTTTCTTTCTCTTTCTCATTTGTCTTTCACTTTCACATTTTATCTTATTCATTTCCCTTTTGACTTGTCTTTCACATTCTCTCTTTTACTTTCATCCTCTTCTATTTCACTTTCACTTTCTCTAACTCCCTTTTCGCCGTAGTACTCAGCCTGCCCTTCGAGAGCATGGTGTGTCCTTCCTATGTCCTAGATCTGTTTTGATAGCCTTCACTAGAAAAGAGGGTTTTGTTCATGTACATGCCGTACGCCTGCTGAGCATCCACACTCCCTTTTTTGTCTTTCTCTTTCCCTTCTTTTTCCCTTTCCTCATTTTTGCTAGTTTCCCCTCTCTTGTCTGTGTCTACCTCCCCCTCTCTCCTTCTCTCTCCTCCCTCTCTATCCTTCTCTCCCCCATCCTCTTCCTTTCAACTGCATGAACATCTCAATGCACCATGTCGGCAGATCCTTGCCGGTCTGATATTTTATACTAGGTGCGTCTGCCTTAACTATTCTACTTAAAAATTAAACCCATCTGCCCCAAACTGAAAACAGCCTCTCCCTCACCAGGGACAATAAATATTGATGACTTGAGGCATGATTGGCTTTATGATGTTTGATGACAACTGATATCAGTTACAGAACTTACATCATTTAATAAAAAAATGAAAAGCCCTAGCAGGGATGTTGCATGTCAACAGACATTATTAAATGTCAAAAGAAATACATTTTCTTCAAGAACCTGAAATCTAAACAATGTGAGGGTGCTGGGGGATGGGGGCCGGGCTGGGGATGTTTGGACAGCTTTTATGTGCAGTTAGGGATATTGTTTCTTTTTGTGTCCACCCTAATTTGTGCCAGTTGATTTTTTTTTCTAGAGCACTACTACAGCCACCAGTACAAAACCTTTCTCAAGAAATCCTCCTCCTGTTCATTATTTGAAAAGCTGAGTCCATTTGAAGACTCTCTCCTTCCCCCAGGGGTGACCTCTGAGATGCTCCAGAGAAAACTGGATATACTGAAGGGCAACCAGAGCTGGAAGCCGAGGATGAGGTGAGAACACTTGTGACTCTCTTTATTTTTATTGTCAGTACAAAATCAGGACTGTCTGGCTCTGAAGTTGATAGCACATAAACCAAAGTCTGGTATGTATGCCTACTGTGCTTCTATTTATACCCTGATAAGTTAAATATAAATAGCGTTATTAAAGGGGTGACTGCCAACATTTCTATTGGGGGTACATTCAGTCATAAAAAAATATAAGGGTGGAAACATTTACTGCTGTTTTAAATGTATTTATATGCTTTATGGAGCTGGATTCTGGCTACCTAAGATACTTCCCAAGACTCATTTGGGTATGTTTAGAAGGATCATAAATTCTTGTGGTCTTGAGGGTGGTTTGGTGAATTAAGTCCCTAAAGTCTTTTGTAATTGAAAAGGTTAACATGGCGCCTTCAAATTCCTAACTGACCTCCCTCCCACTCCCAGGAGCTTATGCAGTGGGAGAATCAGACACCTTTTTAATCACTGCAGTTGTCGTGGTCTTCCAAAGAAGGTTCTGGAAGAACTGCAATGGGAATGCAGGGGTTTATGCTACTCGATCCTGCATCTGTAAAACAGGGTTATTATTCATACCCATCTGACAGAGTCATTGTGGAAGTCCCAGAAATATTGTTTGTGGAAGTGATTTGAAAATGGCAAAGGGCTGAGTGGTATCTCTTGTGGAGAAGCAGCCTCGATTTTATCACCTGTGAAATGGAGACGCTAACACTTGCCTCTTAGGCCTTTAGTGGAAATTAGACACAATGTGTGTCTAGTTAGACACAGTGGAAATTAGACACAATGGGTGTGAAGCTGTTGAATAAACAATGAAGTGCTGCATTCTTTCATTCATAAATACTTCTCAACACTGACTGTTCCTAAGATGGGCTGCTGGGAGCTGAGGATGGAGACAGAAGTTGTCTGAGGGGCAGTTTTGACCTTGAGGTTAAAGGTCAGAGCTGCTGACCTTTGACCTCAGCAGCCCTGGCCTCGGAACCTAGAGGCCCCCTGCCAAGGCTGTGGGGGGATTTCATGACTATGGGAGGAAGTGCCAAGGAAGGAAGGGAAAGAATAACTGGGTCTAAATTGTCCGAGCTATGGAGGGTGGGGCGTGGGCGCACGGGTGCGTGGGGAGGTTGACCTTTACTGGTTGACTGGTTGTCCAAGGCCAGTGGATGCACAGGAATGGCGCTGAAGGGAAAGAATGTTGCTGAGTTTGGATAAAGGATGAGCTTCAATACCTCGGATGAGGAGAATGGCGAGCAAAACACAAGGTGTGTTAGGATGTCTGTAGACATCACCATCGCGCTCACATTCACAAGATTTGCTCTGTTTCCTCTTCGTGCGGTTAAGGTTGGAAGGAAACTGGAGTGCTTCGAAGGTCCCACGTCCAGCTTCAGACAGGCCTTCTGCCATCCTGCCCATCACCCGCATGATCTTAGTCTCCAGAGCTGGGAAGTGGGAGTGGGCATTGACAGGATTCTCTCAGAAGTGACCTTCTTGATTTGTTCAGCAATTCCTTCCCTCAGCCGAACCAGAAAAACTGCTGAGCCTGAGGTATCTGGCATGGGTTATGGTGTTCTGGATCCTTTAAGGGCAAATAACTATAAAATGAAAATGGTTCCCTTAAAAGTTCACTTAGTCCTTGGATGTG
>NW_020174301.1:4158607-4337629 GCF_003031525.2 Neophocaena asiaeorientalis asiaeorientalis
GGTCTCACTATTTCCAAATGAACTTCCCCCTAATTAAGAGCAAGTGCAAACAGATGGGGAGGGTGTCTTTCATAATAGAAACAGGCTTTTCATGACTGACCACCAGCAAATTAAAAAAAAAAAGTCACTCTCTCCCTGCTTTATTCCTTTTGGACATCTACTCCTTTTGGAAGTTGTCCCTTTAAATGAGGTAGACAAGCTGGAGTTGTTTTCCTCCAAGGAATTTAAGAGAATCAACATGTTTCCTTTCCTGGTTGCATCTGTGGTTCAGTTTCTTAAAATATTTCACGTCTTAAAGTAACCTCCGATTGACAGCTGCAGGAGAAGAAAACAACAACAAAAAAAGACAACTTGTAGTTGTCAGAATCGGAATGTGTATCAGTTATGCTGGGAGACAATGAAAACATCAAAAAGCACATGCAAGCCATAAAAAATTCAGGTCCTCTGAAGCAATGTGGGACACGCTTGGTTGTGCTCCTCATTTGCATGTCAGTACCCACAATGCTCTGCAAGCTCCCAGATCCTTCTGAGCAGGCCCAGTGTCTGAGCTCTAGGGAACGAAGTGAAAGTTTCGCATGTGCTGGTGCGTGAGGGAGGTACTTTGGTATCTGCCGGGGGGGGGGAAACGCAAGGCGGGTGCGGGGCTGTGGTGATTAGCAGCCAGCCCTCTGGGGCTTAATCACAGGCTGGGGAGCCGTACCTTGCCTTTTGTGTTGGTTTTTTGTTTTTTGCTTTTTGCCTTCTTCTTCCCTTTCCCCAGACACTCTGTGGTGGTGAAGTCACGCTGTGCAGGAAGAGGAGGACGCGTCAGACTTTAGAAGTCCTGGCTGGCTGGCTTGCTACAGTACTCGCCTGGAATTGGAGATTTTTGTGCAATGTGTTTTCTGACTCGAATCCTCGCCCCAAGATGCACTGGCCTTTTTGGCGTTTGGGCTCCTGTGGACAGTCCTTGCTTGGTTGATGCAAAAGACAGTGGTGCCACCATGACCCACTGGGGTCAGGGGTTTCCCCTCAGCCCTGGTAACAGGGCACCCTCTGACCTCATCCTTCCCACCCAGACATGATGCTTTTCCCTCCAAACCCTGCTCCGCAAGCCGTGTACCAGAGCCATTATCTGGATATTCCAAATTCCAGGGGGGGCTTGGGAATACAGGCCTCAAACTAAGAGCTGGAGAAGGAGGAAAAAAATTTTTTTTTTTTTCGGTATGCAGGCCTCTCACTGCTGTGGCCTCTCCCATTGCGGAGCACAGGCTCCGGATGTGCAGGCTCAGCGGCCATGGCTCACGGGCCCAGCCGCTCTGCGGCACGTGGGATTCTCCCGGACCGGGGCACGAACCCATGTCCCCTGCATCGGCAGGCGGACTCTCAACCACTGCGCCACCAGGGAAGCCTGAGGAAATAAATTTGGCCCCTAACTAGCCCCTGCCCCCAGCCTCCTGGGTGGTCTTGTCACTTGGCACCCTCCATTTCTCCCTTCCTTCCCCAGACTGTCCCAGGAGCTACAGAGGACCGTGACTCTTATTTCACTTGTGACTTTAAAATGGCCAAGCATTCCGGGACATGACAAAATACATAAAAAAGAAAAGTAAAGCTCAATCTTTGAGGCTTCTACCTGGAAGGTTTTTGTCTGGGTTTGTACTTTGATTTTGGAGCTTTGCTTTTCTCAGTGCGGCAAAGGAGTTCTTAGGCTAGATTAATTTAGCGGTAGGATGATCTGGGCAGAAGAGTGAACGCAGATACATGAGGGCTTTCAACCCAGCTCCTGAAACCCCAAGCTTCAGAGGTAAGATAAAAGTCAGCCCCCATCCAGAATTCCGAAGCGGGCTCCCCTGCAAGCCAGATCCAGCCGACAGATTTGTTTTCTTCAGTCTGTACACAGTGTTGTAAAATGTGTTGAATCAGTTGCCAGCATTTGAAAATCAGGAGCTTTTATAGCATCTCTTAAAACATCTGAAGATCTGGTCGCTCTCCGCCTACATTTCTTCCTAGTAACGGCCAGGCAGGGTTGCATAGACAGCGCCCCCTGGGGGAGGCTCTCTTCTCCTGCAGGGCCTGCTGTCTCTGGTCCACCACAGGCCCTCAAGCCACCCACTCCACTTACCTATGTTCCTGTCTGGATTTGCAGGCTTTTGCATGCTCGGTCTCAGCTAGAATCCCTGAGTTTTTCTACTTTGTTACCAATGACATTGGCATAGGGCTGACCCAGCCCTCAGCTTGGACAGCTTTCCACGGTGGGAATAAACGGGAGGCAGGACCGAGGGCCTTGTCTCACAAGCACTCCCAGCTTTTCTGTCCCAATCCCCCAAATGTGCTCTGCTTTAGCAAATGTGTTTTTCACCTGCTGCAGGCTGAGGAATCCGCTCTGGACTCCCGCCTCCTCTTGGCATGCATATTTCCCTTCACTTCTGTTGCCTAAAGTAGTCTGGGGTGAGGGGAGGGTTGCAAGGTTTGGATTTTTAAAAATTCCTTCCCGGATTTGTTGTGTCTAATTTGGGCTGCAAATGGTTTTTGGTGTCAACGACTAACCACTGTTTGGTCTGCACAGCCATCTCTGTTGAACTTGGATGACGGCGAAAGCCCAGGTTCCCCAAATAAAGTCTAAATACATTTACACATTTATTCCCACATGCATCTTTATGTTTCTGCCTGTCTCACCACACCTCAGACACATCCATGGATGGGAGCATCCTGGGAAGAAAACGAGCAGGTAATTTGACCCTTTACTGTAAACTTCATAAAAGAAAAAAAACCAGCAAGTTGACCCAATGGATAGTGAGTAAGAAAGATGCTTCAGAGCAAGGGTGTTAGAATGAGAATTTAGACTGCAATTTGGTTGTTTCCTTATGACCTAAAGGACAAATGATATCACTAGAGTGAAGGATGGGAAATAAAGTAGAGAGTAGAGAAAAATAAGTGAAAAGGTCACTTTTAAAAATTACCCCTCCCCCTGCTAAAAAGCAATCAAATTAGGATTCTTTACCAATATCAGAACCTTAAATATGTTTAATATTCACCAAGTTATGAGACAGTTCTAACAACAGGTGATGCCAGGTTTTACTAATACTGATGATGACAGTTACCGTTGACTGAAAGCTCACTGTGTCCTAGGCACAGGGCTAAGGGCTATCGCACTTTGACTCCTTTAATCTTTAGAACAACTCTTTAAGGTCGATGTGTTGTCCCCATTGGACAGGCGAGGAAACTGACAGCATCGTTAAGTAATATGTCCACAGTCCCAGAGGTGGAAAGGGATGCAGCTGGTATGCAGGCCACACCACCCTGCAGTGTAATCTGGGCCTGGACCCCAAGACTGATGCCCACCCCCCTCACCAGCTGGCCAGAGCAAGGATCTGGCAGACAGCCTGCCTTGGTCATGACGGGCCTGGGAACTGGCACACTGGAGAGTCTGAGAAGGCTACAGGGAAACAAATGGTGTATTTGACCCACAATTCCATTGCTAAAAGTGACCCCCAGGGATGTACCATGGGAAGCCCACTGGCTCCCCTTCTATGAAACCCTTGATCTTCAGAGATTATCCCACTGTAGACCAATTGATAGAATAAGGCACTGCTTGGCAGATTTGATGGTTTCTTCACCCTGAATATATGTGGCTGGGCGGGGGGACGCAAAGCATTCTCATTACTTGGCTGAGGTGACAAGGCCATACCGGAAGCAAGGCCAGGATTGAGAGGCAGAGGCAGAATTGAGAGGAAGCCCCATCTTCTACTGCGTCATATCTGAGGAGAATGGTGAGGATGAAATGGGGGTTTGAACCCCAAGGCGCATGGCTGGAGAGAGACGAGCATCATCAATGAACCCTGAGTCAGAACAGGGCAACTCTTTATATGGTGACTGCCAAATGTGGGCAGTGGCTGAAACAAGCTGGGAAAGACTGAAGGCTCAACTTTTATATACCCCTGCCATGGACATTGAGCACGTAAGGAGAGGCATTGGGCCAGGGACTGTGGGAGGGAGATACCAAAATGAACAAGGCAGGTTCTCTGCCTTTCAGCAGCCTACACAATTCCTCTGTTGCAAGGCAATTCTAACAGAGACGCAAAGTTCAGTGGGAGAAAACAGATCATTCTAATGGTAAAGTGGGGAACTGTGCTCGCAGGGTCAGGGACCATGCGTACTCGCCTTTCCATTGCCCCATGTGGACCACAGGGTTGAGCCTTCATGGGCATTAAGTAAACGTCTGTTGATGAATGACTGCCTCAGTCAATGATTGAATTTTTCTAGGGGCTCTTAGAAAAACTTGGGGGAGAGGTAGAAATTGAATGTATGTGTTAAAATTAGACTTGCTGCTACAAACAGATAACTGAATTAATAGTTGTAATAAATAAAATTTTCTTTTTCTGTCATGTGACATGAAGTCTAGAGGCTGAGAATCCCATGGCAGCATGGCAGCTTCATGATCATGAGGGAGCCAGCCTCCTTCAATCTTTCTGCTCTTCCATCTTAAGCTCATGAATTCCACTCCCAAGATTGCCTCGTGGTAACAAGATGGCTGCTGGAACTCCAGTTATCACATCCATGTTCCAGGTAGAAGGAGAAAGGAGAGAAGGACAGCTTTCCCAGAAGACTCAGTTGACTTCCACTAATATTTTATTGGCCATTTGTAGTTGCCAGGGAGACTAGGAAATTTTTTTTTTTTAAATCCGGGCACATTGTCAATCTGGGTAAAGTCTTGTTTCTGATAGTAAGGAAGAAGGGAAGAAGGGATAGTGGGTACACAAGAGCAGACTCTGTCTCGCAAGATTCAGCCTTCTTTACCGAGAAGGAGAAGGAAAGGAATTCACCAAGGTAACTCCTGTCTCACTCCTGTCCTGTGAGACACACTGCTGTGAGACAGTCTTTACTGTGGCCTGATGATGTGGCAAGTACAATGCATGGGTGCCTGGGACACATAATTAGTTCCTTAGCTATTTAAATCCTACTGCCAAGGGCTTGGCTAATTGCTTTGACTTCTCCTTCATTATTTGCAGCTGTTGAAACTGCCTCTAAGAATGCTCAGCCTCTATTTCCTAATGAAGCTTCTGGTGAAAAATGGAATCTGACAGGTATGTGGACAGAAATGCCCTGCAGTGGCTGGCAGAGCTGGACGTGTTCACCAGGCAGATAGATGGACAGATAGGCAGGTAATCTTCAGGAAGCACCGAGTTTTACCCAACAGCAAACTGATCTCCTCTCAGTGGCTCAAACAGCCTCTTACAGCATATTTGCCGACTTCTGCTGAACAGAATACTAGACTTTCTCACTTTTTTTAAGGCTACAAAAATTATAGCTACTGTATAAGACAAGTGCCAAATTTCCACTCATATGTTTGTTCAGCTTTTCTTTGCTTTTCCCCCAAACCCAAACCAAAGAGACGTTCTTGGTTTTCCCTAGATGGCAACCCAACAGCCAGCCCTGTGTTCTTAGATAAGGAGGGGTCCCTTGACACAGAGAGCGTGAGGCTGGGATACTTTCCAGTTTTCTTTAGCCCAGGGCTGGGGAAACTGGATGGAGATTGCTCAAGAGGAGCGGCAGGAATGTGAATGGAAATCCTTGGAGTTCTCCTGCCCGTCCTGTCCTCGTTAGCCTCCAAGGACTGCTGAAGGGGCGGACCACCTCCTGGTGAAACCTCAGCTTCTACTAAGGCATTAGGAAATGACCAGTCCTTGAAGGAGGCTGAGATTATCCAAAACCCCGCATCTCACCAATATTCCCATTGCCATGGAGAAAGACTCATAGAAAGGAGAGAATAAATTCTTCACATCATTCATGCCGGTAATTACATACAAACATCTTCCTTTCTAGTTTCACTGTGAACTTTATACAAACAGAGAATATGTCTTTCTTGTTCTCTGTTCTAGCTCCCTGCTCAGAGCCTAAGTAATGCTCAATAAGTATTAGTTTAAAGACCGTAGAGATAACGCTACCTAATTCTTTCTGGAACAATGTCTGATTTAGCTTCTTTCATCTCCTTTTTTTTTTTTGCCAGGCTTTCGACATATTTTCTTCTGGGCATTTTCTTTGTGTATTTTTTTTAGTCATTGAGGTTGTATTGTATATACAGTCAGCCCTCTGTATCTGTAGGTTCTGCATCTATGGATTCAACCAACTGCAGGTTGAAATAGTTTTTTAAAAATCCAGAAAGTTCCAAAAAGCAAAAACTTGAATTTCCTGCATGTTGGCAACAACTTACATAGCATTTACATTGTTGTTTACAACTATTTGCATGGTATTTACATTGTATTAGATGTTATAAGTGATCTAGAGATGATTTAAAGTATACAGGAGGTTGTGGGTAGGTTATATACAAATACTGGGCCATTTTATATAAGGAACTTGAGTATCTGCAGATTTTTGTATCCATGGGGCATCCTGGAACTGTATACACAATTGTGTGTAATATAATACACAGAATACTGAAATATAATGTGATACGCAATTATGTGTGATGCTTTGTCAAGTAGCATTATAGTATAAGCATGTTCCTGTATGTGTTTGTATAAGCTAAACTGCTATAATAAAGAGACTCGAAGATGCAGAGGCTTATCTTTGGATTGATTTATTCATAGGATTCATAAATCACAAGATTTATTCATCTCTTATTTTATAGTCTAAAGATAGGCTAGGGCAGGCAGACAGTTCTGTTCCACAAGGTCATCCAGGGAACAAACTGGATGAGCAACTCTCTCTTCTTTAACACATGGTCTCCATATCTTGGTCCCAGGTGGCTCCTCCAGTTTTCATCATTTCCAGGTCAGGGAGAAGAGGGAAAGAGAGCATGGAGGGCAAGCAGCTTCCTCATAAAACATGATTCAGTAGGTGTACCCTTCACTTGGGCTTACATCTCATTGGCCAAAACTTAGAACATAACTATAACTAGCTGCAAGGGAGACTGCAAATTGTAGTCTCTAGTTGAACAATTATATGTAGAATCAGTGTTTCCAAATACCCAATGGATATGAATCTTCAGGGTTTACAAATGAGAAGCTGGAATTCCTGGGAATTCTTAGAAATTCCTGAAATCGTGTTATTCTTAAAGGACTTCCAACATTCTTCACAGTCTTTACTCATTACTATGGATATCTAACAATGATAACTTAATAAATAAGAAATATTAAGTTTAGTGAATTTACAAACAACTAGATCCTGTAGTAAATAATCAAACATTGGAAAATACCAGTGAACATTATTGGGTAATATTTAAATAATTTAACATTCAAATCTCAAGCAGGTAAAGCACTATATAGAATCATAGGCAAAATTGCCCACTTAAGGGCTTATTTTGCTCCCCAAACTTGTTATTTCTGAGAACATAATTAACAAGATACATATATATATATATAAAGTATACATGTACACAAACAATAATATTTATTTTATTTGCAAGAATGACTTGCTATTAGCAGCAGTCACAGCCACAAACACACACTTATAGCAGGACAAGAGCTACAAGTATGACTGATTAGATCATGACCAGTTCTCTCCTATGCGTTCCTGTTCTGGTTCCCAGAAATGCCAACCTTAACCTGTTTGTGATTCCGCTCTAGCTTTTGACTTGACATTGGTGGATTAAAACCAATCATGTCTCTATGTTGACTGTTAAGCTTCAATTCTTGAAGGAGGATTATTATACTTTTTCCTATTACTCCAATTTCTTTTTATTTATTTATTTATGGGCGTGTTGGGTCTTCGTTTCTGTGAGAGGGCTTTCTGTAGTTGCGGTGAGCCGGGGCCACTCATCGCGGTGTCGCGGCCTCTCTTGTTGCGGAGCACAGGCTCCAGACGCGCAGGCTCAGTAGTTGTGACTCACGGGCCTAGCTGCTCCGCGGCATGTGGGATCTTCCCGGACCAGGGCTCGAACCCGTGTCCCCTGCATTGGCAGGCGGACTCTCAACCACTGCGCCACCAGGGAAGCCCTCCAATTTCTTTACTGATTATTTTTTTTTCAGAATTTGGAAAAACAAAACTTTCCCAAGAAATACTGAAAAGGAATTCTCACGTGGAGAGTTTAGTCAGGATGAATGTGTATGTGTGTTGGGTTGGGGAAGTTCTACTACTAGAAGTCAGGAGAGGATGAATTTGGGGAGATATATCTGCTTAGGATCAGCTTCATAATTTCTGGGCTCAGTGCAAAATGAAAATAAGGGCCCCCCTTGTTCAAAACTTATTAAGAATTTCAAGATGGTGGCCGTGGAGAATTAAACCAAGTGTGGAGCCCTTCCAAACACAGGCCCTGTTTCACTGCATAGGTCCCACACCCTTGAAACTGGCTCTGTCTCTGCTGTAACACGTTATTTTTAAATCGTTTTTAATATCATTTTAAATGGCTGCACAGTATTCCATTGTATGGATTTATCATAACTGATACAACGATTTCTATGTGTTTGGAAATTTTGGTGGCTTTTGACTCAGCAATATTTTCCACCGGTTTCACTTTTCATTCTATTCTCGGAATTGGTTTGGTCTCAGAATATGTATGGAAATTTTGGGCACTCTCCCCAAGGTAGAGAGCCTTAGCTTTGACATCCATTAGGAACTGCAGACCACTGTTGAGGCATGGCCTCTTACCCACAGAGTTCAAGTGTGAGCCACGGTCAGACAGGCAGAAACCAGGACCAGATGGGAACTCTGGACAGGAGGGCAGCATGGCTATGAGTAATACCAAGAGGCAAGCCAAGGCGAGGCTGGGTGAAAAGACATCGGCAAGGGCAGAATGGGAGACAAGACAAAATGTGGGCCTGTCCCCAGGGCTAGCACTAGGGATAAGCTCCCCTGGAGTGTTGCTCAAGCAAGGGCAGCTGTTGTCCTTGGCTTGGGGCTATCTGGTTCTTCTCTAGTTCTTCAGTCAGCAAATCCCCGAGCTGATCTCTTGGACTTTAAAGAGCTATCTCTGTCCATTTTGGATGATGGTCTCTCTTCTAAACCCTGGGCAGGCTGGGAGCCCTGATGTAAGGGGCTGGGAGAGGAGAGGGTGGGCTGGATGACCACCTCTCTGGGACTCCAGCATCTCCTACAGGCCTCTCTGTGTGATGGTCAGCCTGCGACATTTTGTTCAGAGCAAATACGCATGTCTTTCTTGGCTGACACATTTAGCAGGAACAGACCAGCATGATAGAGTAAGAGGTTCTACAGTGTAGGGTGGGGAGAAGCACAGGAAAAGTTTCTCTGGGGCCGGAGACACTCATTTCTAACCTAAATGATTTTAGGCGACACAGCCTTTCTGTGCTTCTGTTTCCCCATCTGTAAAGTGGTACCAATGACCCATTTCAGGGTTCGACACACTTTTTCTGTAGAGGGCCACATAGCAAATATTTTAGACTTTGCAGGACATAGGGTTTTTGTCACAACTACTCTCTCTGTCCTTGTAGAGTAAAAGCAGCCACAGATGTAAATGAATGACACTGGCTATAGTCCAATACACTTGTATTTACAAAAATAGGTGGCTGACCGTTGCTTGCCCACCCCTGACCTAACTCATAAGATTGTCAGGAGAAGTAAACGAGACAAATGTGTGTAAAACACTACAGGCCTCCCCATAATGGGAGTTACTCTCATGCAGAGTGGGGACAGCCAGGGAGGAGCGGACTGGAGGGCTGTGAACAGCTCCTTGAGCTACGAGGACTGTCCCTCATTTGTTAACAAGATACCCAAAGGGTCCACTTTTTCTTCGTAGGAGCCGAAGTGCTGAAAGGAGGAATCTTGACATGCTTCTAAACAGACAGAAGGGCACACTTCTCTACACTCTTTGTAATGATTTTTGAAGATGAACGCTTTCCAAGATGTACTGACACACATGGCTGCAACTATGAGAAGAGTCTTTGAGAATTCTCCAGCTCTTCTTTTCCACACTCTATGTTCTGAAAAGGACGTTTCCTCCCCAGTGTTGTCAGCTTGCTCCTCCAAGAAGAGCGCTTGGGGAGAATTCCCTCGAGCCTGGGACCCCTGGCTGAGCTGAAAAGGTTGGAGGTAGCTTAGAACGATAGGGACTCCAGGACTGAGACAGAAACTGACTCCTCCAAGTGTTTTCATCATGGAATCTCCAAAAGAGGATGTCAAGATGGAGACCGTGAATCTACTCCAGGGCAGGACCCAGGACTCGGTCATTAAATAATAATGTAGGGCGTCCCTGGTGGCGCAGTGGTTGAGAGTCCGCCTGCCGATGCAGGGGACACGGGTTCGTGCCCCGGTCCGGGAGGATCCCACATGCCACGGAGCGGCTGGGCCCGTGAGCCATGGCCGCTGAGCCTGAGCGTCCGGAGCCTGTGCTCTGCAACGGGAGAGGCCACAACAGTGAGAGGCCCGCGTACTGCAAAATAAAAATAAAAATAAAAAAAAAAAAATAATGTAAATACTACTAATAATTTAAATGAAACGTCCCCAGGTGATGCTGCAACTCGGTCAAGCATCTGCTTAGCTTTTGGCCAGCCTCCCAGCTGCGCTTAACTCCCCTGCGATATTCCGAAACCCGCTCTCCCACAGCGGGAGAACACCCCAAGCCCCACAGCTGCCCGATTTGCCTCCTTTTTTCCTTGTCCACTCGTTACATTAGCCAGGAGGCAGCGGGCTTGGAAGGCACACTAATACCTGCCCCACGTTCCAAGAAGGAAATGATTTCACACTGGCTGGGCCGCTGGGGGTGCTGGAGCATGAGTGCTCAGCCTTTGGACTCAGGAGAGCCTCGGGCCAGGAGGATTTCAGGGTTTCCAAGTCAATGCCGAAGGCTCAGACGCTGAGAAAGGTATTGATTTTTCTTGTGATAAGAACTCAAGTGTATCTGTTCAGTTTCTTTCAGAACCCAAGCCTTGCCTGATTTTATTTTTGTTTTGTTTTGTTTTTTGTTCATTTTTTCTGAGAAGAAAAAGCTGCACTGACTAAAGCCAAGTCGTGGTGTTTTATTGTTTGATGGCTCCTGGGGTCAAGTTGGTCACATCCCTCGATCAAATACATTGATTCTTCAACAGGTATAAATGAGCACCTACTGTGTGGCAGGGTGGGCACTGGAGGGCTTTGAGAGAAGCATGAGACCCGGTAGCTCCTGAGATGTGTTGCTCCTGGAGTCCACAGTCCACTGGTCCAATGAGGGGCCTCTCAGTCCTCATCCCACTGCTACACTAAGAAACCAATCACAGACAAAAGTATGTTAAGGGAACTTGGGCGAAGTGCTCAATAAAGCAGGTTTGTGGTCTGGCCTCGATACTTTACTTCCTGCACCCAATTCGTGCCTCATTCCCAGTGAGCAAGTCTTTTACCCTCTCATTTATTGAGTGCCTGCCCTGTTACATGGTGCTAAGTGCTTTACACCTGTTATCTGATTTGCTCTTCCCACAACCATAGCAGGTAAGACCCATGATGCTCATATAATGGATGAGGAAACTGAAGCTCAAGAGACATGTGTTGCCTGGGTTTTTTTGTTGTTGTTGCTGTTTTCAAATTTACTTATTTTTTAATTTTTGGCTGTGTTGGGTCTTTGTTGCTGCGCGTGGGCTTTTCTCTGGTTGCGGTGAGTGGGGGCTACTCTTCGTTGTGGTGTGCGGGCTTCTCATTGCGGTGGCTTCTCTTGTTGCAGAGCATGGGCTCTAGGAGTGTGGGCTTCAGTAGTTGCAGCACATGGGCTCAGTAGCTGTGGCTCATGGGCTCTAGAGCACAGGCTCAGTAGTTGTGGTACACGGGTTTAGTTGCTCCGCAGCATGTGGGATCTTCCCAGACCAGGGCTCGAACCCGTGTCCCCTGCACTGGCAGGTGGATTCCTAACCACTGGGCCACCAGGGAAGCCCTGTTGTCTGGGTTTTGAAGCCAGGTTGTCTGACATGGAAGCTAGTGCTCCTTACCTGTGTCCTAAATGAACTCCTACCTTGTACTGTAGCTTCTGCAGCTACATCTAATTGTGCTCCCAGAGCAAGATCTCATCTGCTCCCTTAGGGCCTCAACCGCAGTCTTTAAAAATCAAGCATCCTTCCACCATCATGCCTTTTTTTTTTGTGGTAGGCGGGCCTCTCACTGTCGCGGCCTCTCCTGCTGCGGAGCACAGGCTCCAGATGCGCAGGCCCAGCAGCCATGGTTCACGGGCCCAGCTGCTCCATGGCATGTGGGATCTTCCCGGACCGGGGCACGAACCCGCGTCCCCTGCATCGGCAGGCAGACTCTCAACCACTGCGCCACCAGGGAAGCCCCCATCATGCCTTTTACAGGGAAATGGGACACATATCCAAAAGCGCCAGCTGTGCGACTAGAAAACCACTTTTTCCCTTCCCGGTCACCTGTCTTTCTGGGGAAGCACGAAGTCACTCTAAACCAGCAGTTCCCAAAATACGGCCCCTGCACCAGAAGCACCAGCAGCCCTTAGGAACTCAGAAATGCAGATTCTGGGGCCCCACCTTGTCCTACTGAATCAGAATCTCAGGAATTGTGCTTTAACAAGTTCTCCAGGTAACTTTGATTCACGCTGAAGTTGGAGAACCACTGGCCTGGACCTGATGCTCAGACGTGCTTCAATACTAACAATGTACACTTTTCACAGACTGTAGCTCTATGAGGTGTCTTAACAAAAAAACAAAAAAGGGTAGTGGGCAGGGGCACTTCTGTGTTCAAAATTTGGAAACATTGTATATTCTCTTCTCCTCTTGGAAATTCATGAAGATACATACTGCCAGCCTATTCAAGACCAGGAAGAGCCCTGGAGTCAAAAGCCCTGTTGCACATCACTGAACTGGCCTTTCCTAAACTTATTTTAAATTTTATTTTATTTATTTATTTTTAAAAGAAATACCTTTTAATTTGAGAAAACAAAGCCCCAAGGGACAGCCCTGTGGGAAGGGAGCCCCCCGGAGTTGTGCTTCACTTCAGCCTGGACTTACAGCCAAACCTGGAATTAATGAGGGGCTTAAGAACTAAAATATTTCCATTGTCCAGAAATAACTTAGAATTAAGGGTTTGGGGGAGTCTAGAGAGAGGGTTTCCAAGATATTTAACTCTTTTAAACTGCATGGAAAATATTTCAGGATGAACTTTGCCAATTGTAACTATTCCAATACATGAAATTTCATTGAATATAGTCATATTTCTGCTCCTTTAAACCTAGCTCATTGTGCATTTTCAAAGCATTTGATGAGAACACTTTGTATTTAGGTCACATCTTTCAGCCTCAAGTCTCAAGAATCTACTAGAGAGATGATTGGCAATTCCCCAACATGGTGGTCGCCTCCCTATAGTGGGATCGTGAGTTTCTACCAGTAGCAGGAAATTTGGTGACTCTGAAGTTACCGGCAAACTGTTGAAGATGGCATCAGAGCTAATCAGTGCACAGAGGAACCAGCCTGGACAACATAACGGAAGCCTTCATATTCCCATGAGTTAATTTAAGAAAAATAAAAGGAATAGATATTCCTTGTTCTCTTTGCAGTGCCCTAGAACTTCACATTTCATCAGGGGATGCTTGCTACCTTCAGACCCCAGTCATGCCTGAGAAGTGCCCCAAATTACTTTGCATTAGATGCTGGTTCCAGATTCAGCAGGGAACCAGAAATGTTAGACACATATAAAAGTTGGGCATAGGGAGAAGGTGAGAAGGGCCAGCTTTGAGTTCCCTTCTGCTTGGCAGGTGACTTCTTTTTCTCTTATTTTCAGATAAAGTTTATTATTTTCTCCCTTATGAGAAGAATACATTCTTATTATAGAAAATTTGGTGAAAAGAGAAATGCAAGAAGCAAAGAAACCTTCATCACCCAAATAAAACCACCATTAACAGTTTGGTGTACTTCCCTCCAGTCTTTTTTCTATGCATTTTAGAAAACAGAATTAAGGTCAAGCTGTATGTACAATCCTGATTCCAGTACAACCCAGGCATGCCCTCATGTTTTTTTCAAATTCTGCTTAAACAAACGAGACCATACACTCCTGGAGGGTAAGAACGGGGTCTGTCTTTCTCATCATAGTGACCTGGTACACAGTAATATTACTGAACAAAATAACAACGGGGAGTATTTCATAGAGTGGGCATACCAGAACTTGTTTAACCCTCCCTCTGATGTAGACATTAAAGTTGCCTCTAATTTTTCACTGTTATAGGTCATGATGCAATTCTGATGTGCTTATTTGTTTTTCTATATTAGGATTATTATCTGTAACAGATATTGTCAGCATCCCATCCCTAGGTCTTTCCCAGGGGAACCTGAAGACTCTCCCTGGACTGTCTGCTGGATTCCTACGTCACCTGCCTGAACTCATTCTCTGGCCATGGGGGCGTGCTTGTCCTACATGCAGGTAGAATAGCCTGGATGTGTCAGCCTTGATGTCCCTAAGCAACCCTCAACAAATGGGGATGGGAATTTCAGCTTCCTTGCTCCTCAGGGTGACCAATGAAAGATGAAAGGTGTGTTCTGCACAGTGTGTTCTGCACTGTCCCACAGATTGTCCCCACAGGGCTGAGCTCTAGCTGCCCACAGTGGCTAGCTTATTAGCATATCCATCGCATTGGCTTTCCTCTTGTGAAAATGGAGTCAGGAAGCCAGAAGGGGAAGTACTCATGTGGTACCACTCAATGTCAATTACAAGAAGAATTGTCAATTACAGACCCCAACAGGAAAAGATGTACATTGCAACTCCTACAAGACATCAACTACCTCAGCAACTCAGCCAATGAGAAAACATCATCAACCCTAAACTCTCACTTTTCTCCAACAGACTTTTTTTTTTTCAAAACAACCCCTCCCAACTTCCTCCTTTTTCTCTATAAAAAAGCATTCTTCTCCTTTGTTTGTTGGACTTGTCTATGGCTTTTGCGATAGCTTGCTTGTCCTAAATTGCAATTCCTCTGCTATTCCTGAATAAACCCGTTTTTCCTGGTAAAATAACTGTTTTATTTTTAAGGTCAACATTCTCATCCCTGTTTTCCACAATCCCCACCCCTTCACCACGCTTGCCGGGATAACGTCCCAGGAAACCACCCACTTGCACCAAATCCTCATCTCAGGCTCTGCTTCTGGGAGACTCCAAGCTAAGTCATTCACTTTGGATAGAATCTCAGCAGCAGAATTACTAAGTCAAACCGGATGACTTCTTTAAAGATCCAGGATACATATTGATGGGCAAGTCATTTCCATGTAGGGGTTTTCAGAGCTTTTACCAATCCTCAATTTTATTCTAAGGATTTTGACCACAAACTGGACATTAAGGAAAAAGAGGAAAAGAAGTCAAAGCATGCCCCTGCCGGGCTGGCACTGTACAACCGTGAAGCAGCTTCATTTGAGCTTGTTCTGCTGCTGTTCACCTTTCTCTGTTGTTTGCCTGGCTTCATTTTCTTCTGTATTCCTGGACAGAGGCCAGCGGTTACAGAGTTTTCTCTTTTGTCTCTACAAATAGGAAGGGAGGGGGAATTGAAGGCAGCAGAGAAAAGAACCTGGGAGAAAGGATGAGTGAGACCTTCCTTTGGAATATTTTAGCCTTGGTTCTCTGAAACAACCAGAGTTTGGTATTTTCAGGGGAAATGGATGGAAACAGACTGTGCTTTAAGAGGTTTTTGCCATTATTAAACCCCTGCAATGTATGAGAAATATGCACGGTTGTGTTCCAAAATAAAACTACATGTTTGGGGATTGTCATAGTGACCCAGAAAGCACAGCTTCTCCAGGGAAACAGAGGAATGAAGTTTCCTACCAGCTTTACTGCTGAGGCCATGACTGCACATGCAAAGAGAACAGAGGCTGTTCTCTGAAAATGAAGGGCAAATCACTCTCTTTTTCCCAAGACTGACTGGATATTCCAAGAAAGCACGGTCAACCTTAGCTGGATGGACATTGGAGATAGAAATTTGAGGAGAGTTAGCACTCACTGTTGGTGTCCAGGTGAGGAGCCCCTTTCTGCCCAGTTTTTACACATGAACTTTAGTGGAGTTTTTGTTGTTCTTTTTGGTTTTTACAGAATAAAGGGAAGGATGCCTTGGTCAATGTCATTTTAAAGGCATTTATTAAATTGAATATGTCCTCCCTCCAACCAGAAAATGTCAGATGCCTCCCAGTTGTCCTAGGTCCATACAGCCTTCTTCAAAACTCCTCAAACAATTCTCCCCTCTGGAGACCTCTAGCTTACTCATAAATCCATGTGGGGGGAAAGAGAATCACACAGTACCCACAAACTTGATGCCCAGCTGCCTGCAGAAGCAACTTTAGCAAAGTTCCAAGTTTGGCTGATGAGGGAATACCTGGTGTTGAGAGGGAGGACCCCAGGTAGCTGAGACTCTCCTATGCTTATTAAAACAGATTTCCTTTTCCTTCTGGACACACAGCTAAACAACACATCTTGGCCACCCTGGCAGTTAGGTGGGACCCTGCATATGGCAAAGTGACATGTACAACACTTCCAGGCCTGGCTCCTGGCTCTTGTGCCATTCTCCACACTCCGTCTTTCTGCCATTCTTACAACTGGATGTGCAGGACTCCAAGGCTCCAGAGGATGGGGGGAATAACAAGACTGTAGAAGCCCAGCCCCTGAGTCATGGCTAGGGGGTGACCTGCCCCAGAGAACTGCTGATCAGGGACAACAACAGGGGACATCACACGAGTGGGAAATCATCTTTCATTATATCAACCCAATGGAGCTGTTTGTTCCGACGGCTTAATCTACCCTGACTAATACATCCTGCAAATGTTGGGTTGCCTCCTGGCATGTGTTATTTCACCTGGATGGCAGAGATAGTTATGCCGCTTGCCCTGCCGAGTCTCACCCAGGCTACTCACAGGAAGCAGGATTTATCACAAAATAGTTATAAGAGGAGGTGAGTAGCATGTGAGCAATACCCGCACTATATACCATGAGAGCACAAAAGCTCAGCCAAGGTGGGAGGGATGCCAGGCAATGAGGCATGAAAAGAGCAGAGATGTGCAGCCGACAGATGTGTCGCTCACAGAACCAAATGAAGCATCAGCTGGCTTCTGCCTAGCATTGCACTTAGGAAGCATCAGTCTGGCACCCAAAAGCAGCTCAGAAGCAGTTCAAATCCACATTGCAGTCCCTTAAGAAGCCACATCACAACACAAAGCAAAACTTCTTAAAATTCTTTTTTCCCCCATGTCTCTGTGACATGGTTCACACATGCACGGCAGCTGCGTCCCAAGCCTCCGTCCTCCTCTATGCCGGACTCCTCTCCCTAAAACCTCTCCCTAAACCCATCCCCATTGTGGTCCCTCTCACCTTCCCTGTCTCCCCCCTCCTTTTTAGAGCTACTCTTTTGTCACCCCACTCTCTAGCTCTCTAAACTGAGCCAGGCTTTCTGCCATTCCTGGCCTGAACATTTCCTGTTACAGCTCATAGGCTCAATTGATAAGTTGATCATAGACCCAAAAAGGCCCATAAACAAAAACAGAATTCTTAGAGGTAGCCTAGGGGAAGGGACTGTGAATACAATAATAATGGTATTATAATTACTAGTATTATTATTACTACTACAGATTGTCAACTCCACTACTTATGAGTTAGATGACCTTAGGTGAATTCTTAACGTCTCTTAGCCTCAATTTTCTCGCCTGTAAAATGGGGTTTATAGACCTTCACAGGATTCTCGTGGGGAGTGAATGAGATGTAGCATGTGAAAGCAGCTAACACACAGCCGGCAGTAAGCAACGTGGTTTTCTCTGTCCTCCCTGAACTTGCAGCTCCTTTGCTCTCTGTGAGGAGAATCAGAGGTGTGGATCCAGCCCAAAGGCACAAAGGGTGGTAAACTGAGGCCACAGCAATCAGCAACACTGTGTGTTGATGCCAGCCGCTCTGGATCTCACTCCAGAGTTTCCTGGTCAACTTTCAAGTGACCTTGAAGGAAAAACTGCTTTTCCCCATGCCTCCAGCTGAGCATTTCCACCACAGGGGAAACATGCCCACACTTTGTCCCCCAGGGCTGGTTGTGAAGGTTAATGAATTGGTATTTGTGAAGTGCTTTGAGATCCCTGGCTGAAAGGCCCTATGAAGTCAAAAGCGTTCGGATGATTATTAAATTGCCTTGCCTGAGGTCAGACAGCCCAGAACTAGGGGACCCAGAAAGGGGAGTCTGTTCCCTTTCTTCCAGTCCCCTGCTAGAACAACGAAGACCACAACCCGTTCTTGTTAAGATAGGCCTGCCCCTCTGTGGGTGGATGTCTTCAGGCCTTCACATCTTGTCTCCTTTATCCCCGGCACCCTGGTTAGGACCAGACTTGGGCTGCTCACCAGCCCCACTCATCAGAATGCCAAACAGCTTCCCTGCTCGTGGGGAGAGCTCTGGGTTGCAGTATTTTTAAAAGCTCAGGGAAGCTGTTGTGTGAGACAGCAAGAGTCACAGTTGACCCTGAGGGTCTTCTTGAGAAAGAAGGGACAGTCTTTCCTGTGCCAGCTGGGCATCCACACTCAGGAGGATCTCTGCCCTGGCTGAACTGGGGGCCTGTATTCCACACTGCCAGCAATTTGCTATGCTATTGCCTCATTTTCTTTTCTTTCTCTCTCTCTTTTTTTTTTTTTTTCCTTTTCCATCCAATCAGCCTAGCAGTCGCAATATTTGTTTTACAAACATCTCCTCCATACCTTTGTCTTTTCCTTCCCCATGTTGGCAGTTGTATAGACACCTCATTACAATTCAGACACCTGTCACTTTTGGATGTCATTGTAGCTGTTACCACACTGATTAGTTAAGATGAAGAAAAAAACTACAGTGTCATATAAATAAAAAATTAGAGACTGTCACGTCGTGTAAGAAGGGCCCACCTTCCAACACCAGATCTCGGCAAAGCCTCATTCCTTTTTTCCTGGGTATCCCAGCTAAAGGGAATGCTTATCATGTCTCGTTTTAGTGATCAAGTGGTTAATGATTTAATGAACTAGGGAAAAAAAAATCTCATTTGTTGCTTCCCTTGGACTTGGAAAAAATTTCAAAGAGCTGATTTTCTGTGTATCTCAGTCCAATATTGCTACCTGCTGGGATACGAACACAGCCTCTAAATAAATTGCTAGTGGCCTTAGGCGGGTGGAAGAGTCTCTCTTTGATCCTGCTCGAGCGGATGAAGTCAAATGTTCAATCAATCAATCACATTCAAAACTTGTAGCTACAATCGGGCTGAGAACAGCCTATTATTTATTTTTAAAATCATATATTTCATTATTGCAAAACACACAGGCTCTCACGAGGGGGAAGAGACTAAATTATTGATAGGACGTACAGATGACAGAGTGTGTTGCTTCTGACATGCTTGTCACTAACTATTGTCAGGAAGAATTTACTAAGATGTAGAGTCAGGAAAGTTGGCCAGGAATGTATGTCGTGCCAAAGCAGAGATGGGGAGAGGAAACTCTAATGGCTTCTCTCTCTCTTATTGAGTTCTTGCAGGTAAAAGGCAGCTGAAGGCACAATCTATTGGAAAGCAAGACTGGAAAAGTCCCCAGTTTGATCGCTGCAGAGCAGGAGATTTGATTCTCAAAATAGCCACGCGTCTGGGAAATGAATTTTTGCTGGGGTCTGTGCATTCCTGGAAATAGCAGTCGTAACTCTTCAGAATTCCCACATGGACCGGGGCCAGGCATATTTATTCAGTAATGTGTGTCAGGGGCCGGGGGTGGAGGTGACGTGCAGATGCAGACTGAAGAAGGAGGCATGAAGGAGGCTGGCTTCGGGCTCCGATGGTGGGATAAGAGGGGGCGCCCTCCTCACTCCCTCTCTGTCCTGCTCCCCGAGTGGCAGGGAAGTAGCAATGAAGGCGCCCTCCCTATGGACCTGCGATTGAACTTCTCTAACGGGCTTGGAGAAGGAAGAGCACTTCTTTTTTTTTTCGTTTGTTTTATGTATTTATTTATTTTTCGCTGTGTTGGGTCTCCGTTTCTGTGCGAGGGCTTTCCCCAGTTGCGGCAAGCGGGGGCCGCTTTTCATCGCGGTGCGCGGTCCTCTCACTGTCGCGGCCTCTCCCGCTGCGGAGCACAGGCTCCGGACGCGCAGGCTCAGCGGCCATGGCTCACGGGCCCAGCCGCTCCGCGGCATGTGGGATCTCCCCGGACCGGGGCACGAACCCGCGTCCCGTGCATCGGCAGGCGGACTCTCAACCACTGCGCCACCAGGGAAGCCCTTGTAAGCGTCTTTCTTTTCTGTTGTCACTGGCCCGGGAGGCCGTGGCGAGCTGTGATCCTTGACGGTGCTTAGAGTCGCCACCAACCTCCTCCTCTGAACAGTGAAGAGCTGGACTGGAAGGTCTCCCAGCGTTGTCACCTGGCTAGCGTCTTTCTTTTCTGTTGTCACTGGCCCGGGAGGCCGTGGCGAGCTGTAGAGTCGCCACCAACCTCCTCCTCTGAACAGTGAAGAGCTGGACTGGAAGGTCTCCCAGCGTTGTCACCTGGCTGTCACCTCCACAATAAGGAGAAAGTTGCTCCTGGATTTGCTGGAAGAAAGAGCCCCTGGACTGTAGGAGTGGAAGATGTTTTATTAAGAGAACTTAAATGTTCACTCATACAGATCAAATCCTATTAGAACAAATACCATTATATTTGAACAAAAACAGCTGTGGAAATGAAGACTTCTCATGCCCTCCCACCCCCGCTTTATACCCCCTGGAACACAAGTACAATGTAAATAAAACGCAAGCTTCCGTGGAGGTCCAGTTGAGATTGGACATGTACTCCTAATTTTTGGGCTAATTCCAAGATGATCTCCCAGTGGCAGGATGGAGAGAGACAGTGCTACGTATGTGCCCTAGAACCAAAGTTTTCTTAAGGCAGAATGGCCCTTCTGCATCAACTCATACAACCTCTCCCTTCCCTATTTCAAGATGAATAAACAGAGGCAGAGAAATTGGAATCAGAAAGCCAGTTTGTGTCAGATGGGGGACCAGACCCCAGGCCTCCAACCCCTTCCCTAAGTGAACTATTAACAGAACTTAAGTCAGAAAAGAGGTGTCGGGGAAGGGTAAGCTGGGACGAAGTGAGAGAGTGGCATGGACATATATACACTACCAAATGTAAAACAGGTAGCTAGTGGGAAGCAGCCGCATAGCACGGGGAGATCAGCTCGGTGCTTTGTGACCACCTAGAGGGGTGGGTTAGGGAGGGTGGGAGGGAGACACAAAAGGGAGGAGATATGGGGGTATATGTATAGGTATAGCTGATCCACTTTGTTATAAAGCAGAAAGTAACACACCATTGTAAAGCAATTATACTCCAATAGAGATGTTTAAAAAAACCCACAAAACAGTAAGAAAAAAAAAAAGAAAAGAGGTGTCTCTTCCCAGTCAAGTGCTCAATCCACTACATTATACTGCCTTCTGGTGTAACATTCCAATCCTTGTTCGTTTCGTTTTAAGACAGTAAACTCCACTTAGAACCCAAACAACTAAAACGCTCACTTAATCCCATGTGTTTTCACAATGCTAACCCCTGACAATGAGTAGAAAGGTTATATAGGAGAAGGATCTGGAAGGAAATTCTGAAGCCATCAGAAGATGCTGGATCAATCTTCCAGGAGTTGGGAGTCCTCTCTTCCAGATCGGGGCTGCTGCTTCCTTTGTGTGTCACTCCTGGCCGACACGGCCCCCTCTGGGGCACAGATTTCTGTCCATGATGTGAGAAGTGGTCTACACGTGCTTCAAGTCAACTTCTAGCTCCAAAATTCTACGTAAAATTTTATGTAAAATCCTCTTCAGTAGCAGTTTCCTTTCAGTTTTTGAACATTTTGCAGCATAATTCAGCACACGTGGAAACTGAATGGACCAAAGCAATCGATGCACCAGAATAAACCATTCCTTATCATCTTCATGATTCGGTAGAAATAACTCTTCACTCGGAACAAGGAAACCTGACTTTGCTGAACTTGGATGAGTCATGAAATCCCTCTGCATTTCAGTCTTCCTATCTGTAAAAGGGGGATATTTACTCCTTTTGTACCCACCCAGCTGGGGCAGATTGCACTGAGGACCTAACTCGATGATCTCAGTGAGAGGATGGAAGAAAGAAGCTTAAAGTGCACTCCAGGTGTTGAGCAGCAGTATGATTTGGTGGTGGGAATTTACTAGAGATGAGAGAGCTTGCTGCAAATATAAGATTACATTTTTAATTACCTTCAGATGCTGACCTATGTAAATCAGTGCTTTTTTTTGCCGTAGATTCAAGGAAAATCTTTAGGAGGGGGACAAACCAGCTGCTTTCTGTAAAGCTGGTGTGGGAGAGAGATGTGGAAGGGCCTACCTCTTCTTCTCTTTTTTTCCATCCTTTTCTGTTTTCTGGGTTGCAAGGTGCATTTGTCCACTAACAGCACCCTGGCAACTGCTCTTTGACAAAGTCCATAAGCAATCGGGTCACTTCCTGTGTGTGGCTCTTTTCTTTTGAAGCCTGTTTTCTGCACACTTTGGTGAGAATTGCCACTGCAAGGAGTGCTGGAGTACCGGCATGGCGTTGGGTTGTGGGATGCCAGACAGATGGCTTTTTTTCCCTGGCAAGATAAGACTATATTAAGTATGATTTTATGAATAGTCTCTTTCCCAGGCTTGGCCCCCTTGGGGGCTCCCATGATTGGTCAGTTGTATGATTACAATGGGCACTAATATGCCCGGAAACTAAGGAAGAGCAGGCGTAACTTACAAAGCCCCTGGTGATAAAAGTTAGGGGTGATCACAATGAGATAAAAACACTTTATCATTCCAAAAGGACAAAGGAATTACTTCTTGAAAAATGAGCGACTTAGGAAAATAGTTAAACAGGGGAACAGAAATAAAACAGAAATGCTGCCAGCCTTTTACCTGTTAGGGGAGCACAGGCAAATTTGAATTAACCCTGTGTGGACCACGGTGGAGTCAGCAGAGGGCAGTCACTAACTCATCCTGGATAGATGCTACAAACACTAGGATTTCAGTGACTGATTCTCAACGAAGGAAAGTTTCAAGTGTGGAAGTCAAACGAGGTCCTCTTTCTAGACCCCAAATATCTTCTAGACCTCAAGAAACAGCCCCAACCTACACCCTGATACAAAGGCTCATTAAAAGGCTCTTTTTTTTTTTTTTTCCCAAATGACTCAGCAGCTGTGCCCCAAGACTGGAACTCATCTCAGCCTGTGGCTCTTCTCTCTAGGACTAGTCAGCCAGAAATGTTCAACGAAGTCAGGACGGCTGTATAATAATGTGAGCGAGATGCAGCTTGGGCACACCGAGGCAACACAAGCCCCAGAAGGAACTTCCCGGAAGGAGGGTGATGGGAGCAGAAGGAAGACAGAGGGTGAGGGAGAATTGCTTGTTTCCAGAGGACAGCTTGCTCTGGTGTCAGGCGCGAAGAACTGGACTTTTCATTTGTTCGCTTTCTAAGGACTGGCTTGCTCCCCAGTGATTTTGGGGTGACTGGGGAACCAGGTGGGCCTGGGGTAGGCCAGCTGCTGCCCTGCCCGTTCCCGCTGGAGCATCTGGCCACGTGGACCAGGACATGCCCAGATTTAGTCTAGGATAGACCTTCCACACACCCAAGGCGTTTCATGTCCAGGAGGCAAATGGTTTTGTGGCAGATAAGTTCATGTGGTTTGATCGCTGAGCCATGGAGTCCTGAGCCCAAGTTCAATGATCTTAGACTTCTGCACAAGACTCCGTGTGGTCTGGCCCTTATCGGTTTCACGTCCTACCATTCTACTACCTGCTCCCTCTCATCCAGATACACGGCCTCCATGCCATTCCTCAAACAGGTCTAGCTCTTGTCCCAAGACCCGCCCATTCCCTCATCCCTCTGCCTAGAGCACTCTCCCCCAGATAGCTCCATGGCTCCCACTCACTTGTGTCAGGTCTCTGCTCAAAGACACCTTCTTGGTCAAGCCGTCCCTGAATACCCTGTATAAAGTAGCAACAAGCTCCCCTCCCCTGGCCTCACTCCCTTCCCTTGAGAGATTTTTCTACAAAGCATTTACTGCCAGGAGACTCGCTGTGCTCACTTGTTTCCTTGTTTATCGTCTGTCTGCCTGCCCTGCCCCCGCCCCAGTGAAGAAGATCCACGAGACAGGGGACTTGGCTTCATTCATGCTGTAGCCTCAGAACTTAGCATAATGCTTGGTGCTAAAAAAAAAAAAAAAAGGTTGAATTGAATTTGAATTCAAACCCACATAGACAAGTTGGTCCAGATCTCCTCTCAAGCCCCATTGTAAGGCAGCCCTTGAAGGCAGGTAGACAGGTGCCCTTGGGGGATGTATAAGAGTACCAGCCCCTTCTTTGCTACTGAGAAAACCACATACATGGCCCACGCATGGCACTGAAGGGCATGATTACATATTAAAAGTAGAAGATGCCGATGACACAGTCATTGCCCGCTATCAGCCGGCTGAGAATAACCTTCAAAGTTTCCATATATGTGTAATTTTCACTTTTGATCTAGCCTAGCAGAAAGTGGCTTCAAGATTTTTGGGAGAATATCAATAATTTCCCTGGATTCCACTTACCCAAGTTGTCAGAGAAGAAAGGATGTTGTTTGACAGAAATAGACTAGACTAGGTGCCTCAGTCCCTGTCTTTCCCCTGAAAGTTGAATCATA
Organism: Neophocaena asiaeorientalis asiaeorientalis; assembly: GCF_003031525.2. Taxonomy (NCBI): domain Eukaryota; kingdom Metazoa; phylum Chordata; class Mammalia; order Artiodactyla; family Phocoenidae; genus Neophocaena; species Neophocaena asiaeorientalis. The sequence goes on from NW_020174301.1 coordinate 4,183,097, forward strand.
GTGGCACCTAGAGTGAGTCTCTTGTATTGTTGGATCATGTTCTTTTTAATCCATTCTGCCTATTCCTGCCATTTGATTAGAGAGTTTAATTCATTTTCTTTTAATGGAGTTACTGATGAGGGAGGGCTTACTCTTTTTCATTTTGCTTTTTATTCTATATGTCGTACCTTTTTTTTTGTCTTCAATTTCACCATTACTACCTTCTTTTGTGTTAAATAGATATTTTATATGATCCTATTTTATTTGTTTGTATTTTTGCGGTACGCAGGCCTCTCACTGTTGTGGCCTCTCCCGCTGCGGAGCACAGGCTCCGGACGCGCAGGCTCAGCGGCCACGGCTCCCGGGCCCAGCCGCTCCGCGGCATGTGGGATCCTCCTGGACCGGGTCACGAACCCGTGTCTCCTGCATCGGCAGGCGGACTCCCGACCACTGCACCACCAGGGAAGCCCTATGATACTATTTTAATTTTCTTGTTTCTTTTGCCATATATTTATATTTTCTTAGTGGTTGCCCTGGATATTACAATTAACATGTTAATTGATAACAATCTAGTTCAGATTAATATCAACTTAGTTTCAATAGTGTTTCAAAAACTGCTCCTGTTAACACTGGTCCCTCCTCATGTGGTTATTGTCACAAATTAATTACATCTTTATGCTTTGTGTGCCCATCAACATAGACTTATAATTATTGTTTTAGGAAGCTGTCTTTTAAATCATATAGGAAAAAAGAGTTACCAACCAAAAAGAGACTAATACTATGTTTTATATTTATCTATGTAGTTACCTTTAACAATGTTCTGTATTTCTTTGGGTGAATTTGAGTTATTTCTAAAAGACATTTCAGCCTGAAAGACTCCCTTCAGCATTTCTTGTAAGGAAGATCTACCAGCTACTAATTCTCTCCATTGTTGTTCATCTGGGAATGTCTTAATTTCTCCTTTATATTTGAAGAATAATTTTGAAAGCTATAGAATTCTTGGTTGGTGGTTTTTTTCCCTTTCAGCATTTTGAATATGTCATCCCACTGCCTTCTGGCCTCCATGGTTTCTGAAGAGAAAGTAGCTATTAGTCTTATTGAGGATCACTTGAACATGACAAGTCACATCTCTCTTGCTACTTTCAAGATACCCTCTTTGCCTTAGATTATACACACAGTTGGATTATACTTTATCTCTGTGTGAAAAATTTTGAATTTATCCTTCTTGGAGTTTGTTGAGCTTCTTGGATGTATAGATCCATGTTTTCATCAAAACTGAGAAAATGTAAGTCATTATTTCTTCAAACATTCCTTCTACTTCCCTTTCTCTCTCTTCAATCCTGGAACTCCCATTATGCATATGTTGGTATTCTTGATGGTCTCCTACAGGTCACTTTGGCTGTTAATTTTTCTTCCTTCTTTTTTTCTTTCTGCACCTCAGACTGGATAATCTCAATTAATCCACTTTCACATTGGCTGATTCGTTCTTCTGTCTGCTTAAATGTGCTATTGAGCCTACCTAGTGAAATTTTAATTTCTGTTATTGTAATTTTCAACTCCAGAATTTCCATTTGATTCCTTATTATAATTTCTATCTCTGAATCAATATTCTCTATTCGGTGATACATCATTCTCATGATTTTCTTTAGATTTTGGAACATATTTAAAACATTTGATATGAAATCTTGGTCTAGTAAGTCCAACATCTAGGAATAGTTTCTATTGATTACTTTTCTTTCTGTGCATGGGCCATACATTTTGTTTCTCATAATTTTTTGTGGTTGTTGAAAACTGGACATTTTGAACATTATAATGTGGCAATTCTGGAAATTAGATTCTCTTCCTTCCCACGGTTTGTTGTTGTTTTGTAATTGTTTGTTTAATGACTTTTCTGGACTAATTTTGTAAAGCCCGTATTCTTTGTCATTTGTGATCACTGAAGTCTCTGTTCCATTGGCCTAGTAATCAGCCAGAGTGTAGAAAGGGATTTCTTTAAATGTCTAGAACAAAAACTCTCAGTCTTTGTACATGAGCTCTGGTACCTATTGGGGCATGCCTTCAACACTCAGGCAAGCAGCTGACAACTCTGCCTTAGGTTTTTCTTCTTGCTTGTGCAACACCTGAAGGTCAGTCAGCGCTAAGACCCTAGAGACTTCTCAGTTCTTTCCTTAGCATGGATCCACTTGGCATGCATGTGGCCTTCAAGACTCTCAAGAAAATGCCAGAGCTTTTCAAAACCCTTATTTCCCAAAGCATCTTATCCCCCAGATTTTCCTCTCCAATTTTTTGATTAGTTTATTGTTTGCCCCAACTGTTATACATTGTCCAGTTAGCAGAAACTAATGCATTTCCTTAAATGCCTTTGACAAATGCCCCTTGGATAACCATCTCAGCACTGGGAGGGTTCTGAGTTAGGCAAGATAATGGCAAGCCCTTTGAACTACTCCTCCAGGCAGCCACCAGACAGATCAAAACAAGCAACCACAATTCTCTTTGTTACTGTATGCTTCTGATTCGTTTCCAGAATTCCAAAAAAGTTATTCTGAGGAAGTTTTGGCCAGTTTATTCATCACTCTGCCATTTTCACTTATGTCAGTCTGGCAATTACTTTTTAAGTACCAACCATGTGCTCCACATTGGGCTAGGTACTGGGGATGCAGAGATGCTTAATTTCAGGGGCTATGAATTGCATTCCCAAGGAAAAGACATTTAATGTGGGATGAGGTGGGGAAAATAAGAGTGATCCAGGAAAAGAAGTAAGGGAGGTGTTCAGGAAGAAAGACCAGGAGGTGTGCAAAGGCCCTGAGGCAGGAGGAAATCTAACAGTGGGGAATGGGAAGCAGGTCAGTGTGCTGAGCATGCAGAGGGAGGAGAGGCAATGGTACCAGATGTGATTGGAAAAGAGGCAAGGCAGGGGCCATGTCATCCAGCATCTTGTGGTAGAGATTTGGACCTTCTCCTAAAAGTAATGGAAGTTGTCATAATTATAAAGCCAGTGGGGGAGGGGGTGTCCACACTTGTTCTCTAGGACTCAAGAATGTAATGTCTTCCCTCTAAGTAATGTCAGTCTCATCTGGCACAGAGATCTTCCTCACCACAGAGAAATAAAAACCTCATATTTGACATTCTTAATATCTCCAACTTAAAACAATCTGAGATGAACTCTTCGGGACGAATTTTGGTCTTTTCAGAATGTGATCTCAGTTTGTTCTGGACTTTTCTTATCACCTTCCTCAGCCCTCCTTTGTAGGCAGCCTCACCGTTCCTTCTTGTTGTTTGTTATTTTGTTAGTGGTGGGGCAGCTTCTGTTCCATCCTGGCATTGTAGGAGAGCTGTGTCCCATGGGGTTCTCCTCCTTGTGCCACCCCTGGATCTTCACCAAGCGCTCCAGAGATGTGACCCATCCCAAGGTCCCTGGTGGCTGGTACCTGCTGGGGTGGGACTGTGGCTCCTGCATGACCCACAGCAGCTTCCTGCCAAGGTCCTCACCCTCAGAAGCTTTCATCCTCTCCCAGCCTCCTCTTGTGTGACCATGTGTTCCATGCTCCTCTTTAGAATTAAAGATGGCACACGTATTCTAATGCAGTAGATGGGATAGCTTACTTTGATGCACCCATTCTCCCGCCCATGCCCAGGGAACCACTTGTTCCCTGTTTGCCCAGAACTTTTTCAGTTTTACAACTGAAAGTTCCACGCCTGGGAAACCTTTCAGTCTCAGACAAGCAGAGTCAATTCGTCACCCTACACCCATTCCCCTTTGTGGCCAGAAGTCAGGGGACCAAGGTTACAGGGACAGAAAATAACCTACATTGACCCAGATAAGGAAGTAAAGCGGCCCAACCCCTAGGCAGCCACAAAGCTCCAGTGTTCATTCCACCTTGGTGAGAATACAAAACAAACTCCTTGCTTGTATATTTGCCAAGGGAGAGGTTATTCGAGGCATAAATGGATTTGATAAAATAAATAAATAAGTAGGACACGTGCTTTAAAGTGTAGGGATTAAGTAGCTAAGCCTTACGCTGAAGTCAGAAGAGAAACAAGAATCTTAGGTCATGTATCGGAGTTTACGCAAACATCGTCTAATTCTTATTTATTTGGTTAACACTTTGGGGCAGGAGAAAGAAGTCAAATGTTATAGTTTCAGCATCAAAAACATATGTAAAGCAGCTCTTACTCGTCTGCACAGTTGATGGAAACTGCCCCTTAAGAAGGAGTGCGGAAGAATGTCTTTGTGTTTTCTGAGTTTTTACGTTCTTGACTTATCAGATCAAGGACAGATGTGAATGTATTTTTCAACTTCATAACCAACAGGGAGTATTGCAACTTAAAGCAGCTGGGGGAAGAAAACCGCATATAATAAAATGTTCTTTCTGGAAACTGTGGGCAAAATGGGAGGCAGTGGCATGGCTACCTTGATCCACTGGGAGAAATATGATTTGGGGGAGCAAGGAGGGGTCCTGGTATTTCTCCTGGTGTTTAGGGAAGTCCCTATTGCTCCCTTAGGGAAAGGATCCCTTTTCAGAAGAATGTCTAGCTGTCTTTTTCTATCCGAGGCCCAAACCTGCTAGGGATGCCATTTGGGGGCAGGGGCCAGGTAGAGAATTTCTTTCTAGGTGTAAAACCCTGTGCTAAGTGTGTTACCTGTGTTATATCATTTGATTTCTAGAATAATCTTTTGAGGAAGGTATTACAGGTCCTCAGGCCCTTATCCAAAAATATTTGGGGTCTGATGTTTCAAAATTAAGCCTTTTCCCCCCAGATTTTAGTAAAGGAATAATATGGGCGTACAGTATATGATCCCCCCCACCACCACCACCATAGGATCAGCAGTAGCGGGCTTTGATCAAATACATGAGTATTTTCACCTTTGGTGGGACAAAGTAAAGTTATACATTACTTCATATTAACTCAGGTCAGACTTCACCACTAATGAATTTTTGTGCCAAAAATTTAGGGAAAAAGATGAGGCTTTCTGTTTTCAGAGCTTTGGGGATTTCAGAATGACAAGAAGGCCATTTAGACCTGTACTTGTAAGGCCCACATGACAGATAAGGAAACTTGTTCATTCTCTGTATCTCTGTCTCTTCTAATTTTAAACAATCGTTTCTCCATTAACTCCTTCTCAGTCTTCAGAATTTGAGGGTCGGCCAGTTCCGGCCTTTCTAGGCCCTGAGGCAGGGCGTCCTTCCAGGGCCACAGGCTGGCTGCTCTGGCTGTCTTGAGCGCCCCCCTGTGTCCCCCAGCTGTTTGGGGACTCGGCACTACCCTCTCTTTATGTAAACCTGCTTCCTCCTCCTTGTCTCATGAAGAAGGAAGATCAGTGGGCAAACAAAAAGCAAAAATATGGCTCATTTTTTAAAAACTGAGATACCTACGACTCCCCTGCCTGGGAGCCCCATGGTTTGGGAGCTGTTATTTGTGGCTCTAGAACATTCCATGTCTCTTGAACAGTGTTTCCAAGGCAGCAGGGAAGGAGCTCTGTCCATCCACACACAGAGACTATAGCTCAACATGTAATAACCCCTGGCCCACAGTGGTCTGGGAAGAAAGAAATCAAAGGCGCTAGCAGAAGTGGGCGGGCATCTCCCCGACTCTGAGGTATGCATGGTACCCACAGGAGAGATGCATTTGCCGGCGAGGCCCAGGTGAAGGCTCCTGGCAAAGCTTAGGTGATGAGACTGGGCTGAGTCTACCTGTCTGTGTGAGGGAGAGTGGGCATCGCTCTGAGCAGGGGTCCAAGTCAGTTCCTTTGCAAAAACAGAAGCATCCTTGCTGGTCTCTGCCTGCTCTCACCTGCCTAATTTCTGGCCAGGGGGAAGCAAGGGGTCCAGAGCCAACAGGCCAAAGCTATGAGGGGTTGGGTGTGTGATGGGCCGGGGCCTCCCTGTCCCTGTCCTGCCAGCTGATGGACGGACCGCCGGCTCCTTTGTAAATCCCAGGGACACGGGACAGGGTTGGTGGGTCCTTGATGACTGCTCTGCAGGCTACAGGGAGTTGGAGGACCACCACATTTGACGTCCATCCCTTCAGGCAGATTGTGAATATCTTTCAAGACAGTGAGAAAGCCCCGCTATCCAGAGAGCCGGCAGAGGAGAGCTGGGGATGGAATAGAGGACTCAAGTCTCACCGCAGCAGGAAGAAAAGCTTTGCCCAAGCACAGAAGCTCTGCAGTGTACTTGGCACCCCTGCTGACCCCGCTAATGTTCTAACTTTCAAAGAACAGTTAGGAGACTGACGGGCTCACCGAAAATAGAGAGAGAAAAATAAATCTTCCCCGAGAACTTTTAAAATCATCTTTTTTTCTCTCCATTTCTGTAGGGACTTGGGCCCACGTTCTTGCCTGGAGAGAAACTGCTCCTGAGACGGAGGGAGAAGGCGGGAGGGAGTGGGGAGGAGCCCGGGGTGCTCACTGCGGGGGAGGGGCAGTACTGGGAAGTTGTCCCGAGGGTGGAGGGAGTTCTGGTGGGAACGTTATAAACAAGAGATAATGCAGAAAACGCAGCTCCATCTGGCTCCCATTCACTGGGTGATGGCTTCGCGCCAGGCACTGTGCTGAAGGCTGTATGTGGGGACCATCAGCCTCTGTCATCAATTTTAAAACAAACATCCATTGCATATTTTAGTATCACCAAAATTTGGATGTATCTGAGTATTCATGGCATCTCAGCAGTGAGTCAGATTTTAATTGGCAGCATTCTAAGAAACCGTTTTGCGGTAGTACCTAATAAAATGCTGCATCTTATAACTGAGGGCATCTTAGATGTGATAAGTCAGGTATTAGCCCATCTCACAGATGAGACAATTGAGGCCCAGAGAGGTTAGGAGACCTGCCTGAGGCCACACAGCCATTCTTTGGACTTGATACAAGGTCCGCCTGACTCTCAGTCGCTGGCTTCCATTGGGGCAGGAGCTGGAAACGCCATCCCTGCAGGGAGTGGGATGTTCTCAGCCCGTCCTGAGGACAGAGAGGGGGCATTGCAAAATCTGGCCCAGTCTGCCGGGCTCTTGGATGGGATTGGGTAGGAGAACAGGAGGGCACAGTGCTGGCTGGCCTCCAGGTCTGTGGGGTACCTCCCCACAGGCCATTTTCGGCACCCAGCGTTCTGTTTTTGTCACTGCTCATCCCTTAAACATCGGCTGATATTCCAAATCTGCCTCTGAATTTGATGCATTTTAACTCAGAGTAACCAAACTGTTGAAGAAAATTTGCGTGGGGTCTTTGTCCTGTGGTTCAAGAGTGACTCATTCTTTCAGAGAGGCAGTGGGGAAGTGGAGAGTGGCCAAACTCTGAAGTCAGGTGCATCGGGGTTTGAATCCTGGCTTTTGCTGTTTTTTAGCAAGCTGGTAAGTTCCTTAGACTCTCTGGGCCTCAGAGTCTTCATCAGTAAATTGGAGTAATAACGACAAATACCTGGAAATACTGTTGTGAGGATTTCGCGTGTGGAAAATGCCTGAAGTGTGGTCGGAGCTCAGTAAACTAAAGTTACTCTTAGTAGTAGTAGTGATGTTGTCATGGTGATGATGGTGATGACGGTCGTGACGGTGATGAAGATGCTGCTGCTGCTGTACCCCACAGACCTGGAGGCCAGCCAGCACTGTGCCCTCCTGTTCTCCTACCTTTCTTTCCAGTGCCTCACATCTTCTACATTCTCCCCAGGCCCTGCCGCCCTGTCCTCTTGGCTCCCTAGTTGCAGGGTTGAGGCCCCCCTTCCTGGCCACAGGTGCAGCTCTGACACTGTGATTGACAGTGACACCTGTCAGCCCTGCCCTCTCTTCGGCTCCCCTGAGAAGAAGCAGCTCTGGGATGAGGAGGCCGTGACTCTCCCCCCATCACCCCCAGGGTCAGCTCCCCCATTGCACTCCCTGTTGCATCCATTTCAGCCCCTTTCAGCTCCCAGCTTCCTCTGGCTAAGGGTCAGCACTGGGGGAGACAAGAGTAATGGCCTCTCCCAACAGTTTCTGGGTGTCATTTCCTCACTGGGGTTCCCTCTGCTGGGGGAGGGAGGGCATCCAACTTGCCCTAGGGGGCTTCCTGGGCAGATTAAGCTATGGCCCTCGCTCAGGTACTCCTGACACCCTGACGTGCCCAGTCACTGCCCCCAAAATGCTCAGGCATCTTGGGGTCCACAGCCCAGGCTCTTATTTGGGACCCCAGTTCACATTTACCTCTGCAACTGCTCACCACAAGTGAGGAAAGGACCGTGGGAGGAAAGGACTTTGATGCGCATTTCCCAGATGAAGAAATGGAGGCCCAGAGAGGCTAAGTGTCAAGTCCAAGCTCACACAGCCAAGGTGTGGACATGACCTAGATTTGAGCTCAGGGCTGACCTCAAAGATGTCATGACCTCCTACCCCGCCTTATACCCAGAGGCTCAGATCAACCGCCAGGGCAGCTGTTGTTTGCCACAGAATCTGGCCTAAAGCAGGAGAAAAGGGGGGAAGGACCATTTTAGAAAAATAGCTCAGGGAGAAAGCACAGGGCTGGAAATCCAGCTTCTCGGGGGCTGGGATTGCGGCCTGTTTTCCAGAGTTGAGAACTAGGCCCTCAACCGTCTCTAGCCAGGTGCAGGAGTGCGGGTGGGAGTGCCCCAAGGGGTTCCCACCTTGTCCCTTTGGGGCTTGTTCCCGAGGAAGATCGTGATGACTTTGCTGGGAACTCCCACGAATCTGCTCAGGAGGAATATAACCATAGGAACCGTCTAGAAAAGATGGTTCCCACTGGTACCCTTTAGCCAGAGCTTATAGCTCTCTGCTCCTGTGGATGTTTACAAACCCGACCAAAAATGACAGGAGAATTTCAAGAATCTGAAAAATAGCCATCAAATTCCAGCCCCTGGCGAGCAGCAAAAATCCACTTCCACGTCAGTGACTTGTGCAGCTCCCATTCTCCTGTTCCCTTTGCCTGAGATGCCCTCTGCCCAGCCTTCTCTATCTGGGGAATTCCTAGACCTCCTCCAAGACCCAACTCAAGTGTCACCTCCTCTGAGATGCCATGCCAGACCTTTCCGGGAACATGGTGAGCGCCTCCTCAGAGGTTGCAGGTGCCTTTTAGAAACCTGTCGGTTTACTTCTGTCACCCTCAGTAGCAGCACAGTAGGTGCTCAATAAATGCAAGTGGAACAAATACATTCATGGATACAAGCCCATTTAGCTTAGTTTATGAAGCCATAAGTTAGATCTTCACATCAGCCTGTTGTGGTACATTTCATCTGAAGATTTATGACAGTGGCCAGAATAAAAGAAACAGTGATTGCCACCGAGGTCTCCACTCGCTTCTGAGGCCTGGAGGGAGTCTGGGGTAATTCGGTCCTGGTAGCCTTGTCTTTACTGCCCTCTTGTGGCCAAAAATGTTGCTGTCACGTGAAAAAGCAGATTTCATTGTGGCCACAGAGAGGGAGATGTTTCTGTTTCATGGAACACAGTGATTTTCAGATCCCTGAGTCATTTTGATCCAGTCCCACATACCCTGTATGTACCTGTGATCCTCCAGTGCCTTGAAAATATGTTAAAATGATGCTAGATAGATAACTAATGAGCCTTAAAACGAGCATCAGAGACTCCAAGTGTCCATCAGCTCTGGCCTAGCACGGTGTTGGGTACTTGGCTATGGAAGGGAAGGAAATGACAATGTGTGTGGCAGATTTCTGCCCTCAAAGACCTGGCAGTCTATCTGTAACACATTCACCAAAAGTAAGTAGTTCAGGGTGACACTGCAGGACACTATACACTAAAAAAGAATCGTAAAAATACCTGTCAACCTGACAGCCAAGTTTCAGAATCAGATAGCCCTGGGTGTATATCCTGGTCCCACCACTTACTGCCTAGGTGACCTTGAACAAGTTGCTTCACCACTTTGGAAGTTTCCTCGTCTGCAAAATGAACCTAGTAAGCGTTCCTCCTTCACAGAGCCACGATGATTAAGTGAGATGGTGTATGTCAAGACCTCAGCACGGTTCTCGGCACAGAGCAATTCCCATACGCGTTAGCCATTAAGGTTATAAGTAAGATTTTTAATTGTCAAGTACAGACAGAGAACAGGGTGGGATGTAATAAAGAGTGGGATAAATATACTCCTAACCATGGCCTTCTCAAAGGTAGATCTCCTTCGTTTTTTAAATTCTCGGAGCCCATTGTAATAAGGTGTTTATTAATATGATAGTGTATCAATGGCAAGATGACCCGTAGGGCTGCCTTGTCTCAAGGCTTCCTGGAAGAGTCAGGCTATCCGTTGACTCTAGCCAGAGTCCACTGGTTTCAATTTCTCCCTCCTTTCCCATGACAGACATCACTAATCATTCATTTCTTCTTCCATTCCCATGGCAGACATCACTAATAAATCATAGTGCTCACGCGCTCTCTCTCTCTCTCTTATAGACCAAGTATATGATTACAGAGCTCCAGGCAGTTACAACAATTAAGCAGAGTGAGAAAATGGTGAACAGTCTAGTTTACCTTTCCAGGTCTTGACACGTGGGTAGTTAAAGATGTATAGGGGAGGGGGAGGGCATCTTAGCCAGAGGGAGTAAAGTAAGCTAAATTACGAGTGAGAAGACAGAACTGATAGGGAAAGGGAGTAGAGAGAGGCCGCGTTCTGGAGCCCTGGGATTCTGGGCTGATTGCAGCTGCTGGCAAAGGGGATCTCTGAAGGCTGCTGGGCAGGGGTATGTGATCATGGTCCTTTGGATGCAAGACCTCTCTAGCAGCTTGTGCCAGGCAGATTGTAAAACGGCCTGAGTCCTGAGGAGAGGTGAGGAGGGTTGGAACTCAGGACAAGGTGCTGTTGCAGGCAAATGCCTGGGATGCTGGGAAGGCAGTTTTTGTGGGCTTGATGACTCCTGGCACATCAGAAATGAAGGAGATAGTGCCATCAAAGCTGCTTCTCTGACCTTGAACTCTGCAGGCTGGGAGCACAATGGCACCTCCAACAAGAAGAAGGGGTGGGCACAGAGGAGAGGATGTGCTTTGTTTGGGGGGCAGTGGAGTTGGAGGTGCCTTTGGGACCACCAGAGGCAATTTCCTGTGGGCAGCTGGAAATGGGAGATGGGAACCAGAGCTCGAGTGGCAGATATTAGAAAGGAAGAGAGAAAAAGGTTAATGCTTTATAGGTCCAGCCTCGTTTTTACTCAAAGCAGTTTGGGTAGAAAAAGAGAACATGCATTCAGGAAAAAGATAAACTGGGTGAAGGTCACAGCTTAATTAAGAGGCTTTTGCGGCAATCCGGTTATTCCAAAAGATTCTGCGTATCTGGGTCAAGTGTCCTTTTCACAATATCACCTAAAATGAGTAGGAAAAAAGTGTTCTTTGGTAATAGGGAACAGTAGGTCTCATGCACAGGACCCCAAATGTCCCCGTTGCTAAGAAAGAAAGTGTATATTTAACTGAAATACCCCAGCAATCAGAAGAGAGGTCAGAGGAACGATTTCTTTATGAGGAGACTCCATTTCCTAATGTGAAATAAAGTCACTTGGGCTCGAAGGTCAGACAGACCTGGATTTGAACCTCAGCTCCACCACTTCCTAGCTGTGTGACCTTGGACAAGATACTTAACCTCACTGAACCTTGGTTCCCTCCTTCATAAAATGGAGATAATAGAGGACCTAGTTCACAGGGCTGTTGTTCTAATCAAATGAAATAATGTGTATAAAGTTCTGATCCAGTACTTGACATGTAATAAGCATTGAATGCACAAGAGAGTTATCTTTTTATCCTATCACCTTTTTTAGGAACTGATTTTAAACAAGCGGCGATTCTTTTCATGGCTGATGTGAGTCCTGGGAAGTCCTCTGAGGGAGACAGAGACACCACTGAGAGGAACCAGGAGGGTACATTTCTTCATCCATTGCATCGTCCACTAAAGTGACACAACGGGAGGGGCTTCAGGAATCCTGTAGGAGCTTAACACCTCACCGGCCACATTCCGTGGGCTTGTGCCCCAGCAAGGGTCTGGAGGGCTCTGCTGTCTGCTCCCCAGTGTCCTTTTTCATTTCCACCACTGTCTACATGACACAGGAGTTCCTGAGGGGTCACATGGACTTGTGTGATGGCTCCCTTGACTCATGGGTGGGAATGCCCTACCAACCCAAAGGAATGTCCTTGAACTTAGGCCAGTGAGCAAAGACAGGGTCCTTACTTGGCCCCGGGTCTGTCCTTGTGGAGACCTTGGAGAATTCCTACCACTGATGGCCAGTGGCAGACTAAAAACCTGCCAGGTTCTGGAAGGTTCCAGGTCATAGGTTATTAGAGTTTAGGGTAGAAAGGCAATTTGTTGTAGGAGGGGTAAACTTGCAGTATAATAACAGTACCTAACATTTACTGAGCAATTATTATGTGCCAGGAACTGTCTGAACTATGTACTAACTCGCTCCATCCTCACCATGACCTAAGAGGGAATTATCATCCCCATTTTACAGATGGATCACTGAGGCCCAGAGACATGAACAAACTTCTCTGAGATCTTGCAGTTACTAAGTGGCAGAAGAATGATTTGAACCCAGGAAGTCTGACTTCAGAGCCTGTACTCTTAACCACTGTGCTGTAGCTGTGTCCCGGGCCGGGCTCCACACTTGAGGGAGGGGAAGGGCCACAGTCGAAGCCCGGCTTCCTGAGGAAAGGCTCCGATGGTAAAGAAATCGCCTGTTAGTGCGGTAGACCTAAGCCCACCTCGGTGGAATGTTCTGTCCGGTGCCAGGCAGCCGGATAAACAGCCTTTCTGTCAGATGTTCCCGATGGTGAGTCACCCTCAGGAAGCTGCTGGACTCTTCTCAGGCCCCTGTTCTTTCTTTTCTTTGTTCCTTTCCTGGGGATAAATAGGACACAGAGAATTTCTCCAATTCCTATATTTACTCATATGATCTTCTCGCCCCCCAACAATTTTTAACAGGAAAGGTTAGAAGTTCCCTGTGACACCATCCTCCTCCCAACTCACGGGGACCTGGTGAGACGGCCCAGGGGGCATGGCTAAATGACTCCTTGTTGGAAGTGTAACCCAACGGCTTGACCTCTGTTCCCACCTTTGCCTCTGCTTTCAGGAAGCCACTGAGGAGGGGAGGCAGGGTTGGAGCGGTGGGAAGGGAATGAGGCACTGAGGCTCCCAGCTTCAGAAGTAGGAGTGAAAGGTTCCTTCCTGGCTAGGGGACACTCAAAGAATAGCATCTGTAACAATATTCTCTTGCAGTCACTGGTGCAAAGGTACGATGGTGACCCTTAGAGTCTTAGGACGAACCGCAGGTAGAAATGGCAGAGACAGAAATATGGAAAGGTATCTCGGGTCACACTGGCTTTTGGAGAATAAATCCACAGAGACCTCCTAGTGCTGTCCTATCCCTGGGTCCACACTGAGCCCATCAGACCAGGAATGAAATACTGAGTCCAATCATTCATGGTTCACTCATTCATTCTGCACATGGGGATCCTGCCACGAGCTATGCCCGCAAAGCCCAAATGGACACAGTCCCCAGGGAGCCTACAGTCTGGAAGAGAGCAGACCTCAGGCCCCCGGACGGAGGCCCACACAGCTCCAGACTGCTGTTTGGAAGCTCAGAAATCCACGGGGCTCCTCCCTGCTGACCCCACTGGGATGACATTGGCCAGCTGACTCCACTGAGGGTTTGGGGGGAGGGAGGTGACGGAGGCACCACTTGGGGTCCCCTTAATTGAACTGCCTGATGACCCTGGGCCCCGAGCTCAGCCAGTCCCCCCTTCTCTGCTCATCTTCAGGAAGCTTTGGGCAGATGTGCTGGGTGGGACTTGCCCAGCTTGAAGGTGTAGAGCCATTCCTTCTTCTCTCCCCTGTTCCCACCATTACCCAACCTGTTCAAACCACACTGGGTCAAGGGAACAAGGGGACACAGGGAACTGCCGTGCTTCTGCTTTGAGGGGCAGGCAGAATCTCACAGAGGTTTAATGGCCAGATTGGGAGCCAGATCTACCTCAGTAGGATGGGCCAATCATTTGTCAGCATCAGCTCTCGTTCTCCTCCCAACAGCCTGGCCAGGAGGGGGTGCTCTTATCCCCACTGTCTACATGAGCAGGCTGATGCCTGGAGAAGTGAAGAGTTGCCAAAGGTCCAACAGCCAGCGTGTGACGTCTTCACCAGGACGCATAGCACATATTTGAACACAGGTCAGTCTGAGCTCAAGCTAAGCTCTCAGCTCCATATGCATTTTGCTTGGTTATTTCTGACTTCCACTTTATCCCCACCTCACACCTATAAGAGAGGACATCATATAAGAATTCATTAACCATAACTCAACAACCCTCTTCAACATTTTGTGGGCACTGAGTTCACGTTGGTGACCAATACAGGCACAACTTCTGACCTAATTCAGTCAACAGGTTTCTGAGCACCTATGGTGGCCAGGCCCCGTTGGAGGTTCTGGGACTATAGCAACTGACCTAGCAGACAAGGTCCTGTCCTCAAGTGTCATGAGTTTGGATGAGGAAGACGGGCAGCAGATACGGAATGGCTGGAGAAAATGGAGCTATGGGGAGGGGAAGTCAGAATAAAGAATAAGGGCTTAGAGAGTGACGGGAGTGGGATGCTCTTCAAGTTGAAAAGTCAAGGGGAAGATGTCTCAAAGTAAGTGACACTTGAGCAGATACCCAAATAAGTGAGGAAATGAGCTAGGTGGATACTGGGGAGGCGGGGAGGTGCGAAGGGCATTCCAGGCAGAAGGAAAGGCAAACACACAGTCCCTAACAAGGGAACAGCTGGGGGCACACGAGGAACAGCAAGTGTGGGGTGAGCGGGGGAAGAAATGTCAGGTGAGGCCGGATCGGTGGATGAGGAAGGAGCCTGGGGGCCCCGGTGGACTTTGAGTGAGACCGGAAGCCATTGGAGGTTCTGGTGGCCCAACAGAAAAACACAGTCACTCTGTCTCTCCTAGTATAGACCAGTGGTCCTCAACTGGGGACGATTTGCCCCACCCTGGGGACGTTTTGTCTAGAGACATTTTTGGTGTTGTGCTCCTGGCATCTAGTGGGCAGGCGCCAGGGAGAACGATAAACATGCTAAGATACACGGAACAGCCCCTCCGCCACCAGCAAAGAACGATCCGACCTAGGAAGTCAACGGTTGGTGCCGAGGCTGAGAAAGCCGGGTGTAGGCCCAGGAATGGGCAGTATTCTCTTAGGAAGATGGCAGGGAGCCACAAAGGCAGCATCCATGTCCCTCGGGCCCTGAGTCCTCCCCCCGCCTGCAACACACACATAGTAACAGTGATTGCTGTTGGTATTTCCTTCTCAGCTCCAAGAACCACTTCAGGGGGACACACTCCAGGCCACTTCCTGCTGCTTGGCGCCTGCTGTGTGTCTACCCTGAGGATGATGAATATTCTGTGCCGGGGCTATCTGCGTGTGTACGCAGCCCTGACATTCTGTGCGCATCCTGCATTCTGAGGTGTAATTTATTAGACCTAATCCCCGTCTGGAGTAACGATAAGTCTTCCCTGTAGAAATGCTGGAGAGGAAGATGTGCCCCATTATTATTTCATTAGGATACCACTGGGTCTTCCAGGAGTCTCTGAGTAGATATCATATGCTCCTCCTCGGGCGATTTAGACAAGATAGCCGGGGGCCTCCAGAACTCAGGACAAATACCCACAGATTTCCATACATGCATCTCTTCTTATAACTAAATTCCTTCTTCTCACCTCTTGTCAATTTTGTCCTTCCGCAGCTGGAGGATAGACAGAGATTGGAAGCATCGAACGTTTACTGTTTTCTCAACCATGTGAATAGAAGATTCAAAAGCTAGTGTCAGTAGCAAAGGTTTCTACCTCAAAACTGGTGCTTGCAGTTTGCCTCTGAAATCAGCGTTGATGGAGTTGCTTAGGCAAGTAGCGTTTCAGACATTCTCTTTGCGCGTCAGCTCAGCCGGTCTACACAAGCAGAGTGAGGGGAAAGGCACAGAATCATCAACAGACTTCGAGCCTCTGCTCCTCTGAGAAACCGGCAGCACTCCCTCAATCACCCGACTGTGCCCTTAATTCTCTGCACCCTCTTCCCACGTGCGGGGTCAGCTCTAACATGCTCTAGGTGGTAGGATTTTTTCTTTTTTTTTAGTTTATTTATTTTCGGCTGTGTTGGCTCTTTGTTGCTGCGTGCGGACTTTAGTTGCCGCGAGCGGGGGCTACTCTTTGTTGTGGTGCGTGGGCTTCTCATTGCGGTGGCTTCTCTTGTTGCGGAACGTGGGCTCTAGCTTTGTGGGCTTCAGTAGTTGTGGCACTCGGGCTCAGTAGTTGTGGCTCACCGGCTCTAGAGCCCAGGCTCAGTAGTTGTGGCGCACGGGCTTAGTTGCTCAGCGTCATGTGGGAATCTTCCCGGACCAGGGCTCGAACCCATGTTCCCTGCATTGGCAGATGGATTCTTTACTGCACCACCAGGGAAGCCCCTAGGTGGTAGGTTTTAAGGTCACTGGATTCTAATTCCTCAAATCGTGAAGGTAAATTGCTCGTCGTGTGTTCATTTCAGCACAGAGATACCTTCTTCTGGGTCCTTTCTTTCCCATCCTATTGCATGGAGCCTCCAATTGATTTGAGTTGGGAATGATCCGTGGACCTTTCTTTTTCTAATATCATAAGGGGCTCACACCTTGCCCAAGTTACCGATCATCATTCAGTTTGCAGCTTCACCCATCACGATGGGAAACAGCTGGACCAGGAATGGGCAGCAGGAGGGCTGCAGAGTCAGAATCTTGGGTTTGAACCTAATGTTACACCCTAGTAACTGAGATTCTTTGGGCAGGTCATTTCCCTTCTCCAAGCCTCAGTCTTCTCATCTGGCGAATGGGGATCATTGTACTTTTGTCTTTGCGTTGTGGTGAGAGGCAAACAAAGCGATGCATGTGAAAGCAGTTTTCACACTGCAAGGGGCAACTTGGATGTTAGGATTCTACTCTGATATGTCATTCTGCTGTGAACTGATGAAACGAGAAGCAGTTGGATGATGTGAAGGGAAACAGCTCCTCCTCCCCGGGGCTTGGTCTGTGACAGGATGAGGCCACCACACCGAGAGTCCCTATCTCATCAGCCGAGCGGGTGAAGGGAGAAGAGAGGGGGCCCCTCTGCATCGCCGCCTCCACGGCAGGTTCAAGCTTCCGTATTTGCACATCCTGACGTTCAGCCTTTCCCCAGGAAGAAAATATCCGACAACACAAGACAACAGGATGGCCCTCTCCTTCGCCTTTCGCTCCACATCCGGCCATGCAGTCACGAAGGAAAGTTCACACACTAAGTTTTGAAGTCATTTCTGTTTAGCTCATCGATAGTTTCCTCCTAAGAACGATTCCAGGCCTGAGAAGGATTTTAAGCCTTTTTAAGCTCCAAAGATTAGGGTGAAACAGGGAGGGGGTGGGTGGGAGGAGGACAGATAAACAACAGCGTGGAGAGCGTTCTCCATGCAGAGAAGGAGATTCTGTACTTTGGTGAGATTAATCCCCAAATTGAAACTGGCCCTGCACATCCTTCTGAGAAAGGAGAGCCGAGATAAGAGAAAGGCCCCCGACAAAGCCCCAGCATTGAGCTGTTTGTGGAAATGCAGACTGCGTCCTTCCCCTGCAGCCAGAGGACAGAAAGACAAGCCCGTGGAGGACGAATAGAGGATGGGAGCTTCCTGAGGACCGTCGGGGGCAGTGCGGGAGAAAAGAGAAGGAACAGCGGCCACATGCACGGTACTCGAATGTTCTGTCGAACCACCAAGGTGTCTTTCCTTCTCAACCTGGGGGTCACCGACCTGCCCGTTCACACAGCATACAAAGCACAAACACTGGGCTCTGCCAAGGCCGAGGGCAAGGGTGGCTCGCTTTGCAGAAGGGCACTCGCAGAGGACCTTAACATGGCACGAGGAAGCGACCCCCTTCCGGCAATGTGCCTGGTTTCTGACCCCAAGACCCTGGCCTTTTCCGGGGAGGCAGCTTTCAGCTGCAAAGAAATCCATCCGGCTTGAAGGCAGAAGATTGCCATCAGAGAGGCTAACAGGATGAAGGATCTGAAGGTGAGTCCCCACAGGATTGATGCCACTTGACCCAAACAGGAGTGATGCCCTGGGACTTCCAAGAGATCTGGGCACTTCCAAGAGCACAGCGCTCCTTTGGAGGTGTTGCCGACTTAAAATAACAGTCACACGAGTTCACAGTCACAGCTATAAGGACTGAACTGCCACGTCTGCAGGTAGGAGCCTGCCAGCCCTAGCCGTCAGCAGCAGCAACAGGACAGGACCCATTGCGCAGGAAGGGCCTTGCAGAGCGGGGCTGGCGGGGAAAGGGGCTCCGAAGGCGGCACAAGTGACCAGACCCAAAATCGAGAAAGAGGAGGACAGTAGTGGGCAGAGGGGAGGGAGATGGCTCTTGGCTACAAGAAGAACTGTCTCCCTTCCCCTTCTGTCTGAGGCTTGGAGGAATGCCAGGTGGGATTCAGACCCGTCCAGGAGTCCCACATGGACACTGGGAGATGGGAGTGTGGTCTGCGGGTCTGGGCAGGGCTGTAGGGAGGAGAGAACCCGGACTGTCACCTCAAGGGCCATGAGGGGAAGGTGACCCGAGATGCTCCCCCGTCCTAGCTCCTCCAGGCTCTGGGAGCACAAAGCAGGACGCCCACTGATGCGGGTTTGGAAATCTCAGGGCAGGTGCATTTTGACCCGGCTCACGGTCCCGGGCTTCTCTGTAATTAATTTTCCCCACCCATGGTCGTGTGGTGAGGATGGGCTTGCAGCCCTGCCCCTGATCTGAGGTATCCCCGGGAGCACGAGGTGAGAGCGGGACGGGGTGGGGGTGGGGGGGTTGCAGGACATGCCAGAAAAGGCAACGGTCTGTGCAGCTAGCCTGGAACCTGGGGAGAAGTATGCTGATGGAGAGTTACACGGGCTTAACTGGGTTTCCAGCGCATTCCTTGTAACCTAGTCCCCTTTCCCCTTTGCAATTTTACCTGTCTTTATCTTTTGAAAAAAAATACATGAATATTCTAGAAAATATAAAATATTTTTAATGTTTATCAAAACCACTGAAACGCACACTTAAAATGTTTTATTAAATTTAAAAATTGTTTCAAAGTGACATGTATGCAATTTGAAAAATAGCGCTCAACGGCTTATGCGGAACAACGCTCCTCTCTCAGCCCAGAGGCAGCTAGCGTATCGAAAAAAAAAAATAAATAAATAAATAAAATATCAATCTGATTCTTTTTTTTTAATTAATTAATTTATTTTTGGCTTTATTGGGTCTTTGTTTCTGTACGAGGGCTTTTCTCTAGTTGCGGCGAGCGGGGGCCACTCTTCATCTTGGTGCGCGGGCCTCTCACTATCGCGGCCTCTCTCGTTGCAGAGCACAGGCTCCAGACGCGCAGGCTCAGTAGTTGTGGCTCACGGGCCTAGCTGCTCCGCAGCGTGTGGGATCCTCCCAGACCAGGGCTCGAACCTGTGTCCCCTGCATTGGCAGGCAGACACTCAACCACTGCGCCACCAGGGAAGCCCGCAAGTTCTTTTTAATCTTTAAAATTGTTTCTGTTTTTAGTTCTTCTGACGATCTTCTCCACGTACTCTGCTTCCATCACCACTCCTTGTTTTATGGGTTATGCACTTTATCTGTTGAGCTTCTACTTGGACAAATGAGGGTTGGATTCACTCAAGACACTCACCCGTCTCTCCTCCTTCCTTCTCTCCAGGAGGACTAAATCACAGTTCTTGGTTCCTCTGTTGGTCACCTTTGTCTAAATAATAAATTGGTCTAAAACGTCTAAATGTGTATCATCTAAAAATAGGTACTATTTACACACACGTATCTGTCTGTATCTGCGGCTGTGTCTTTCTTTCCTCTGTTTTGTCAGTTCTTTTACCATGTCTTCAACTACATGATCTCAAAACAGTTAACAAAATTTGGTCGGCTGGGTGGAATTACCACTCACAGTTTTGTTACTGTCGCACAGGGAGGCAAAAAGGAGAAAGCGATGCGCTGGAGCAGCTGGCATTCCCAGCTCTGGAAACTGGCTCAGATAAAACGAAGGGATCAAGGTCCACCCCACTTTTGTCTACACACACGCCTGCCAGGCCTGGGAGGCACATCAGCACAGGCTTCCTCTTGCCTGCGTGGACCCGCTTTTGGAATCTTCCCACTTTGTCAGCCAGCTCCTAATTTTTAGGTCTGTGTCCCATCCCCTCCAGGAACAGTCACCCACAGACTAGTCGGGAAGCCCCCTCCCCTTCAGCAGTTCCCAGCTCTGCTTCTCTGCTTCCTGCCCTCCTCAGACGGGCATGGATTCAACAAATATTCACTGAGCAGCCACCTGTGCTTAGACACTGAGAACACAGGTGTGTACAAGACAGACAAGGCCCCTGAACCTCCCCTTGGGAGCGGGGCTTAAGAGGCCAGTGAAAGGGACAGCCAGTAAATAAACGAATTGCATATTATAAAAATACCATAAAGGATGTCAAGATCGAAAATGGTAGACCTTCTCTTTTCTGAAGAGAAATGCCACCAGGCGTTAAAGCTGAGACCAAAGCACACAAAGGAGCCAACTTTGTAAAGAGCAGCCTGAAGGGGGGCCCAGGAAGAGGAAAGTAAATGTGCAAAGGCCCTGTGGCAGTAAGGAGGAGCAGAGGAGGGAGAATGGTCCGAGGGGAGGTTGCCAGGAGGCAAGGGCAGACCACGGAGGACCTGGTTAAAGTAAGGAGTCTGGACTGTATTCTAAGCACAGGAGGAAGGCACTGAAGGATTTCAGCAGGGAAGCAAGGTGACCCCATTTTTGTGCCATACGATGTCCTTTCTGCAGAATGGACTGGAGGCATCGATGGGGTTCTTCTTTACCAACCAGGGGCATGGACACTCCATCTTTCTCGAGACGAGGGGTCCATCTCCCCTCCAGATGTTTTCACCTGTGGCCAGCAAGTGGTTCAGGCATCTGGGAGAATGGAAGGTGCTTAACAGAAGAGCCGTTCAAACCAAGGTGGCTGCTTGGCTACACTTAATATGGCGACTCTCACATCATGAACCAAGGAAAGGCGCGCCAGCTTTGAGTGGCATCGTCCCAGGGTGAGTGGAGTCTGCTGGGCAGGAGAGGCAGCAGCCTGACAGCCTTCTTTCCCCAGGATTGCAGACTGGGAATCAGAAGGCTGGAATTACAGCCACACGCATTGCAGTCCTCTATTAACATTTTTTTTTTTTTTATCACCTGAACTCTTTCCCGGTCTCCCTGGCTCCACAGCAGGGGTCCCCATGTGATTTCTGCCAGGATCCACCCCCCCTTTCAGGGAACGGGGTTTGAGGCACTGCCCCTCCACTTTTCAAAGCATTTCCCCTGGTCATCAGAGGGTGCCTGGTCAGGGTTGGGCTCTGTGAAATCGGGGACTTTCTCCCCCGCCCCCTCTCCTTCCTCTCCCTCCCTCCACCTCTTCACTTTTTCCTCTCTTTATATCGAGTTATCTGTTCAGAGCAAAGCTGTCTCCCGGAGCTGCCTGGATGGGATCTTGTCGCCCATCAAAGCTGCAGAACCTTTCTCAGGCCCAGCTAGTGGAGTCTGTCAAAACTTCAACTACTGTAGCCTTTGGAGGCAGCTCTCCCCTTCTTGGAGCTGTAGTGCAGCAGATGTCACTTGTAAAGGCCCAGCGTAGGCTGATGTCAACCTGTGGGCCTGGTGGTTAGGGTCATGGCTGGCTAATGAAAGTGAGGCTTGAGCCAGCCCTCCGTTGTATAAGGCTCAGCCCTTGGTGAGCAAAGATTCTAGAGTCAGACTCTGTTCGTTCACATCCTGGCGACACCAGTGACTAACGGTGAGACGGACGACAGGCAGTTTAACTGCTCTGGGGCTCAGTTTTCTCATCTGTAAAATGGGGCTAATGCCGGTAGCATCCTCTTCACAGGGGCACTGAAAGGATGAAATAAGATTAAACTACATGTAAAGCACTTAGCACATGGAAGTATCCAAGGAGGTTCCCTGTCAGTGTAATCAGTGAAATTCCACCAGATTCTGTGGGTGCTGGGTGTTTTCTGTAGAGAAAACACAGAAGTTTCCAGATTTGCCACAGGAAACAAAGGGAAGGGGAGGCTTTCCCTAGATTCTCTCCTCCTTCAGCCCTCCAATCTTTCTCTAGTGCCCCTGGTGACCAAACCTGCCCAGAAGCCAGAGGGCAAGAGAGGTGATCAATAATTCCCTCCTAAAGCAGGGAGAGGACAGGAAATGTTTCTGAGAACGAACAGACATCCGCACGCACGTGTGCGTGTCTCCACACTTGGGGTATGTGCAGTCTGGGTTGCAAACTCATAATATAACACAGCAAGGAATAATAACAAAGCCCTTTACGTAACCTACCCTAGTAAATCTTCCCCAAACCCTGTAAGATAAGGAAACGGAGGCTCCGAGGGCTTGATTTACCCAAGATCACACAAGTTGTAAGCAGTGAATCCAGAACGGTAGCCCAGTCGGTCTTACCCGGAGCTGGAGCTCCCAGCCACCGCACTACCCAGCCCCCCGAGTGAGCTCGGGCTCCCCCTTCTGTCAAGACCAGGGTCCCGTTGCACTGAGAAGTGGCTGAAAGGGCCCACATCAGGAACAGGGGTCCTGCTCCTTCAGGAAATGCTCCAGGGCAGCCTTCCTCCTGCTTTCATTGGTTCATCTCTGTGCGCTTTACCACTTAAAACTGCTTCCTCAGCAACACTCCATCTGGTAGCAGAGGAAAAGTAAGAAGGATCAATTACCCCCAAAATAAATAAATAAGTGATTGCTCTGGGGAAGAAAAAATATTGAATTCTGTTCAGATAAATGCAGTGTAAATTGGTTTCTGACAAGAAATCCAAATAATTGCCCTCCCTTTCCCCCTCCCCTCCCCAAGGCTCCAGATAAGTCTGGGCAGGTTCTGGGCGAAACGGTCCGGGGAGGAGGGAGGACAGCAGCCCTCCTGTCATCCCAAAGTGCAAGGCTCCCAGCTGGGCCTGTTCTTCCTCAGCATCAAAGATGGGTCTGAGGGCTTCCCTGGTGGCGCAGTGGTTGAGAGTCCGCCTGCTGATGCAGGGGACACGGGTTCGTGCCCCAGTCCAGGAAGATCCCACATGCCGCGGAGCGGCTGGGCCCGTGAGCCATGGCCGCTGAGCCTGCGCGTCCGGAGCCTGTGCTCCGCAACGGGAGAGGCCACAACAGTGAGAGGCCCGCATACCGCCAAAAAAAAAAAAAAGAGATGGGTCTGAGATGGAGTCAGCAGGTCTTTAGTAAGTCGGCCAGCAAAATTTGTTCATTTTTGTTTTCCTTTTTGGGGGGAGAAAGGGGATGGGGAGAGGAAGGGGTGATCTCATGTCATTTTAATAATGAATCAGTTGGGCCCATAGTAACAGGAAGACCAGAGTCTGCCCCCCTTGAGCCCTCCCACTATTGAATTGTGTAATCATCCCGGAAGCTTACTCAATTCATAGGGGGAATCAGCACAGAATCCAAAAACTAGGAGGAGAAAAAGCTGGGAGTAGGAGACAAAGGTCAAAAGCTGGTCTGTGCGTGTGCTTTAAGGGGACACAGACAACAGTGACCATCACAGGTTAAAAAAAATCAATGAAATAGTTTTCAACGTTTAGAAATCAGAACTCAGGATTTCTGTCTTCTCTTGAAAAAGCTAACTCTCAAGCCCACATTCCTGCAGAGACAGGATGCTGACACTGGGTGGGGCTATCCCCAGCTCACGCAGTCTCCACCACCCCCATTGCCCACCACCCTGAAGCTGAGTGTTAATTACCATCCATCGCCATCCTCTGGCTGTTTCCCTTACATGTCACCCATTCTACTCATCTCAAATTACCTGCCTGGCCCTTGCAGGCATCTACATTAGTAGCCCCAGTCTCATTCCTGTTGCTGCTGGTGCTTCTGTCTTGGCCACTTGCCAGTAGTTCCCATGGGGCCACACAGAGCCCCTGACCTGCCCTCCCAAAGTTACTTCCCACTCTGATTCCACTGGAAGCCTCCATGCAGACAAGTAGTTTACTCTCGGTTCCTTGAAATGCTTTGCCCCTCCTGCCTCCGAGCCTTTGCTTAGGCATTTCCACTGCATCCATGCTTTCCCTATGTTTCCTTTAGCAACTAAATGTTAGCCTCACTCTTAGTTTTCTGTTGCTGCCATAACAATTTACCATACTTAGTGGCTTAAACGACACAAATTTATTCCTTTGTAGTTCTGTAGGTCAGATACCCGACGTGGGTCTCAGAGGGTCTCAAGGTGTCAGCTGGGCTACATTCCTTGCTGATCCCCATTCTTTTGCTGGCTATCAGCTGAGGACCATTTCTCAGCTTTTAGAGGCCACCCGTATCTCCATCTTAAACATCTGGCCTCTCTCACACTCTGGGGATTTTTTTTTTTTTTTTGGCCACTGCCTGCAGCTTTCGGGATCTTAGTTCCCCCACCAAGGATTGAACCTGGGCCATGGCAGTGAAGACCAGAATCCTAACCACTAGCCACCAGGGAACTCCCTTCGCACTTTGAATCTCTCCTTTTTCTTCTATCTCATATCTCTGACCCAGCCAGGAAAAGTTCTCTTCTTTTAAGTACTCATGTCTTCAAGAAATTGGGCAAACCCAATAGTCCAAAATAATCTTAGCATCTCAAGGTCCAAACCCTTAATCACATCTGCAAAGTCCCTTTTGCGATATAAGGTAATGTATTCACAAGTTCTGAGGGATTAGGTCATGGGCATCTTTGGGAGCCATTATTTTGTCTTTCTATTCTATGCTATCCTATCCTATCCATCTATCTTAGAAGCCCAATTTAAGTCTTAAGTGTTCTAAAAAGTCCTTCTTAACAATTTCTCTTCTAAACTACTGTGCTGTGTGACTTTGAGAGAGTCACTTGATCTCTCTGTTTCACATTTCCATTGGATGCATGGTGTGCTGGTAAATGTTTAGTAGCTGGCTCTCGAGGGTGAGGGAGAAGCCCTGATCTATAAACACTGGCCAACTTCTTTTCTTTTTCTTTTTAAAAATTAAAAAAAAATTTTTGGTTGCATCACGTGGCTTGTGGGATCTTAGTTCCCTGACCAGAGATCGAACCTGGGCCCTCCGTAATGAAAGTGCGAGTCCTAACCACTGGACCACTGGGGAATTCCCTGCATTTGCCAACTTCTGTGATCTATTCCCACGTGGTGGATTTTAAGCTACCATGTGATGTCATTGAACGCAGAGTTGGGAAGAGATGTGGACAGTCAGCTCTTGTGAGCCAGTGTGAGTCAGCTCCAGTATGCCACTGCTTGTGTGTAAAATGAAGAATTCACTAATTGATCCAAATATCATTGAGGAATCACTGATTTCTCAAAATCCAGGAAAATTTGATAGCTCTCTGTGTAAGTGTGTCCGTTTCTGGGATTGGTGCCACCTCCAGTGTAAATGTTTCAAAGACAGAAGAACATATCAGAGAACTGGTTTTGTGAGAAAAGGCTGGAAAAAACTACCTAGAAAGAGACCCAGAGACCCAGAGACTGCTGTGGTCTGTTGGCCTCAATGCGATCACCAAGTCCCAAATCCAACCACAAAATGAGTTTGTTTTTAGAAAATGTATGATTTTTTTTTCTAGAAACGAATTCAGATGTATAATGATTGTTACTGTGATTTCCTTGGGCACACATTATCAAGCAGAGGAATCAAATGAAGAATGCCAGCCTCAGAAAAGAACCAACAGGATGTTATATAAAGTACATTAATAATTTTCTCTTGTCATATGTGCATTCATTTGTGGTTGCTGAATTTCTTGCTCTAAGGCAGCCCAAGAAAATAATAGCTGCATTTATTGAATGCTTACTACATGCAAGGAACTGTGCAAAGACTTTCACATGTATTATCTGATTCAATTGGCCTTATTGGTCCCATCTGGCCAGTATCAGATCACTGGGCCAGAAAATGAACGTACTGGGATCTAAACCCTGAACTCGAGCTCCGCTGTCCCTGCACGTGAACGCCCTCAAGATGGGCTTGTAGCAGACATCTGTATAAGAGCCAGTGGGAGGGGTCGGGCTGAAGCCAGAACTGGCAGGAGGATGAGTAGTGACAGGCAAGAGCAGCCCGTTTCTGAAAGAACCAGTTCCCAGGGGCCCATTGACAAATGCTCCCTTATTTATTTATTTGTTGTTGCTGCTGCTTCCATTTACTCAACTCCAGAGACGGGAGTCAAGAATAACATATGAATAGACTCAGACTAGATGTGGGGGCGTAGCGTCTCCCGAGGGCACCACTGCTGGTCTCTAAGCCTGCCTTCACCTCTCTCTTGCCTTCCTTTTCCCTCTTCCAAGATCCTTGTTAGCTCACATGCCCCTAAGGTGACATATACACATCCACTTCATTCAGAAAACAATTATTGAACACCTACTGTGTCCCACGTGCTGGAAATCCAAACATGAGAGAATCATAGGCTCAGCCCCAAAGCGTTCCCAAGAGTAACACACCAGGGTCGTGAGGTCATAAACTTCAAAATGCCATAGGAGTCTTCAGGGTAGAAAGCGGACTCCAACTTCTAGGGGAAGAAAGCTTCTCCCAGGAGGACTGTTGAGCCTTTTAAAAGAGAAATGGGTGGGGGCTTCCCTGGTGGCGCAGTGGTTGAGAGTCCGCCTGCCAATGCAGGGGACACGGGTTCGTGCCCCGGTCCGGGAAGATCCCACATGCCGCGGAGCGGCTGGGCCCGTGAGCCATGGCCGCTGAGCCTGCGCGTCCGGAGCCTGTGCTCCGCAACGGGAGAGGCCACAACAGTGAGAGGCCCGCATACCGCAAAAAAAAAAAAAAAAAAAAAAAAAGAGAGAGAGAAAAGGGTGGAATTCTCCAGGCACCAGAGGTGGGAAAAGACTTTTCTCTGGCAGGGGAACCACAATTGTAAATAAATGAAGGCATCGGGCAGGCCTGTGGCTGGAGCTTAAAGTGGGTGTTTAGGGTGGACGTCAGGGGAGTGGGATGAGAGTTGGGAACAGAGCTGGTGGGGAGAAGGGAAAGCAAGTCACCAGAAGCCAGCTTAGGAGGGCCTCCTGTGTCATGCTACTTGGTCTGGACTTTGTCCTGTAGCCAATGAGGCACTGCTGATGAGTTCTAAGTGGGTGAGTGACACAACCGGATTGGCATTTTATAAGATGGCTCTCCGGCCCGGTGAAAGGTGGGTTTGAGGGCTGGGCTGAGAAACCGGATGCTACTGTAAAAGTGCAGGCAGGGATGTTGAGGGCGTGAGCGCAAGTGTGGAGGTGAGGGCAGAGCTGAGAGAACAGATGTGAAGGATGTTTTGTGGAGCGTACACTCAGACCGACAAGCCCATGTGCATCCTTTGTAGGGACCCTGCCTGGGGGATGAACTAAGCTTGTGAGCTGGAAGAAGCACACTTCACAGACCCTGGCCGGTTGGAGGAGAAAATAAACTCTGGAGAAAGGGGGCTTACCCAAGACCCCCTGATAAGCACGGACTACACAGATAGCTGCAGAAATGGCTGTGGGATGCAAGGCGTGGCGACAGCTCAAAAATCAACATTTAACAGTTCAGGGAAGAGGGATATCAGCCCGGGCAAGAAAAGAATCAAGCCTTGCCTTGGGGAGGTTATCGTGCTTGTGGAACATTCCAGCCCTTCATCACCACTTGGCAAAATTGGAAGAATGAAGGACACTTTTGCAGTTAAGAAAACTGAGGCTCAGAGAAGTTGCTGATTTGCCCAGGGTTGCCATGCTGGTATGAGAAGCATCTAGAACTCAACCCTGGTCTCTGGAGACCAAGTTTAGCTTCTGGCCACACTGTCCTGATTCCCTTTTGTCAAATTCTGTGACTCAAGTCATCTGTTCCATGTGGTCTAACGCTTGACCCGTCTTTAGTTCTGTCATAAGGCTTAACATGTGAGGTCTAGGCTATGTGGCAGAAGATGCTCTAAACACTCTAGATGCTGTTTGACCTAAAGCCGTGTGTCCATACAACAGCTGCCGGGCTCTTTGGGAAATAGCAGGGTCTCTGCTAATTAGAGGAGGGGGAGCTCCATGGCTTCCCCTCTCAACCTGCTACCTGGCAGCGTTACAGTAGTAGTTCTGCCACAAGTGCCAAGAGGCTTAAAGTCACCCACGTGTGGGTAGGTCCCCCCTCTCTGCCTTTTCAGGCACCCTGACGCCACTTTGCAGAAAAGGGTCACTCTGCAATCATAGCTGGATGGCAGGGTGTGCTGGTCTTCTGGTTGGACCAGGAGTCAGAGACAAGACTGAAAGGAGGTCTAGACCTGGAATTCTTCTCTTAAGGTGTTGGGCGGCCAGCTTCACCAGATTCTTTACTTTTGTTTACGCCAGGGCCGCGGTGCCCGCTCCGTTATTTCAATTAACCATCTATCGTGAATATCACTCATTTTATCCACAAAACTTTAATATTTAACATCCTTTATGCTAATTAACTGAGCCTTTGGTGCGGCTTTACATAGTAATATGTGAAACCCCACCATAGACACTCTGGAGGGTGGGTCATTTAATGAATGGCCTTAGAGCAGTCACTATGTTCTGAAATGATGCCAAGCACTTTGAACTTGACACGTCATAACCCATTTAATTATCTTAAGAACCCCATGAGGTACCTATTAACATTGTCCTCATGTCCCAGATGAAGAAACTGAGTCACAGAGAAAAGTTAAGGAATATTTCCCCAGATGGGGTGTGAGGACCTTGAAAGTGAGCCTGTGGGGGTCTGTCCTCCAACCTCCATCCACAGAGCTAAGCCCAGTGCTGGACACACAAGAAATATGTGTTGGTGATAGATAGGAGTCACCCATATGGCAACTGGCTTTACTGAGCGGCCTGAGGTTGGAGTGGGTGATTAAGTATGTGTTAGCTGAGAGCTATCCTGTAATGACTAATGGAACCCATTTTGCACTTATCATTTTTCTAGTATGCTTTCCTCCAATCTCCACGGCTCAGAATTGGCCTCCGCAAGGACCTGTTTTCCTAGATGTCTGCAGATTGACCTACTTGGTCTTTTCTCAACAGAGACAGAAGTCTCTTAGGCATCTTAGGCTACCATAGCACCCAGCACTCAATGGAGTCTCCTAAAATGAATGAAAGGATGCATGACTCAGGAAGACAAATCACATAGGTGTGTGTGTGTGTTGTTGTTTCCAATTCTGTCTAGCTCTTTTTATAAAAACTTGCTTCATTGACTATCATGCCAATTTGGAGAAAGATGTACAGTTTCCATAATAAATGACAACTAAACGAAGAAATGGAATGGAAAAAGGGAGAAAGATAAATGAACACAAATCCAGTGCATGCTGTGTGCTAGGCACTTTCACATATATATTCTCATTTAACACAAAACACATATTTAAGACAAGCTCAGAGAGGTTAAGCAACTTGCCCGAGCTCACACAGCAAGTAAACAGCTTTGCCACTGGCTCTTTCTGATTCCAACCCTGGCTCTTGCCACTGCACCACAGAGGCAGCAAGAAAATGTGCTTAGGAAAGATGATGTCAATGTCAGGCAGTGTCTAGAAAATGTACAGTTTAGAGAAACGCTCAGAGGTCTGCCTTCCCCAAAAGAGAAAAGGCTTTTGAAAATTTCACTGCACCTTCTATTCAGAATACCCACAAGTCTAGACAGAAAGGGACACCTAAATCTCAAGATCCCTCCTCTCTTTCAGGTTTTCTATTATATTGGAGGGGAAACTTTCCAACATGTAAAACGTATGTAGAATTTTATTCAAAAATGTTTAATAAATCAAACACACACTTAGAACAAGAAGCATCACACAACCCAGGTGATAGCTCTTTGTGAGGCTGGAGATCCAAGGGGGATCTTGTGTTTCTGTAGAACTGATGGGATGGGAGAGATTGGGGGGGGAAAATACACTCTCTGCCATAGACAACCACCGAACAGAGGAAGTTCAAAATGAAAGAGGGAAGATTGAAGCTGCAGTGAAGGACCAAGGAAAGGAAAGAAGCACAAATTGTCACATCAATTATCGCGTGAAGATCCTGAGGTGTTTAATTCACATTGGGCTGCGTTGTGTTTGGAGGTTACACAGTTGTTTTGCATCAATGGTTCTTATATTTTTCCAGGCTTCATAGATCACAGGAGCCAGAGCTACCAATGACCGAAGACCGAAGGGATCACTTTGGCAAGAGGGAGACAGCTCTGAATTTGGAGTCCATGCTGAGCCCTTTGCCGGAGGAGAGGCTTCTGGAGTCTGATCAAACACGGCTGCCCACTGTCCCTTCATCCATCCATTTATCCAACCAACCAAGCATCTGTTCATCCATTCAGCCAACAAATAAATACTGAGATTCCATGCCAGGCCCTGGGCTAGGGGATAAGTTAGGGCAGTAAACGCAACAGACGAGGTCTCTGGTCTTACAGAGAATACTGCATATCTGAGAAGAACCCACAATGAGACCAGATCAAACGGGATCTCCATTAGAATTTGGGATTTCATTCTAAGTGCAAAAGGAAGATGTCAGAGAGTTTTAGGCTGGGGCATGACATAATAAGATTAGGCTTTTCGCCAATAATGCTATCATACGGTGAAGAATGGATTTAAGAGCAGGCAGGAGTGAAAAGAGGCAGAGCAGTGAAGGAGTTATTGCAAGAGATTAGGCAGGATATCATGTGGGCCTGAACTAGGGTGGAAGGTGCTAGAAGGATTTGAGATGCATTCTGGAGGTGGAAACGTGCTGATAATTTGGCTTTGGGGAAGGAGAGGAAGAGTCAAATGATGATTTCCAGGTTTCCAACTTGAAAAGCCATGTGTATACTGGTGCCATTTTCTAAGATGGAGAGGATTGGAAGAAGCTGTTGATTCTTCCCATCCTCCAGATGGCATTTCTTGAGCATCTACTATGTGCTAGAGACTCAACACCTGCTTCTGAGAAAAAGAAGCAAATCTGTGTCATAGGTTCATCCAGACTCCTGACTCGGCCTGAGAGACAGAGACCCTTCATGGATGATGCTGAGGTACCACGTGGAATTCAGGATCACCAGTGTGTCCGCAAGGTTCCCCCTCCTGTTTACTCAGCTCCAACTTGTGCTCATCAGATCATAAGGTGTTTAAAAGACGAAAATTGACCTGGAATTGGTCATTGGAAAAAAATCTTTATTTTTCTTGTAAAATTGACTTAAATATAATGAAAATCATGCCAAACGATCAGGGTTTTCAATTTCCTCTGGCCAGCAGGGAGCTTAGCTATAAATTTGTAGCTTGGCTTGCTTAACAACTATGTCGAGTTTATGATTCTCATAATAGCATTCTGGTTTTCTCCTTGATATTGATTACCTCAACTAAACATCTGTCACTGTCTGCGCCATGGACCTGGAGCAGTCTGGCCACGTTTGTGGCTCCAGCCATCTCTGATTAGACCAAGTATTGACTATGGATGTTCATTCAAAACTTGGCTATGCCATTCAGGTTTCCTGAATTGGATATTTGAACTAAGGGATGTGGGGTAAATTCCCAGTTAACAGTTGGAGGGGATGTTCTGGGGTGTGCCACCAGATCCCCTCTTCACAAATGAAGCCCTCTTTTTCTCAGCGGCCAGGTGTTGGCTGTTAGGGGCTCTCAGCTGCGTTCCTCTCTGAGTGTTCCTCTTAACCAGGGTTGCCTTGCCCAAACTCACACCTCTTTCACAGGCAGAGTCCCTAACCAGTGACAAGATGGTCCCAGTACAAAGTCCCAGCCCGCCTTGGCTCATGGCAGGACAACACTGAAGGCCATCCCAGCTCCAGAATATTCCGTGAAATGGGCGTCTGTTGTGACTGCCTTCCTTCCCTCCCTCCCTGATGGGTGTTGGTCCTGAGAATACCAACTTCCCTCCCTCCCTCCCTCCCTGCTTCCCTCCCTCCCTCATGGGTGTTGGTTGAGAGTACTACCCAACAAACTTCCAGCCCACAAATCTCAGCATCTCTGTTTCCCAGGAAACCCAGCCTAAAACAAGTGGCTGCTGTTGCTGGAGGACACGATTTCTGTAAACACTGGGCACATTGCCACCCCTAAGAATAAGTGATAGTAAGGAAGACGAGAACAGGGAAATTGGTCACGCAATGGGCAATCTTTGCTTTTAGACAAGTTGTTTCCTTCAATAAGTTCTTAGGTGGCTTGGGGTAAAGGGCAAAACCACCACCCCAAGGCTCTCGAGTCCATGCAGTAGAGTAGGAAGAGCTTCAAACCTGGCTCTGTCTCAAGCTCTGTGACCTTGGGCAATTTACTTAACCTCTCTGAGCCTCTGAGTTTCTTTATCTGTTAAATGAGCCAAGTCACCTTTCAGGGTAGTTGCAAAGACTGTATGAGCTCAGAATTGTAAAAGCACCTGGAACACAGAAGCTGCTCCATAAATGCTGGTTTCTTTTCGCAAACATGGGGTGAGGGGCACCCTAGTATCTTCCAGGTCAGAGACTGGGGCGTGTGGTACAATGGATCTGAGCATACTGAACCATGCTGGGTTGGTGGGGGGTGTGTGTGAGGTAGACTGGGGAAAGGTTACTGCCCCACGCCAAGTTAACAAGCCATCTCCCCTTCCCCCCAAAAGAGGGTGCCCCTGGAAGTGAATGGATCAGGCAGAGGTCCCTGGGAACAACGGGAAGGAGCAGTGACATGTCCCTACAATGATGTCATCTCTGATTAGGGATGGCTTGAACAATTTAGCCAAAGACCAGCCACGTGACTCTGAGTGAGGATCATCATGGGAAGGTAACTCCATGAGGCTGGCACCTAGTCTGTCATCTGTATTCCCAACAGCACCATCTGGCACATAGTAGGTGCTCAATAAATCCTTGTAGAAAGAATGACGAAAGATCTTTAGTCCCCCCACCACACAAAGAAGTTCTGATGATTCTGGGGTTTGGAGGGCATAGTTTCTGGGTAAACACTCTGAGGCCAGCTACATCATCAGCCCAGGGCCTCCTCCCGTGTTCCCCAATGTGTCTCCATTGTTTTCCAGGACCCCTCAAGTTGCGTGATGCTCTGGCTACATCTTCAGCTCTCTCTCCTTGAGTAGTGATCCACAAACTATGGCCCTCTTTCTGCAAATACGGTTTTATTGGAACATAGCCAAGGCCATTGGCATAAGTACTGTCATCCCTCGGTGTCTGGGGAGTATTGGTTCTAGGACCCTCCGCAGACACCACAATCCATGGATGCTCAAGTATCTTGTATAAAATGGTGTAGTATTTGCATAAAGCCTACACCACATCCTCCTGTATACTCTAACTCATCTCTAGATTACTTATAATATCTAATACAAAGTAAATGCTACATAAATAGTTGTAAATGCTACGTAAATATTTGCCAGCATGCAGCAAATTCGAGTTTTTCTCTGTGGAACTTTCTAGAACTTTTCAAAAAATATTTTTGATCCATGGTTGGTTGAATCTGCGGATGCAGAAGCGTGGATATGGAGTGCCCAATGGATCAGCTGTGGCTGCTTTTGTGTTAAAATGGCAGGACTGAGGACTCACAACATACACTGGAGGGCCAGAAAAAACTAAAATTTTTATTACCTGGCACTTTCAGAAGTCTGTTGACCCCTGTTCTAGAGAGAACAAGTGAGGCAAGGGTCCCCCCAAGAAGGCAGTCATTCCTGTTCCTGGATTGGAGATTAGACTCACTGAACACAGGTCCTTTCATCTGTGAGGGTCTGGGGGCTCAGGAAATACCATCCCTGATACCAAAGCCAGTGTGTTTTGCAAAGTCTGCTCCACACCAGCTGCTGTACTTAGCCCCTTACCTTTATGTTCTCACATACACCTCGAGGTAACGCCATGAAGTGGGAACCACAGCATCTCTATTTTGCAGACAAGGAAACCAAGACTCAGAGAGAGTAAACGATTGGCCAGCTATCCACAGCAGGGGTGTGGTGGAGCCGGGGCTCACCCCAGGTCAGTTCTGAGTCTGGGCTGCTGTTCCTAGGCCCTCCCCTCTGCTACCTCCCCGTACGGAAGGCCTAGCAAGAAGAGGACTGTTGTTACTGGGTTGGCCAAAAAGTTCATTCGAGTTTTTCTGTAACATGTTATAAGCAATAAACATGAAGCAGGTTGGTCCAGGCCCAACAGATGTCATGTGATCCAGTACATCAAAGGCTGGGTCTCCAGCAAGGACATTGTGAGAGAGTCTTCCCTTAGGGTGGAAGAATCAGTCTGCTAGAGAACCTGAGTTCCCAAGGCCTCCTGAGGCAGGACAGAGTCTCTCTCCTGCAGCATGTAACCCTACACATGAGAAAAGGTCCCCCAGAGCTCAAGAGAATAGATTGACTTGATCACATCTGAAACCCCCGCTGGGGTGAAGGCTGAAGTCTCTGTGTTTGGATTTAAAAAACAGAGATCCCAGGTAGGTTTGTTCTAACTCCCCAGATAAAACCATATCACATGATAAACTAGTCTTTTGTCCTTCCAAATTAAAAGGATTAAGCATCTTTTAGAGAATTCTCTCTTTTGGGGCTACGTGCAGACGCTTATTCAACTTTAGGGACATAAGACAATGTGTGAGAGACCTGTGGCTACTACACAAAGAGCACAAGTGTTCACTTT
The DNA here is from genome assembly GCF_003031525.2 of Neophocaena asiaeorientalis asiaeorientalis. NCBI lineage: Eukaryota > Metazoa > Chordata > Mammalia > Artiodactyla > Phocoenidae > Neophocaena > Neophocaena asiaeorientalis. The sequence continues at coordinate 4,217,533 of NW_020174301.1, forward strand.
TTGCTAGAGATAAAGGGAAGATTACACGTCAGGGAAATGAATCCGGATTCTAAAGGAGAACAACAGACTCACTGGGTCACTTCCTGTTCACGCAGGAAGAAAAGCTTCTGGTTTGTTTTCTGGGAATCTCTCCACAAAGTTAGACAGTCACTAGTTCACACAAGGCTTTGGAAGCTAAAAGAGATGCCTAAGTCGCATGGCTGATTCAGTGATTTGACTTGCCTGGAATTTCCATTTCCACTTTTTTACAGGCTGAGCAGATGCTACGAGGGCTCGAGCTTTGAATCTGGAAAATAGCAACATCGTCGTGCACGCTGTCTCTGTGACCCTTGCTCTATGACCAGATAACCAGCAATGGTGTCAGCGCCCCACCAAGGACCCACTTAGCCACTATCCCCACTTTTGCCACCTCCTAGTCTACGGAAGCCTCCCACCCACAAGGATTTCTGTTCCGTCACCTTGCTTCATTCTTTTTCAGACTTATCACTAACTAAAATTAACTTCTTTACTCTTTCATGGTCCGCCTAACTCCCCCTCGACCAGAATGCATGTTCCTTAAGAGCAAAGTTCACGTCCACCTCCTCTATCCTGGTGTTGCCAATGCCAGGCTCACAGCAGATCATCAGTGGATAATCGATCAATATTCGTGTAGTGTTTGTGAATAAATTGAAGGGAGTTTACAAGTACACAAATACTTTAGCTTTCCATACCCAGTTTTCCTTTTCACGTTGAGTTGGCTATGCTGTCTAAGGCGCCCAGGTTACAAAGTATCCAACTATCACTGTAAGACAGTGGTTATTCCTTTGCTCGTTCATTCATGATGTATTTATTGAACACCTATCACGAGCCAGCCATGTGCCAGGCATCCCTGCCAAGAATTCAATGGTGAGCAAAACAGAGCACCCACCTCATGCGCTTTCGGTCCATCAGGGCCAGTAGGGAAGCAGATATTAATGGAAGAGCTATACAGGTATGCAAGTACGACCCTGATAAGTGCCATGAAGGAAAATCTCATGCAGGGCTTCTGAGGAAGTAATGTTTGGGTTGAAATCCGAAAGATGGATCAACTAGGTGGCTATCTAAATGAACTTGCTAAAGAGTGATCAGGGTTAGAGTTAGGAACAGAGTTAGGGGTGGAATAAGGATAAGGGGAAGAATAGAGGAAGGTTAGAGGAGACCTTTTCCAGAAAAGTGTGCATGTATTATAGGGATCAGATGGATGTTGACCAAGAGTGAGTTGATGGCTGCCTAAATGAGGGCGGAGACAACAAAAAAAAAAAATGGAGAACAAAGGACAGATTGGGGGTAATTTAGGAGGTAAAGTGGCAGGACCTGGTTTGTCCTTCAAGGGTTGTCTATCTGGTGGCTGGGGCACTGACTTTGGCCTTCTCCTGGGCTGGTACCTTTGGGGCCCTTCATGACCAGCAACCTGGCCTCCAAAGGTGGAAGCAGCCACTGAGGAGTCCAAGTACACGTCCAAGTAGGGATGGCAAATGGGTGAACAGGAGGCCCAGGTGAGCACCCGTCTCAGTCGGCAGCAGGGTTTCAGAACCTGGATTTAGGACTCAGGTGAGAGGATTCCTGGAGCCCTCGCATAGACTGTTGTGCGCAGTGAGGTGTTTACGGGAGCTCACAGTGATGCCTATGAAAGAGATCAGTTGTACCCACGAGCACCCACACTTCACAGGTAACTGTTGCTCTACGTGTTGCTACCTGTAACCAGTGCAGCTATAAAAGGAACGTAGGAAACAATTGGCCCCGAATATGAACACCATGGGCTTTTTTCCCCCTCTTGATCAAAGAAAGACTCCAATGAAAGGAGGAAAAAAAAAAAACTAATTAAAAAGTTAAAACCTTATGTAATGAAATTTAAAAGAAAACTTTTGAAGCCAACAAGCAACCATGGGCAAGGCTTCAAAGGGCCCAGAATCAATGTTTGTCAATAGCAGTTTTGCATCCTTTAATTTATTTTTCATGAATATAAAGCGTGATGTTATTAGGAGCCCATCCATGCCTTAATTCTGTTTGAGATCTGTTGAATCCAAACTCTATTAACATTCTGTTCAATCAGCAAATGTCAGAGGCCTGTGGCAGGACTCTCACCCTATTAGGGCTCCCACCCTGTGGCTGGGATGCTAGGGGACCATCGGGCCTTCTGCGCCGAACACTCAGCAGCTACCCCCTCACCCCCAACCCCAGGAGCCAGGGCCACTTTGCTGCTTTCTCTCCAGAAAACAAACCACCCCCATGGCTCAGCCCAGCCCCAAAGTTACCATTTGTTTAATCAAGATAGTTGGTTTGCAAAACATTAAACATTAAACAGTATTTGATGCCTAGTTAATAATTTGCGTCCTCTTCATTTGTTCCTGAATCCTTGGAGACTGACACTTTCCCCCCTAAAGGCATAGACAACAAAAGAAATTGTTTTAAGAGCAAAACAAGAGTTCTTACACTACAAAGATGTTTGCCAGAATGTCTGATCTCCATGTTCTGCTGTTAATGTTTCTGGCGGGAGAGACAGCCTTCGGGGTAAGTGTTCTTTTCAAATATCTGTAGTTGAGAGACTCTGAGGTTATTAGCAGGACCAAACCAGCTGGGCCAGGAGTGATGAGAAACTTTAGTCGTGAAAGGCTGGTGTTGCCAGGTGGAATATGTCCTGATTTCAAGGGCTAATGCAGGCCTGGCATGTTGGTTGCTGTTAAGGGGCCAGTTCCATGAAGCCATGCAATTGACATGAGCCCTCTTGGAGCAGAGTCTCCATGAACACCTTCCAACTAAGGAGATCAGAGCAAGAAACTCTGCTAAGGCAGTGTGTTGTGATCTGGCATGGACCTCAGAGATCCCTCTGGGAAGCTGCCGAAAGCTACAAACTCTCTCTCTGTACATGCCAACACACATACGTGTTCTCCAGCTATTTCAGGTGACACTAGGGTAAGCACCCCTGTGCTTTGGCTCTAGAGGAGAATCCGGCTGGCAACAGGTTTACTTAGATGGATTAGATTTGGAGAGAAGCTTTGTGGGCAGCACTTTTTCTCCCATCACCCTGTAACCATGGCTGTAGTGAATGGGGCAGAGAGGAGCAGGGGCCCCAGGAAGGTCATGGTGAGAATGGAAGGAAAGGGACATCAGGGGTTCTCACACGGGGGACTCAAGACATCCGGGAGCAGGTGAGTTGTGGAGGTGTCGGCCCCTGCTGTGTGCTGTTGTGGTCCAAGAGTGTTAGCTGGGTCTCTGTGGACATGTGAGAGAGGGCCTTCACCAGACCTCGCGCCTCTTGGATGGGTTGGAGGCATGAGTGTGGACTTGGGAGCCAGGGTTTGAATCTCAGCTTTGCCGCCTTCTAGCTGTGGAACAAGTAACATCGTCTCTATGAGCCTCAGCTTCCTCTACTGCAAACCTAGTGATAATCTCCCCCAGATTTGGGGAGGGTCGAGACCGATTAAATGGGGCAATGTATGTGGCTTTCAATAAATGTTAGCTCTTTTCCCTTGAGATTTCCAAAGTGAATATGAGTTCTCTATAAAAATCAGAGAATGCGCCCCTTTGTTGGAGTGGAGGGGGTTTGAATAGAGAACAAGAAAGGGCTGAGAACTGAAATAACAGTCATAACCTATTTATCTCATTAAATACCTTTGTATCTTATTTTCCATTTCACTCCATAGAGATTTTCCTGCAGGCAGCAGATTAAATTCCAGGTTTTCTGATTAGCACACTTTAAAAACAACAGCTTCTCCTCCCCTTTTGGTCAGCTGTACTCAGACATCTACCTTAGTTCCATATTAAGCTGCCAATGACTCACCTCTGGAAGAGTTTTCTTTTCCAGAGATGACGTGTGTGTGTGTGTGTGTGTGTGTGTGTGTGTGTGTGTGTGTGTGTGTGGTGTGTGTGGCTACAATGACCAGTTGTTATCAAACCCCCTACATCACTGATTGTTGTTGGATGTCTGGGGCCAAGATCCTGCAGAAATACCGCAAGTCTAGAGAAAAGCGATGGAAACTATCAGAGGTTCACAAGGGACCCGGAGAAAGTACCAGTCAGAAAGAATTAGATCCTAAAGTTTGCAGGCAAGGAAGAGAGTGGATGCACTCTGTTTGAAATTCACCAAAAGGTAATGCTTGCCCCAAATCCCTTTTTTGCAAGCCCCAGTGAATTTTTAGGGTTAGCGATGAAAATATAAGTCAATAATGGATAAAAGAGAAAATACAAGAGATAGCCTTTAGGCAATGAGATTAGTCAATTCCAAAGAGGGGATTCAGGGCTTTGGAATGTTTTCTTACTCCAGATGTGTGCCAGACAGGTGGTCGGGAGGGCAGCTTCTGTCCCATAGGCCAGTACACAGACATCCAGGGGAAAGTGGCCAGTTCACTCAGATGTCTAGAGAGTTTGAGGCAACACCAGGGAGGAAGGGGCCACATAGCCCGATGGACAGGGTGGCCTCTCCTGCCCCATGTAGCTAAAAATAATAACCAACTGCTACCATTTGATGAAAAATCCTGTGTGCCAGGCTCTGTGCTTTTGACACATTGGTCTTTGGGTCCTCCAGAAGGACCCTAAGAAATAGGTACTGTTATTGATCTCAGTTTACAGATCAGGAGCTGGGTAATGTGTCCTCAGGTCACAAAGCTGGGAGGTGGCAGAGCTGAGTCCTAGACTATGGCTGGTGTCCCTCTTTCTGGATAAGGTCTCTTGCCTGGGGCCCTGGCTAAGGATGAGATTTCTTTGGTCCATATAGCTTCAGGGCATTGTCCTTCCTGTAGGGATGGGAGGCACTTGGACCAGGGGCCTCTTTCCTGGGTGGAGTGTAACAGATTCCATGTGCCTCTGAAACTTTAAAGCAAAGGGTCTCTGATTGCTGCCCATTGGAAAGGTGCCTGGAGACCCTCCCATGAGCTCAGATCATGCAACAAAAATTATGAAGACTTCTCTGTAGGCTCGTCTTTAACTTAGGTTTTCATTCAGATAGCCACGATCCAAAAAAGGTGCAGTCAAATAGAGTTGTCGTGGATTCCAGGGAATCCTTCTTAGTGCCTTCCTGGTCTGGTCTAGATTTGTTTTCCTTACCTGTCAGTTTTGAACACCTGTCCCCAGCACAGTCTTGTATTGTTATTCCCATTGTTTGAAGGAGAAACAAGCCCAAAGACGTTGAACTAACTTCCCAGCCAGGACAAAGACCCAGCTCCGTCCAATTCCTTGTCCATCACAGGAGGCCCGCTCAACTGTATGTGCCCCGTCCCCAAGGCTTGGACATCTCTTCTTACTGTGGTTCTTAGGGTGATTTGAGGTGCCACTGGCCTCAGCCATAATGTAACTTGACCTCTTCTAGGGTCATAAACCAGAGGACAAGCTTGTCGGGCCCGCCCTGCTTATCTCAGCCCATGGCAACAGCGGCCTTACAATTAAAATGCATGTTTGCTCCCATTTCTAAGCTTTTTAAACCCTAGAGTTTAGAGTCCAAGAACTCTAGAACTCCAGCATCCTCCTAGATAAAGAGTCACAAAAATGTCTGCACAGACCAGAGGTTGCAAATTGGCAGCTTGGGGTACATCCTGCTCACAGCCTGAGTTTTATTTGGTGGGTAGAAGTTCAGCCTGAAGAGTATTTTCATTTCCTTTCAATTGCTGGGTGACATCTGAGAATCAGAACATTTCACATAACAATACAGATCCCCAGCTTTTCTTGAAAATCAGGCATTCTAGTGACACAGGCTCCCATTCTTGCATGGCACCAAGGGGAGAAGGAACTATTGCTTATTAGAAGCTGAATTAGAAGCTTATATTAGAAGCTGAAGCCTCCCAGATCCCACAGGCCCCAGCACCCTCTCTTTCTGACACCCTCTCTGCTTGACAGGTGTACATTATCTACCTCATTCTACCTTGGAAAGAGAGAGGCAGAAAGAGAAAGAAATGGAGAGAGAGCCTGCTTGTCCAGTTATTGTTTAGCAACACTGTGGGTGCTGAGGTATTAGAGCCAATTTTGGATGGTCAGGTAACAGGGCTCAGTGTCTGATTAATTCAAGTATCCAAATCTACCTGGCCCCCAGGACCAAACGAGGCCATGGATGGGATAACACGAACCACCTTTTTCAAAGTGTCGAGGCTCTGGAATGTCAGAGTCTCTTTCAGGCCTAGGAGACATCACTTCCTCCTGCTGTAACCCATTCAGAGTCTTCTGGAAAAGAGAGGGACTGAACTGCACTGCATGTTCTTATAGATTTTAAAGAAACCTGGTCCTAAGCACAAGTCCATCTCATTAGCTTTGGCAGTGTACACTGGTATTTAGGGAAATCAGGTCGCAGGAAATCGCCTGTGTATGTAGGCACAGATATATTTATATTTTCAATTCATTAGAGTTTCCTAAATGCAAAAGCAATTCTGCTGTCACAGAGAAACAGCATGGCAGAATATTCGGCAGCCAGGATTTTAAATAAAACATGCTTTTTCTTCATAATTAATATAACAAGGTTTCCTGGCTTAGGACTTGGCAAAGATCCCAGGAAAAATGAGGGGAGGGGGTTGGTGTGACGTGCTTGTGACTTGATGAACAAATTCGAGGAAGAGTTTGTGCTGAGTGAGCTCCCCTCAATCACTTAATAATTTGAAAAAAAAATTCAAACTCATTGACAACAGTGGCTAATCATAATCATAGCAGCAAGTATTTATTAAGTTTATCGAATCTTTACCACATGTCAGGTATTGTGTGCTTTATGTTTATTATCGCCTGTAAAGCTTCCCAACAGCCCTATGAGTTAAGGACCACTGTTATCCTCATTTTACAGATAAGAAACTAAGCTTTACAGAAATTAAGTAGTCTGTGCAAATGGCCCGCCTGCGAGGTTACGGAGCTGGGATTCAAACCCAGGTCTGCCTGATGCCAGTTCCATGCTCATAACCACTGTGTTAGAGGTTGCCATGCTGGGCACTACCCCGAAACGACTGGGACTCTCAATGTGGAATAGAAGGTGTCCAGGGGGACAGTGGCCTCAGACTCCAGTTTCAGGCAGGAGGAAAAGCCACTCCCATCTGGAGGCTCCTTCAACAATCCCCGGAGCTTTTCTTTCCAACACCAGAAGGATCAAGTCTTGCTAGATGGCAACCCACTAGCTCAGTGCTTTCAAAACTTTAGTCATGAATGAATCCATCTTCAGAAATTTTGCCAAAGCCCAGACTAGTTTCTTAATACTTTTGTTGAACAGACTCACTTTTTGCCTACCTAGATAGATATATTTTTAAAGGAAACCATCACTACTATAAATGGGAAAATCAAAGAAGATGAAACAATGCCATTGAATTCTAACCGGCTGCAGCTGTCACGCTAAAACGCAGAGCTGACTCCTGCTTTCTCCTTATTAGGAGCAAGAGGTAGAGGGGAGGGACTTACCAGGGCCACCCCAGTCTGTCTTTGTGATGGGATTGGAAGAGATGACAGTAAAACTGAGAAGGGAATGACTCTCTCACGCTGTGTTTTGATGTGATGACTCTCCCTGGCCAGGCACCACCCCAATCAGCTTGGGTACCAGCAGCGGTTCATGTCCCACAACAGAGAAAGCACAGAAGTAAAGACAGCTTCAGGGGTGGAGTTGGTGCCCATCAATGGGGAAGTTACTTTCCTGAGAACCGACTGGCCAAGGAGGTGAATATGGGGCTTGTGCCCATGTGGTGGGCCTCAGACTCCACCCCCACAGGCCCTTCTGTTTCTTTTTTTGTACACCTGCTTTTTCAAAGGGTTCTGAAGTGCATGATCACATCCAGAAATGAGTGTTTGTTTTTATCCAGTCTCCTTATCCTGGATGGTCTCACCACCAATCCTTCAGCCCCCTCCCCACAAGTCCTGGGATGAGCCATCCGTTCCAATACTTCTCACTAAGTGCTTACCTGAAGAGTAACCCACTGCAAATGCTGTGCTCTCCCTGAGCAGACAAATCCCCCTGAATCAAACGTCAGGTTGGGTAAGGGAATTCTTTCTTTTATCACTGGGGAAACGAGGCACAAAGAGATTCAACAATTTGCACGGGAGCAAAGATAGACTCACCTGTCTCCTTGGCCAGGAGCTTCAGGCCCAAGAGAGGTAAAATCGAAGCGTGGCCAACGGCAGAGTGAGCTGGGGGCTGATTGAAAATGCATGTTCTGGGCCCACTCCAGGCCCATGGGAGCACAACCTGCAAGTGGGGCCCAGGGATCTGAATTCTTATCAAACGCTCCCCAGATAAAAATGGAAATTCCCAGGGTCTACAAACGGGACTCTCCTCTCTGCCCTGCCCCGGCCCGGCTCGCCGCATGAAGCTGCAGCCCAGTCTCCAGTTAACTGGGCAGAGGTCTGTACAGGTGGCTCTGAGCCAGGCACAGGGGATCAGCCTCACAGGGAGGCGACCTGGCCTTGAATTCCTCCCTGACCCAATCCACTCGCGTCCTTACAGGAGCCATGTCACCCTGCTGGGCCTGAGCTTCCTCCTTTGCACATAAAGGGTCGAGGCCAGCTCCTCTTCACAGTGCCTCCTGGCTCATTGCTGTGGTCCTGTGAACAGCTTCATCCAGGCCCTCGAGAAAGAAACCACCCACAGGGACCACTGGCTGGTGCCTCTCCTTTGGCGTCTGAATTTTCCCGTTAGAGCCATCCCTCCTCACCCTGAGCTTCAGATTAAAGCAAAGCCACAGTGAAGCTGCCAATCCTGGGACAGCGTCGCACAGCTTGTGTGCTAAAGCAAGGATGAGATTCCTTGTGACTACAAAGGACTGAGTGGCACCACCTCATACCTGCTAGGATGCCTCGAACCTTTTAAAAATGGAGGGATTCCCTGGTGGCGCAGTGGTTGAGAGTCCGCCTGCCGATGCAGGGGACACGGGTTCGTGCCCCGGTCTGGGAAGATCCCACATGCCGTGGAGCGGCTGGGCCCGTGAGCCATGGCCGCTGAGCCTGCGCGTCCGGAGCCTGTGCTCCGCAGCAGGAGAGGCCACAGCAGTGAGAGGCCCACGTACCGAAAAAAAAAAAAAAAGGAAAATAACAAGTATTGGCGAGGATGTGGAAAAATCAGAACCCTCATTTATTGCTGGTGGGAATGTAAAATGGTGTAGCCACTGCGGAAACAGTATGGCGGTTTCTTAAAAAGTTAAACACAGTATTACCATATGACCCAGCAATTCTACTTCTGGTACTGGCCCAAAAGAATGGAAACCAGAGAATCAAACAGATATCTGTACATCAATGTTCATAGCAGTCTTATTCATATAGCCAAAAGATAGAAACAACCCAAGTATCCACCAACAGATGAATGGATAAACAAATTGTGATATATAATGGAATACTATTTAGCCATAAAAAGGAACACATTTTTGAGATATGCTACAACATGGACAAACCTTGAAAACATTATTCATAGTGAAATAAAGCCAGTCACAGAAGGACACATAATGTATGACTCCACTTATATGAGGTACCTAGAACAGGCAAAGTCATAGAGACAAAGTGGAATAGAGCTTACTACGGGCTTGGAAGAGGAAGGAAGAGAGTCGTTGTTTAATAGGTACAGAGTTTATGCTGGGGATGATGAAAAAGTTTTGGCTATAGACAGTGGTAATGGTTACATAACATTGTGAATGTAATTAATGCCATTGAATGGTATACTTAAAAATGGTTAAAATGAAAAATATCGTGTAGCATGTATTTTACAATTAAAAAAAAATGACCGAGGTTTTGCACAGTCGTTCATCTCATGACATAGCTTTTTGCAGGAGGGGCCAGAGTGGGAGGATGTTGTGAGGCAGTAGTTGGGATGGTGCCTGAGATACTGGCAACCCCTGTCCTCTGTCACCTCCGCCTCTCACCCTAACCTTGAGCTGTGTCCAGCAGTGGGGACTGGCTCTGCTGAGCTGTGCAGTCCTGTCCCTGGCTTGCCTTCCAGCCCAGCAGCCTCACCCTCACCTGGCCACAGTGCAGAGTTCTCTCCTCCCCAGCTACCTTTAGGAGCAATGCAAATCTTTTCCTGGTGTGCAGTGACATCTGGTCTACCACCCGGTCATGGTAGAATAACTGCAGAGAAAGAGATGGCTGGAATTTGAGTCCCAATGTCTTACTTACCAGGTGAAAGATTTTTCTGCTATTGGTTCATTCTAAGTCAAGCTCCTAGCCCCAAAGGTCAGGTCTAGCCCCACTTCTCCCCTCTACTGCTTCCCAGTCCTCTGAGAATATTTCCTATCAATTAATTCCTGGAACCCATCAAGGCAGATTTTAGCCTCTGCCTTTTTGATTTGTTTTCAAGAAGGTCTAGAATTGTGAAAGGTAGAGGAAGAAACTGAGTTGAAATAATTACTAGAATAAAGATAGGACAGAAGAGATGAGACCTCAACTCCCTCCACCCTCAAGGAGATTACACTGTAAATCAGTAAGACTCAGTAATCAGTAAGCAGGATCCTTCTCTCTGCCCCTCCCTGCCTTGCCCACAAACCACCTTGAGCCTAGAAGACACCAGATCATGAGACATGCTCCCTGGTGACTGGGCTGGGGGGGGTGGGATATTAACATTGCTAATAATTTGCTTCTAACTGGGGAAGGCCAAAGTCCTGAGCCACGGGTCCACTGTGAAAGCCCGATTGTAGATGGACCAGCAATTGGATCTAGAGAGGTCTCTCTGAACCTATTGCAAAGCAGCTACCTTTCCATGTGCAAGAAGCTGCTATTCCCAGCCCTCTAAGAGGAGCTGAGGCAGCTGTGACCACTCATCCCTGGTGAGACTGGGAATAAATGTGGTGGACGAAACAGGCAGTGGCTCGTGTGCCTTCTGATCGGGTGAAGATGTTTGCTGAGATGTGTTTGTCACAGTGGACTGGCTGAGGCTGCAGATGACTTTTGTCCCTTCCCCAGATGTCCATGGGACCTAGTGGCCCTCTCTGTGTCTTCCCAGGCCTGGGCAACTCTGGACAAGATTTTCCCAAAGGTTTCCAAGAATAAGGACCCAATCTCTTCACCGGGCACAATGTCCTGCTTCTCTTAGCATTAAGTAGCTCTCCCATTTCCTTCTCCATCTTTTCAACACCATGTTTGCAGGCTGTGGGTCCCTCATCCCTCACAGCAATGGCTCTGGTGTTAGACTGGCTCTTTTCTGGCCCGGCTCTATCATTTACTAGCTGAGTTATTTTGGGCAATTTAATCTCTGCAAATGTGTCTTCTCACCTCTAAAATGGGCATAATTACAGTACTTCAATTATCAAGGATTCTGTGCAATGAAAGAGACAAAATGCACATAAATCATTTAGCACAGTCCTTGGCAACTGTCGGGTCTTAATAAATGCGAGCTGAGATCACAGCTGTCCCTTCCTGCGCCTCTTCCTACTTCTTTTGCATCGATGACCTTCCTCTTTAGATTTGCAAGTCCCAGGCATAGGAGTTCTTACTTCCCTGTCTCTTTTGAAAACTGGAATGGAATAATGGGATGAAAGGAGGCAGATATTGTGTCTATCCATCCCCCTCAGCCCCCCGCCATCATCCAGGTTAGTTTCAGGATCCAGGTATAAGGCATAAATCACTGGCTATTGTCCTAGCCTTTCCGGTTTGGTCCCCCAATATCCAGCCTGGTGTTTGGGCTGCCGGTGCCCACATTTCACCACAGCCTCTTTCTGAGGGTGGATCCAGTGATCCACAAAATGAGTGGGTCTGCTTCCGACCCCTGGGACACCCTGACATGCAGCCCAGGCTGCACAGCTGGGCGGCAGCTGCTTCAGACCCCCTGAGAGCCTGTGGGATCTGAAGGTGCCCCCAGGCCAGGAAGGTACTGTTTTCTTTCTGTTTGCTTTCCATCTGAGCCCCAGCTCCAGCTCCAACTCCTGGGAAGGGCACGTCTGCCACCTGCTGGCTGTGGGCAGTGCAGCACCTGACTCTCCCTCAAGCTCCAGTTTCCAGCTAAGATTTGGGGGTCTCGCCCTGGCTCCGGTCCTGAAGGGCTGGATGAAGACAGGTAGAGAGTGACAGGCCCTGACGTCCACACAAGCTTTATGGAGGGAGGATGAGGCAGGCAATGGACCAGGACTGGCTGTGACGAGGGAGAGACGAGGTGTAACATTTGTCCTCAGGGTCCCCTCATGCTTCTTCTCTGTCACCTGCCTGCCACTCATGCCCAGAGGTGTCAACGTCAGCTGCTCCCTGTTCAAGTACCCCAGCCCCAGAAACACCCTAAGACCTGAACCTGCCCTTCTTCTGCCAACTCCGCCTGCCACTACCAACCCCCACCAAACAAAATCCCCACCCCTTGTCTATTTCCTGCAGAAACAGGGCAGGGCAATAGTGATGCATTTAAATAGTCACTGTCCAGACAACAGATGGCATCTATCCCTTTCTTTTTTTTTTCCTTTTTTTTTTTTTTTTTTTTTTTTTTGCGGTACGCGGGCCTTTCACTGTTGTGGCCTCTCCCGTTGCGGAGCACAGGCTCCGGACGCGCAGGCTCAGCGGCCATGGCTCACGGGCCCAGCTGCTCCGCGGCATGTGGGATCTTCCTGGACCGGGGCACGAACCCGTGTCCCCTGCATCAGCAGGTGGACTCTCAACCACTGCGCCACCAGGGAAGCCCCCTCTGCCTTTCTTTGCATGACTTTCTCCCCCACAACTTTTTATTTTGTAATTTGTCAAACCTCCAGAAAACTGGAAAGAATAATTCACTGAATATCATTCACCCAGATAGATGCAACACAGAACCTTTGCCATAGTTGCTTTCTGCCATGATCTCTTATGCATTGGGGAAAAAACCCAAACGAACTTTTTGGCCAACCCGATATATACATTTGTTTTGTTTGTTTGTTTGGTTGGTTGGTTGGTTGGTTTTCTGAATCGTTTGCACCTAAGTTGCAGACATCTCCCTCCCTACTTCAGCATCTTCTAAGAATAAGGACGTGTTCCTACAAACCACACTACCATTATCACTCTCAAGAAATTCAACACTAACGAAATAATACTGACATAAGTCTATATTCAGATTTCCCAATTGTCCCAATAATATCCTTTAGGGCTTTTCTTTTCTTTTTTTTTTTTTTTTAAATCTAGGATCCAATCAAGAACCCACGCTGCATTTAGTTGTCAGGTGTCTCTAGCCTCATTTAATAAAGAACAGTCTTCCCATCTTTTTTGTCTTTTGTGACACTGACAATCTTGCAGAATCGAGGCTAGTTATTTTGTAGAAAGCCCACAACTTGGGCCTGTCACGTTCCCCGTGAGTAGATTTAGGATAAGCGTTTTTGTCCAGAACGCTACAAGTTGATGTTGTGCCCTATTGTGCGTACATCACGTCGGGATGCAGTCTTTCTTTTTACCATTTTACCCAAAAATGACTGAGGAGGCTACAGTAAAACAGAAAATTAAAACTTCTGCTGAGGGTAGAGGAAGCAAATATACCAAACTGCCTAGACTGGGTATGAGGAAGATACATCACACTGACAGCCGCTTCCTGGTCACTGAGACCCACCCAAAGGGAACCCTGTCAGGAGATAGAACTCTTGTTTTCCAAGTCAGAGGTCAGCAAACTTGGTCTGTAAAGCACCCGATAGGAGATATTTGGGACTATACTCTCTGTGTCAACAAATGCCCTGCAGTTGCAGCACAAAGGCAGACACAGGCAATGTGTAAGCAGGTGGGCGTGGCCATAAATAAAATAAAATAAATAAACTTTATTGGCAAAAACACAACTGCCAGGTTCGGCTCAAGGACCTTTGTTTGCTGACATCTGATGTAAGTGAAAGAAAATATTCCAGCTATTAAATAGGTAAAACTTTCTTTTTCTGGTAAGTACTGCATTGTAAAAAAAACAAAAAACATTACCACCACCACCAAAAACCACTATTCCTATCATTATTTACTTTTTTATGCAAAACTTTTTGAGGCATGCCATGTGCCAAGCACCGTGCTCAATATTAGGTAAATACGTCAGTGATGAAACAGACAAGAGCCTCGACTTTCTTGTGAGGGCAGAGCTTGATGTGAGAGACAGATAACATGCAGATAAACATACAAAACTACAAGCTGTAATGGGGACCATGGAGGAAATGAATGGGTGCAGAGACAAAACAATGGGGGCATGTCATACTGATAGGGGAGTCGGGGCAGATGACATTTAAGCTGAGACCCAGTGATGGTCATTGGAGGGGTGGGGTGGAGAGTTTTCTAGGCAGAGGGAACAGCAATTGCAAACGGCCTGAGGTGGAAAGAGCTTGGCTAGTGTCATTTTGAACCTAGGTGTGGCTGGAGATTAGTGAAGAGCAGCAGGAGAGAGGGGTATGGGAGGAGGTTTACAGGTCATAGTTGGTGTTTGTATTTTATTCCAAGAACAGTGGGAAGTAATTGGAGAGCTTAAGCATCTGTCCATCTCCAACCTTAAGGAACTGTCACCTGAGACAATCACTAGACTTGGGCATGAATCCAAATCCTCTCACGGCTGTATGACCTCTGAGCCTCAATTTTCTCATCTGTAAACAGGCTAATAAAGCCTCTTCATAGGGTCGTTAGAAGAGTTAAATGCAGCAATGTGTAGTCGGCCAGAGGAGATGCACAATACATGCTGATCACTGTACCTGACAAGACGGTCAGTACCTGGGCAGCCAGGTTCCAGCATGGGAACAGGTAAGTGCAAGCACTACACATCCACCCCGGGGAGAAAGAGTGATGCTTTGGATCACTCAGCCAGCACAGGAAGAGTGGGGAGCATCGTCAAATAGGCCGCAGCCCCTCTCTCTCCGATCCACGACACCACCGCTCCAGCCATCAGGAAGTACCCCGTGCTCCTGTGTCCTAGCTATGACTCCGAGAAGGCTCCTTTCAGCTCACGGGAGCTCAGGAAAGCACCCAGCCTGCTCAGAGGACTCAACCTTGCTCTGCTCTGTGTCATTTTGTTTTTCAGTTCTCCCTCCTGTCTTTACTCACCGACCCGGACCCAGGTGAGTGTGCGGACCCCCCTGGGGCTTCCAACCCCACAGGCTGGTTCTGGGATGGAGAAAAGGGGGCCCGTACATGCGAGTGTGGATGTGACCTCAGGGTTCCAATGGTTCAGAAGTGTCACGGACCGCTTTGAAGATCTTCCCAGAGAAATGCATTCCTGGGTATTTGTGTGTCCACACACACACACAGTGCTTTACACAATTTTGAGTTGCCTGTGGACATCCCTGATGTCCAGTCTCATGACCCCAAGGGAAGAATTGCTGAAGCCGTTAAACCCCTTCATTTTATACAGAAGGATACTGAGGCCCAGAGAGGGGAAGCATCCTGCCCGAGGTCACACAGCCCATTAGTGTCTGAAATGAGACCAAAAGGCCAAGGCAAAGTGAGGGTGTCTTGAACAATGGCTCCAGGAAGGCCAGCCCTGTGCTACCCCACTCTCTCCACCCACTTCGGTGGGGAGCCAGCCCCTCTGTGCTGAGAGGGTGGTGCCGTGCAGGCAGCCCCCGGCTGGCCCACCGCTGCTGATGGCCTCTCACCAGCACCCCCACTGGGTTGCTCCTCCACCCGGTGTGTCTCCTCAATGGTCTTCCACACAGGCTCTTCTCTCACAGACACACCTGCCACCTCTCACCTGTCCCACTTCCTCTGCCTGGTGCCCTCAGCCAGGCCTGGGCTGAGCAGAGCTGCTCCTTCCTGCCACATCGTCCAACTCTCGGTCTCTGTCTCTGGGTCTGAGTCTCCCTTTGCTGCTCTGAGGCCCAAAGGAGAAAACTCCACTGATTATTTCACTGGGGCAGAGGACACATCCCCCACTGGTAACGACCTGTGTTGGTCACACACAGAGG
Organism: Neophocaena asiaeorientalis asiaeorientalis; assembly: GCF_003031525.2. Lineage (NCBI taxonomy): Eukaryota > Metazoa > Chordata > Mammalia > Artiodactyla > Phocoenidae > Neophocaena > Neophocaena asiaeorientalis. The sequence continues at coordinate 4,233,285 of NW_020174301.1, forward strand.
ACAAGAGCCAGGCACAGGGAGATCACAGTCACGTCTAAACATTGGATCAAGGGTCTCTTCGGAGCAAAGAACGTGATAACTGGGTCAAATTCAGCTTGACAGTCAATATTCTCCGGCAGCAAAGCCCTGGATGGGCAGACAGATTTGTGCCGGCTCAAGGCAAGCGATGCTTGGAACTTGTCCTGCCCTGCAGGGGATGTTTGTGGAATTGGATAGAAATGTACATGAGCATGGTGTGGGGACTGGGAAAGGATCTGTGTCTTTCCCCAAAGCAAAGGAGAGTGTTGAATTCAACAACATATAATTCAATTGCTTGGAAGAATCGTATTTCAGGGGGCTCCCCCAGCTGGCCAGACCAGCAGCGTACATGGAATCCAGGGTGGGTCCAAGGCCAAGAGGTGGGAAGAGCTGCCTCCTCCCCAGCCTTCAGCACGAACTTCTCAGGCACCACTGAAGGGGCTGCTTTGGTCTGGGTGCCAACGAGACAGAGCTTCGGAACTGCGGGCTTGCACAGAGGAAGAAACAGGACATCTAACACTCAAGGGACCTCACCCACTTCAAGTGTTTAAAAAGCAGCCCCGGGCTTCCCTGGTGGCGCAGTGGTTGAGAGTCCGCCTGCCGATGCAGGGGACACGGGTTCGTGCCCCGGTCCGGGAAGATCCCACATGCCGCGGAGCGGCTGGGCCCGTGAGCCATGGCCGCTGAGCCTGCGCGTCCGGAGCCTGTGCTCCGCAACGGGAGAGGCCACAACAGTGAGAGGCCCGCGTACCGCCAAAAAAAAAAAAAGAAAAGCAGCCCCACCCCTAGTCCACGAGGTGGGCTTTGTGGGAGTTAACAGGAGTATTTACCTCAAGAAACTTTACTGCCACCTGCCAGAAAGTTGCAAAAGACATCTACAATGACTATGAGTTTATGACACCCTGGATTGTGCAGTGAACAACACGAACAAATGTATGCCGTGGCCCTGCTGAGCAGACCTCACAGAAGAGGGAGTGGATACATTCTTTGTGTCCATAAGGCCTTCAGCTTCAATCAAATAGATTGGAAACTTTAGGGTCAGGTTTGATCTGCAAACAGGAAGAACTTCCTCATCATCATAGTTGTCAGAAAATCTGAATGGGCTTTTGGGCTCTTGAGTGGTAGTGAGTTCTCCATCACTGGCGGTATTCGAGCACAGGCTGAAAAGCCACTTAGTAAGGAGTAGAAAATGTGGGATTTAACATACTGAGATTCTGGGCTTTATAAGAACCCTGCCAAGGGCTTCTGATAGTTTGGTTAAGTAGATGAAGGGATCCTGGAACAGGCCACATGCATACCCCCGAGTCCATCTCGAGGTGTTCTGTCAGCCTCTGGCTGTGGAACAGGGTGAGATGTAGTGGCTGGGTCTTTCTGCAAAGAGCAGGTTAGGTTCTAAAAACAGCCCTGTTCGCGTCTGATTTAATTTCACCTGAGGGTTGTACTTTGATGGAATTTGTCAGATTCCCCGCCGGCTTTGACAACAGTGTGGCCAGGGAAACGCTGTGCTCAAGTCCACGGGCAAGCTGCTACTGTAGTTGGTCTTGCTGGAGACAGTACATGGTGAGGGCCTGGCTGGAGCAGATGGGCCTGGGCCACAGTCCCCAACGGGTGGCAGAGGAGGTGACCATCAAACAACACAGACTCTGCCCATCTCCCCAAAGCAGGTGACATGACAGCCCACAGGCCTGCAGAAATGCCTCTTCAAAGCCAGCTAGATTCTGCCCAGCAACACAGGCTGAGCCCATCCATCAGCTGTCCTGATGCCTGCCAGCAAGGGTCTCTGCTGGGCTTGCCCTGTCAGCCAGAATGGAAGCATCAAATGCAGGCTGACAGGGATGGGGTTTGGGGGAGGCCCTCGGAGGAACTGTCTGTGCCACAGTGATGGATGGTGCCAACAGGGACGGCATTCCAGGGATTTTTATTCTGTTCCACACATCTGGCAAGCTCTTTAACCCAAGCAGCTGCAAAACCCCATCCCAGGAACTCTTGAGTTTTTCCGAGAGACCCCATGTATGGACCACGATAATCCTGGTTGAGGGACCTGGAGGATGTGACAACAGAGATTTCCCAATGGTGTTACTTCCTGGAAGCCAAAACCCATGGAGTTTCCAGAAACACAAACCCACAAGAGGCTCCAGGGCTCATAAGCTAGCAAACCAGACTTGGACTTAGGTAGACCTGGCTTCTGATACCATCTCCTTCTGCCTTAGTTTTTCCTTTTCTGTAAAATGGGAATAATAATACCTATGCTATAGAGGTTTTTTTAAAGTTAAATAAGGTTGTGTGTGACCACGTTTATTTTGTATAGTCACCAATACATAGAAAATACTCAGTACATAATAACCTATTATGTGGAATATTTGAGTTAACTCGGGATATTCTTTACCATTCTTCCTGATAAATTCTAAAAACAGACTCTTATAATTAGACAAATCCACAAGGGTTTCTTTTTATACCTGATATGAAATGCTTCTGACAGCTCCCCTGTTCATCCTGCAAAGCTTTCTCCTTCTCTATAGCCTAGAGAAAATCTCAAGTAGTCTGTATTGGAACCTGGAAAACTTTAAAAAAATCTACCAATGGAACCAAATTTCATGTCAGCCTGCATGCAGTCCCTGTCTCCCCAGGAAAGCCCTTGGACAAATTTCTATACTCCTATTAGCTCATCAGGCATTTTCTTCACCAAATATCTATGACCCAAATCTCAAATAGTTTTTTTCCCTGAATTCCCTGTTTACTCTGTACCAGGCAGACACCATCTTCACTGGCAGAGCTATGTGCCCACTGTGTGCCAGCCAATCAGAAGGAAGGGAGGCTTGGCCATAGAGGGAAAGGTTGATTTGTCCAACACATATATTAACAGCATATAGGGCTCTGTGCCGGGCACTGTGGGGTAGAAAGAGGAATGGACATGGCCCTTTCTCTTAAGAAACCAACTGTCTAGTTGAAGGAAAGAAATCAGATAGACCAAGTTAAATACAAAACTCAAGAGATGTGCCCTCTGAGATCCAGCCGTGAAACCTAAAATTCTGCAACCACCCGGGCCACTGAGGAATTCTAGTATCTAAAATTCGTATCCCACCAGCAACTCAATATTAAGTCATGTGTGTTCATTTGTTATTACTACATGATATGGTTGGCTCTTGAACAATTCAAGGGTTGGGGGTCCTGACCTCCCCATGTAGTCAAAAATCCATTTTGACTCCCCGCAAGCTTAACTACTAAGCGTCTACTCTTGGCTGGAAGCCTTACTGATAACATAAACAGTCGATCAACACAGTTTTGTATGTTATATGTGTTATATACTGTATTCTTACAAGTAAGCCAGAGAAAAGAAAATGTTAGTAAGAAAGCCATAAGGAAGAGGAAATACATTTCCACTGCATGTGCGTATGTATCTACTGAAAAAAAATCCACATGTAAGTGGACCCATGTGTGCAGTTCAAACTGTGCTGGTTGGCAATTTAGACTGGGTTCAGCTGGGCAGTTCTTCTAGCCTAGACAGGGTCAGCTGATCTTGGCTGGGCTTCCTCATGTGTCTGTAGTCAGCTGGGAGATTAGCTGGGCTTTCTTACATGTTTGAGATCTTGGCTGGGGCCTAAGGCTGCCTCACATGTTCCATTATCCTACTTAGAAGAGTCCAAACTTGTTCACACGGCAGTCATGAGAGAGAGAAAGAGAAGCTTGGAGCTGGCACACAATGCTTCCACTAGAAGCTATTGGCAAAGCAAGTCCCAAGGCCAGCCCAGACCCTAGGGATGGAGAAACTGACTCCATCTTTTTCCTTTTTTGAATTTTATTTTATTTATTTTTTATACAGCAGGTTCTTATTAGCTATCTATTTTATACACATCAGTGTATACATGTCAATCCCAATCTCCCAATTCATCCCACCACCACCATCCCCCACGCCACTTTCCCCCCTTGGTGTCCATATGTTTGTTTTCCACATCTGTGTCTCAACTTCTGCCCTGCAAACCGGTTCATCTGTATCATTTTTCTACATTCCATATATATGCGTTAATATTTGTTTTTCTCTTTCTGAGTTACTTCACTCTGTATGACAGTCTCTACAATTGGTTGGTCTGTTTGTATTTTCTATTTCTTCCTGGTTCAGTCTTGGAAGGTTATACTTTTCTGAGAATTTGTCCATTTCTTCCAGGTTGTCCATTTTATTGGCATAGAGTTGCTTGTAGTAGTCTCTTAGCATGCTTTGTATTTCTGTGGTGTCTGTTGTAACTTCTCCTTTTTCATCTCTAATTTTATTGATTTGTGACTCCATCTTTTGGTGAGAGGAGCTGCAAAGGCACATTGCAATAAGCATGGCCACAGGGAGAGGTGAAGAATCAGGTCTCATTTATTTCATCAGATTGGCTCATACCACACCAGAGTACCAATGTGGAATTTGAGGCTGTCAGCTAGACTTGGCCACATCCAGCTCTCCTGCCTCTTCACTACCCTTTCATCTCCTTCCTTGGCTGGCTTTCTTCCCCCATCCACCCCGGATTCGAGGGTCCTTTGACTGGAGGCCACATCCCACTCTTTTTTGTATAATTCTCCATTGTTCCCAAAGCCTTCCTGCACCTGGCATAATACTTGTCCCACTGTAGGTGCACAATACATGTTTCTTACATAGGCAATGGGATGAACTACCAATAGAATAGAAAAGACAAAACAAGCTTTAAGTTTGGAGGTAGAGAAACCCTCCCAGGTGACTCTTCTAAAAAGCATTTTCAAAACATATTGCAACCCACCCCAAATGTCAAGGATCTTGGCCTTCCCTTGCACAGTCTTCCAACTGATGGCTTCTGGCAATCTGGGGCCACTGAGCCTCTGCTTCTTCTATCCCACCTCAACCAAGGGCCCTGGACCCTGGAGAATAGTAGGGACTTAAGGCCTCACTTGACAGGAATGTAACTCAAAGTCTATGTGTTTTATTCCCTCCTTAGCGTCACTGAGAGGTGAACAGATCTTGTAAATAGGGCTGGATTCAAATCAAAACCCAACAGACATTTCATCCATCCTCTGTCACCTGGAAAAATCATACTATTCCATCTTTATGAAAAATCTTCCCTCATTTCCAAATATCTGCAAAAGAAATGATTCTTAACGGTCTAACCAAGATTATCCATTCTGACCCTCGACTTGTGGGAGTGATGGGAGAAATTAGAGGAGCGATTCGAAGGCGCTTATCTATAAACACCTGTTGGAAAAACAAAAATCAATTCTCCAAAGAAAAAAGAAAGAAAGAAATGGGGCAATCATCTCATTACCAAACTCATTGTCTCTTCCAAATGTCTGTTTGAAATCTTTCATGTCAAACTCAGAAAAAAAATTTTTTCCCCTTACTTTCTCACCCTTTCTCTGCTTTATCATGCTAGATGGAAAGAAACTTTATTTGCTCCAGGAAGACAATGGCCTTATCTTCAACCTAGATCCTCATGCCTGGAAAGGTGGCCTCCTCTGAGAGCATTTTCATAGTGGGGAAAAGCAGCTCGGGAGAAATAATGAGGAGGCAAAGGGAGTCTTGACTTGACACTGTGATAAATGAGGTGAAACTTTGGCAAGGAACCAGAGTTGGCGTATTCAAAAAGGAAATAAAAAGATAGTTCCATTTTAATGGGAAATATAAAACAGCCATTGTGCAAAAGTCGATTTTTCAAAAGCCAAAGAGATAAAGACTATAAGGGAATGACTGAGAGACGAATAAGATAATGTGGTTGATAATCGGGCGTAGGTAAGGTGCCATCCTCCGGGCCATCGCTGTGGCTCCGTGGGAGCGCCTTTTCAAGCCGGCTATCTGCATTTGCTCCTGCCTCATTATCATATGCATCTCTGGACAGCTTCCTTACAGCTTCAACTTGCTGACTTGCCATACTCCTGCCAGCTGGAGAGAGCAAAGTCAACCCAACCTTCTTCAAATCCCAAACTCCTCTCCATCAGCCACAGAGCTATCAGCATCTTCCAAGGCCCCAGACAACAAAGAGCTTGAGTCCAGGCTTACACACACCTGCTCTTCCTAGTGGATTGGTCTAGTGTAAGGTTTACAACCATGGGCAACGCCATATACTGCCCTTTCTTTCAGTAGGCAAGATCCGTGAACCTTCTCAAGGCTGTCCTTGGACAATCCCTAATTAGCAGGCTGGATAGGCAACGGGACTGATAGGACCCCTTTCCCAAGGGTAACTGTGAATTATCTGAGGCAGTATGAGAGGCCCGCTGAAGCAGTTGAGGGAGTGCAATTTAAGGGATATATGGAGATAAACTGCCTTAGCTCCTATGCTGTCATTTGTCAGCTATGTGACCTTGGATAAGTTACTTAACCTCTTTGAGCCTCAGGTTTCTAAGCTTAAAGTAGAGATAATAATACATCTAGATTTTTATGAGAATGGAATGGGGTGGTTCATGTAAAATGCTTAGTCCAGAGCCTGGTACATAGTAAAGACTCAGTAAATATTAACAGTTACGACGATTCTATATAAATAACTCGGGAGTAGTTTGATGCTGAAGCTGAAAGAAAAGGGACAAGTTTCTTTGACTTTATTCAGCTAAGGTGACTGATAAAGTCCCACTGAGAAACTTCATTCACAGAACCACCCAACAAGGCACTCAAGTGCCACTGGATCTGACCCTGGGCAGATCTCATACAGGACCTTGGAGGTTCCCTGCACCCCAGTCATCTTCCTGCTATTTACAGGTGAGAAAACTGAGGCACGGAGGATAGAGTTGGCTTGTCCAAGGTCACGGTTAGTGAAAAGCCATTTCCAATCACGTACTCTTGACCCTGCCAAATGCCAGCGCTGGCTCACTGGGTCATGACAGCCCCCTCAAATGAAAACTCACGGTGCCCGACCCCTTCCATCTGCCCCGTCAGCGTCAGGAGCTGGAAAGACACATGAACCCTCCTTCAGGACCTAGAAACCGTTGGGAAAGGGGGTTTTCAGTGAAATAAAATGGTGACTTCTTTAGGTCTGATGATTAGGGTTGCTTCTGTCCTGTTCCCACATCTGTAGATTGGACTCTCGACCACTATGAGTACAGCCAAGAGTATTACGACCAGGAAGGGAATGCCAGCAGCGCTCTAGGCCATCCCGAGAATCCTGACTGGTACTACGCGGAGGACGGTAGGTACCAGAGCTGTTTGGGGGGGCCCTCCTGGGAGGAGAGCAGCACACCTGGAGGGGAGTTTATGCGTGACCACATGCAAGGGCTCTCTCTTCTCTTCCTCTCTGACCAGCATCATAAAATAGGTATTAAAAATTTATTTAGACTGGCTTTTTTTCAGTTAGAATTACATACTATGAATACTGGGGAGGTTCTTAGAGACCATCTCTCCCACTTTCAAATGACAGGTGAAGCAAGTGAGGCCAAGAGAGGAGCTGACTTAGCCAAGGTCACTCAGCAAGTTAGTGCATCATCATCTAGCTCTCCTGACACTGTGGGTTAGAGTCACGTTCAAAATCATCCCCAGAGCTTTCATGACAGGTAGTCCTAATTATGCAGAAGAGTCTGTCTTAGCATTAGGCATCAAACTGTAGCATTCACAAATTTGCCATTGTGCTGTGCTGGTTTTTTTTTTCTCTTTTTCACTCTTCAGAAGATTTGCACAGTTGTGTGTGTGTGTGCATGCACGCTCACACATGTGTGCTTCAGCCACGTTTGTTTTTGTTTTTGTGGCTTCTTGAGACAGAAAGGAAAATGAGAAGCTGGGCCTAGGCAAAGCCATGTGACTAAATCAGTAGAAGTAATGGAAAGCACTTAGCAGCTGGAATAAAAGCTGTGTAACTGCGAAGTGGCCTGGAAGGCAGGGCCAAGATACGGGGCATCAGGGGAACATCAGAAGGGACCATCAAAACAAGAGCCAGGCCCAGGGATCCTAGTTCCTGAACCAAAGAACAATGTGTGTGAACAGAAGGATAAAGAATTCCCCAAGGGAAGATCCATTCAGACAACCATGAAAAGCCAAAGGCACAGATGAAATATGACAAAATCTAACTGAACAAGTAGTTGAAGAAAGATGAAGGCCACTGGGTCATTTCCTCCTCGCCGTCAATTCTTCTGTCCCCCTCTTGCCTTTGGTCTTCTTTCCTGATGTTCAGAAAGCTTGTGTTTCATTAGGGGTGGGATTTCGTTCCCCACTTCTGACCTCCACCCCTGGGCACTGGGAGTAGGGGAGGTCTTCAGGCTTGTGAAATGCCTTCGGCATCAGAGACAGACCCCGTGGCAGTCCCAGCGAGCCTGGGAGGAGAGAGACACTGATGACGGGAAAGGGGAGTTACTCAACGAGAAAGGCCCCATCCAAAGCCAGGCTGAGGGAGACAGTCACGATTCCTTCTTGCCTCTCCTCTTACTAACCTGAATCCCTCCCTCTGGTCTTATGATGGCAGTTTTCCCAGCTCTTTAAGGTCAATGCATGTTTCCCCCTTTCCCCAATCACTGGCTAGGCAGTTCCTCTCTCATTTGGGGCAGGAGATGGAAATTCAGTGAGCAGACAGGGGGCTTCTTGCCTGCTGTTCATTGCAACATTGACCTCTGCCCACGTGTTTTAGATCCATGCCTGTCCAACCCCTGTGCACATGGTGGGGACTGTCTCATCAGCGGGGCCACATTCACCTGCAGCTGTCCAGCCCCTTTCTCTGGAAACAGGTGTCAGAATGGTGAGTGGACCTTCACTGGATCCAACCTTCCCTCCATGTTGAACAAGAGGCAGTTTCTCCTCCAATTCTAGGGGGTAAAGAAGGGTTCAGTAATCCCGTGAAAAGGCTGACAATCACACATATTATGTTGTGCATAATAGGTTCCTCAGCATGGTCACAGGCAGCATCTCACTGAGTCCTCACCCTTACATGTTAGATAGGACTAGTATGTCCATTCCACAGATAAGAACATTGAGGGTAAGAGGAGATAATAGCTGGGTTCTGACCAAGAGTGTTTAGACCAACTTCAACAGAGAAATGTTGTTCATATACAAGAGCAGGAAGGCTCTCAGGGCACATAAGGCTCAACCTTGTTAGAGAAAGGGAGCCCAGAGTGTACAGGGGACTTGCTCGTGGTTACACAGCTAATTAAGAGAAGAGCAGAAATTAGAGACCTGGTGCCTGACTCCCAGCCCCATGCTCTCTCTTCCTGCCATCCTCACTCGTGGAGACTCTGATAAACGGTGTGTCCACTTTTAGTGACCTCTTGTGGGCATAACATGAGGCTATGTAATAAGGTATTGGGAATAGAATTCTTACAGGCTAATTGCACCCCTAGAGAGAACCTGGATTCTGTCGCATCTAGCAACCATCTAAGTGGGGTGGGGGAGGAAGTGAGGGTTTTGTGGTTGACTTGTTTTCTCTGTGCCCTCTTCAGTTATTCCTACCATTTTCAATCCTACAAAATCTTTCAATAAATTTTTCAGGATGGTTTGGGATATCAGGCACAAACATAGTCACTGGGTTTATCCCTCAACTTCTTGGAAGAATGACAAAATTGTAAATGGAATATAAAATCAGCTATACAATGGAGAAACTCAAATTGCAGCTCCACTTTTCTGAAGGTGTAAAAATGATCAAGGTGTTTATAAAAATAGCATAATAAAGACTATGAGCCCTAGAAGCTCATAAGGAACTGGGAAGCAATCATCCACGACCCAAGGACAAGAGAGAAGCCTTGTCTAGGTGGGGAGCATGATGTTTCAGAACCATGGACAGGGGGCATATGCTCTATCACTCACCAACACCACCTCTCCCCACGCCCCCGCACTCCCCTCCCGAACATTGTACTGTACAGGTACCTCTCAAAGTAAAATGTGCCCCAAATAATGTCCTGTACTTTGTCCCTACTTCCCTATTGATCGCCTACAGTGCAAAACAAATGCAAGAACAACCCATGTGGCCGAGGAGACTGTCTCATTACTCAGAGTTCTCCTTACTACCGCTGTGCCTGTAAACACCCTTACAGGGGTGAAGACTGCTCCACAGGTAAGTGCTGGAGGCCTCTTCTATGCTAAGCTCTCTCTACCGTGGCTTGTGCCTGGGATGTCAATATCCTCCTGTGTGGAAGTCCAGATACATCCAATGTTTTGGCGGCATCCAAGATGGCCCTTTTAACTAGGACTTTCTAAGATTCATTACCTCTGGAAAGTCCAGTGAGAATTGACTTGTCTGTGTCTCTTCCCAACAAAAAAATAATCATCTTGAAACTCATTTCATCTAGGAAGTAAGCCCTGGTCTTTTCCTAGAATGGGCCATGTATATTTATTCACTGCTATGAGTCAGGCATTGTCCCAGGAGATTTACATTCTCTCTCACATTGTCCCCAAAACACTACAAGAAACAGTTTTACAGGTGAAGAAACTGAAGTTCAGAGAGGTTAGCTAACTTGCCTATGGTCACTCAGCTGTCAAGAGGCAGAGCTAAGTTTCAACCTAGCTCAGACTGGCCCCCAAATTCCTGCTCAGTCTATGCATCTTGTTTTTCCTCACTGAGCGACTCATCTACTTATAGACTCTTTTTTGCTGGCCTCCATCATATTGCTTCATCCATGTTTGCTTATGTTCTTAAGGTCTGTGTGTATGTTTTCTTGCATGTCAGTGGGTCTCTCTTTCCCCTTTGGTGACCCATTTTTGTGAAAGGATGGACACCAGAAAAGTGCCACCAATACCTCCTCATCAGCTCAGATGTAGCTGCAACTCCTTCTAAAGAGCCTTCCTGGACCCACTTCCTGTGTTCACAGCGGTTCCTGCATGCAGGCCAAATCCCTGCCAAAATGGCGGCACCTGCTCCCGGCATAGGCGGAGATCCAAGTTCACCTGCACCTGTCCTGACCAGTTCAAGGGGAAACTCTGTGAAATAGGTATGGGTCTATAGTACCACTTCATCAGAAACTCAGGGACACGTGTGAGGCCTCTGGACTCCTTTATCTGTTTGCATTTTGTTGCCAGAACAGGGTTCAAGTCAATTCCCAAGCTCTGCTATTGCCTCGGCCTTCCAGCCTAAGGGCGTAGGGTATGTCTGGCTCCATGTAGAGGAAGTCATAAACTGGGATATAGTGCAGGCAAGTCAAACACTCCTGGGTATCCTTGGGCCTCAACCTACCTACCACTGGTTCTTGTTTGAGCCAAAATTAAAGAACTCAGCTCTCACCCCCACCCTCATGATATTCCTTGTTTTTAAGCTGGGTTGAATGTGGAGCGTTCAAACCACCTTATTTCTGGGAACTCGTAGTGAAACCTCAGGGTGATCAGCATTCAGGCCCAATCCTCTCACCACCTGATATACCTGCCAAGTCCTTTCCAGGCATGGCACACCAGCTGGTCTCAGTTCTCACATTCCCAACTGCTCTCTCCAAGGTTCTGATGACTGCTATGTTGGTGATGGCTACTCTTACCGAGGGAAAGTGAGTAAGACAATCAACCAGCACTCGTGCCTTTACTGGAATTCCCACCTCCTCTTGAAGGAGAATTACAACATGTTTATGGAGGATGCTGAGGCCCATGGGATTGGGGAGCACAACTTCTGCAGGTAAAGCTTACCATCCTCCCTGTCCTCCGTCTTGGCCACTTGTCAATGGAGGGATTTGTTTGTCCCTCCCCTCTGCTCCTAGTTCTCCTGGGCCAGCTTCGAAATTTTGGAACGGAACACTGAAACTCATCAGCTTTCTCTCTAGGAAGATTTTCCAACTCAGGATAGGTTAGGTTATGCTGCTGTAATGAACAACCCCCAAATCCCAGTGGCTTGAGCACATCAATGTTAATTTCCCATTAATGCTACGCGTGTCATGTAGGTTGGGTGTGGAGGTAGCGGGTATTCTTAGCTTCACTTAGTTACTCAAATACACAGGAAGGGCAAGGCGAGACTGGAACATGGAGCGTGAGGTTTTTACCACCTCAGCCTAGAAGTGACACATCATCTTACCACACATGTTTCATTGGCCGGAAATAGTCATATAGTCTCACATAACTTCAAGGGATAAATGGAACTTCAAAGGGATAAATGGAAAATGGAATGTTTGGTTAGCATGACGGTCTCTGACACAAGGATGTGCAGGTTTTCCCAAATAAGAATAATGCCATTTCTATCCCTGGTGATGACTGGTACCTTCTTCCCCGTCTTCCTGACCATCCTGTTGGCTTCCTCCCACAGCTCATTGTCTAACCAAGACCAAGGACATGCATGGTCTGCATATAGAAACAGAGATTTTTTTGTACGGCTTTAAACTGGTTCCATTAAGCAAGAGGATTTCCCTAGCACAAGACACAGTTTCCCTTCTACTTTCACTTACCTTGAGCTGCCCCCTCCATGGGACTGTCTTCAGGGTGACCCCCAGCAGCCGCTCTCAGAGAATTCCCATGCACAGAACTTGAAGGTTTGGGCAGAGGAGCCCTACTCTCACCATGTTTCTGTAGTTATTTCACTTTCCTGACAAAGAAGGATCTTCAACAGGGATCTCATTTATTTTCCTACAAACAATGTAATATGTCCCGTGGACCTGGCACAAAGCTCGTGAACTACTCCCTGGTTATTGAGATTCTCCTCTGGAAGTTAAGATTTGGCCCCCAAACTATAACCACCCTAATATGTCAAGGTTTGCTAACCTGTTGGAGGAATGGAATGGAATGTGGTCCCAGGGGGATGCGAGAGCTTGGTGCTCTCTTACTCAAAGGACTTTTAATGAGGTCCAGCGAGTTCACCAAGCCTTGACTCCGGCTTACTTTGTTTTTTTTTAATTTTAGAAACCCAGATGAAGACCAAAAGCCCTGGTGTTTCTTTAAAGTAAACAATGCAAAGGTGAAATGGGAGTACTGTGATGTCCCCGCCTGCTCAGCCCTAGGTAAGTCTGTGGCTGTCTGGAGGCCCGGGTAGTGGGGAGGTTGCAGAGCCATAGACAGATGTTCCTGGAACTCCCTCTCTGTCCTACCCCGGTCCTTCCACAACTCCTGCTTTACCATTTGCCATCCCAGTGGCAACCCAACTGCTCAACCCTCTGCTCCCCTCTCGGGAGGTCGAGCAGACTTGGATACCTTTGTAAACTCAGGCTTCCTGACTCCCAGTCAGTTCACTCAGCAAATACTGATCGATTGCTTGCTGGATGCCAGGCACTATGCCAGGCCTTCCGTGTACAGTGGTGATCAAACAGTGGCTGGGTCTCCACAGCCTCTCAGGATACAGCATGGACTGAATTCCAGCCTCACAGTCTTCCTGCCTCGCTGCCTTAGCCCACCTCTCTACCCACGTCTGAAGCAATGCACCCTCCCTCTGCTCAATGGAATTACTTCCCTGGACAGTTTCATTTCTGTGCCTTTGCTCTTATGGTCACCTCTGTCTGTAATACTGTGTCCCATACCCGCTTTTGTTCATATCCAACCATTCTTTGAGAATCAACCCAAGTAACCACTCCTCCAGGAAGTCCTCCAAGATTTACCAAGTGAAATATTACCTCTCCCTTCTTACAAACTGCATGGAATAGATTGGGCACCATCCATGCAACACTTGCTGCTCTCCCCTTTGCATGACAGTTATGTGTGCAAATGTCTTCTCTCCCCCGCTCTACTTCATCTGAATATCTTCCCCTAGGCACCAAAAAAGCCTCCAGAATATATGTGTGCATTAACAAATAGTTAAATACATACCCAGAGATGGAGTTATATATTTATACACACATTTTTTTTTTTTTTTTTTTTTTTTTTTTTTTTTTTTTTTAACCCGTGTCCCCTGCATCGGCAGGCGGACTCTCAACCACTGTGCCACCAGCGAAGCCCCCACACATTTTTTATTGAAGTATATTTGCTGTACAATATTATGTAAGTTATAGGTATACACTACAGTGACTCACAATTTTTAAAGGTTGTACTCCATTTATAGTTATAAAATATTGGCTATATTCCCCCGTTGAACAATATATCCTTGTAGCTTATTTTATACCTGATAGTTCATACCTCTTAATCCCTACCCCTGTCTTGCCCCTCCCTCCTTCTGTCTCCCCACTGCTAACCACTAATTTGTTCTCTATATCTGTGAGTCTGCTTCTTTTTTTTGTCACATTCACTAACCTGTTGTATTTTTTAGATTCCACGTATAAGTGATAAACATTTTTTATGTGTCTGTCTACATGTCAGAATAAGAAGGAAAAAGCAACATCTTCATCATTAATCCTATAGACTCGCTTTGTATTAATCAATGTATTCCACAAATGCTAACTGCACACGTGCCTATCCTATATGCACCAGTATAGTCTCTTAGCTCTGGACACTAGTTAAGCGTCCGGATGCAGAGCCATGCCTCTGACAAGGTCCTTCTGAGGATCTGCAGGGAGGGTGAGAAGTGTGATTTATTTTTCTTGTGCTTCACAGATGTTGCCAACTCAGAGCCCCTGACCAAACTTCCCGAGTTTGACTCATGCGGGAGGACTGAGACAGCAGACAGGAAGGTCAAGAGGATCTACGGCGGCTTTAAGAGCACAGCGGGCAAGCACCCATGGCAGGCGTCCCTGCAGACCTCGTTGCGACTGACCATCTCCATGCCCCAGGGCCATTTCTGTGGGGGGACGTTGATCCACCCCTGCTGGGTGCTGACTGCCGCCCACTGCACCGAGTAGGTGCCTGCTGGGAGCAGAGGTTAGGGTGGCTGCAGTCTCCAGGGGTGTTCTTCTCTCCCCATCTGAGCAGCATCTTGGCAACTCTGGCAGGACCTGGGGGTCGGATCTTGCTCCAAGGGCAAAAGGATGTTTCCTTACAACCAGATAGAAGAGAGCTCCCATGTGTAGAATGCTCACCACGTGCATTACATGTGTTATGACATGCAAGCCTCGAAACTAGCTACTTAAAGACGAGCAGGAGAGTTCTTTAGCAAGACCATGATTACAGATGGGGATGCTGAGGTGCGAGAAGGTCAGGTCATCTGTCAAAGGTCACACAGCTGACCAGAAGCAGGGCCAGGGTGTGGCTCCAGGCTCTCAAATTCCAGGGCTAGTTCCTGATCATCTTACTTTCCCTTGTAGCTTAAAAGCCAAATATCTAAAAGTGGTGCTAGGGGACCAGGACCTGACGAAGACAGAATTCCACGAGCAGAGCTTTGGGGTGGAGAAGATATTCAAGTACAGCCACTATGACGAAAGAGACGACATTCCCTACAACGACATTGGCAAGTCTCTTCTATCGTGGCTCTCCCATGGGTCTTGTCCTGGGTGGGTTTCTCTACTGATGGAAAGCTGAGGTTTGGTTCTAGAAGGTGCTGTTGCCTTCTTGGTCCCTCATAGACCCTGTAAGGTAGAGTGTTTTAGTTCTTCAAGATCTGTGTTAGCTTTGCAGATACATGGGCACAAGTTCTTAAACTGAGGGGAAGAGATGCTAGGAACATTGCGTTGTGGAGAGAGCTCAGCCTTGAACTAAGAGCTGGCTCACCTCTCTGAGCTTCAATTCCCTCTGCTGTAAAACGGGCACACTGATGTACAGTCTCCACTTCCTGTGTGCTAAGCGACGTGATGTTCACGTATCCCCATGCACACCTGGCACCTGGTAGGCAATGACGTACTTGATCTGCCTCCTGCTTAGTTCTGTCCCCTATTTCTCCATTCACAGACCTCTCACTCCTTCTGCTTCCTCGATATCGTTTTTTCCCCCTTAAAGCCTGTTTTTTTAAAAAAAAGGATTAGAAGTAATTTAAAACTCAGCCTGAAGTGTTATTACTCCTCCGAATTGAAAGTTAAAAGAATGAAATGACCAACGGAGAGTCCTTTTAGTTATTGGGAATGGGGCTTTGCTAGGTCCACCTTCCAATCAAGTTGAAGCTGATGCTTCTTTGACAGAGAGGATATCACTGCCCATTTCCCCTTTCTCTACCTAGCTTTGCTCAAGCTAAAGCCAGTGGATGGTCACTGTGCTCTGGAATCCAAATATGTGAAAACTGTATGTTTGCCTGATGGTCCCTTTCCCCCTGGGACTGAGTGTCACATCTCCGGCTGGGGTGTTACAGAAACAGGTGAGTCTGGCCATGCATTCTCCTGAGGCCCAGGTGAGTTACATCCACCAGACAAGAAAGGGTTACACTCAACTGCCCTCCTGAACTAGATATCAGTGTTATATTCAAAATGTATAAACCAAAGAAAGGGATTGCCCCATCTCTCAAGCTCCAGTTAAATCTCATCACTTTCAAGGAGTCTTCTCTGATCTCCATATCTGTCCTTGGCCCCAACCCTTAGATCTTTGACTTTCAACAAGCCTTGATCCTGTATCCATGGAGAACTTTTTCCTTTCCTAGGTACATTGGAAAGAGGATACATTAGAAAGAAGATGGATTTTGGAGTCAGACAGACTTGTATTAGGTTCTTGGCTTTCTCACTTGACTTGGACAGCTGAGTTTCGGTTTCCCAATAACATCCTAGGTTTGGAATCATGATAACAAGAGACGATAGAATTCTCCAGATATATTCATTAAGTCAGCCCCTGGAGGGCAGGGGTCAGGTTTCATTCACCTTTGACTCTACTACGGTGCTTTGGTCAAGGCTCTCTACATAGTAGCATTCTAGAAATTTTTGTTAAGTCAAGCTATTGATTTATCTCTAGGATTTGGTCTGATCTTAAAAAGTAACCAAAGGGCTACTTTTCTTATAGTACTGACAAGGTTACATCCTCTCACATATGAAATTCAGAAGTGTATATCAAGTCTCTCTCAAACACTCAAAATAGATTTCTCTTCCCCCCAAATCTTGTTCCAAATGATGGGAAGCAAGAATCACTTTAAATAGGCCCATATCCATGAAGGACGCGAAATGTAACACACGCGTTTGCCAGAAGGCTTCTGGGAAAGAAGATTTCTGATAGCTAATTAGATTTTTGTAGCTAACTTCACTGGAGTCCACGTAAACCTTGCAGCATCGTGGTGCTGACGAGAGCAGATCGAGAAGAACAGAGGTTCTGTAGGCAAGGAAACGTCTTCTCTGGGAAGCAGGCACTCTAGGTGATCAACCAGGGCACTTCACGCGTCATGAAGTCTCTACTACGTGCAGCCCTCTGTCAGGCATGGGAAATTAAAAATAGGTTTAAGACACCATCCCTGCTTGCCCAACCTCACCAACTAGCTGGGGAGACAGAGGAGGGCATAAATGATTCTGCTGCATGGGATAAGCACAGCACTGAAGGTCTGTAGAACCATCGTGAAGGCTGAAAGCGAAGAGTCCCCAGCCCTGAAAGATGAGGCTGCTCTGCTCATCTCCTGTGAAAACCCTTCCTGCCGAGCTCAGGTCTGGTGGCCCTCTTCTGACTGCTGCTGGCTTCTGGTGGGGCAGGTTCCAGCCTGGTCTCTGCAGTGGCAACCTCCTTTCTCTGCCCCTCAGGAGACGGGTCCCACCAGATCCTGGACGCCAAAGTCAAGCTCATCAGCAACACTGTGTGCAACTCCCGCCGACTGTATGACCACATGATCGATGACAGTATGATTTGTGCAGGAAACCTCCAGAAGCCTGGGCAAGACTCCTGCCAGGTCAGAGACTCCAAATGGTACTTGAAGAAGGAGGGGCTGACAGGACCTTACACCGGGCACAGAGGGCCCTTAGAACCCTGGGCTGGGAGGTGGGTTCAGAGACCCACCTGCCATTAAGCTAGAGGGGACACGTCTGTCCTCTGGCAAATCTGAGTCCACATCAAACCAGGACGACCCAGCATGATAACCATAGTTGTCACTTTGCCCACATTGTCCAACTTAATTCTCACAACCATCTGGTGAAGGGGATGTCATTATCACCGTTGTACAGATGCTTAGAGAAACCATCTTGGCCTATAGCACCTGGGTGGCAAGTGGCAGAGCAGGAATTTGCTCCACTGTGTTTAAATGGCCTCAGCACTGGGCAGCTTGTCTGCGAATCCCAATAAGCAGGGAACAGTCCCAAAGACCAGTGCTTGGAAGGAGAGAGATGAGACGCCAGAGAATTCACGATAATATTGACTAACCATTAGGGTTTAAGTGTGTGTGTGTGTGTGTGTGTGTGTGTGTGTGTGTGTGTGTGTGTGAAGGGGGAGGGTGATTTAACCCTAATAAACTAATTGGCTGAGCGGCTTCTCTGTGGCCAGAGCCAATTTAGAACCTGCCTGACACCAGCCCCCATAGAGGACTTTGGGGGACCAGCATGGGCACATTCAAATCTGAGCTCCTCCCTACAAAGGGACCCAACAATGATCTCCCAGCCTTGAGCCCCTTTGGGGATGGGAAATCACGATCACTCTCCCCAGGGTTTGTGGCTGTACTGTGACCCTCTGCCCCTTCTCAAGGAGCCAATCAAAGGAGGCGTGTGGGCAGATGGGATTGATTTTCCCTAAGTCCCTAGAAGACGAATAAGGAAACAGATTGTTCAATTCTCTAGGTATTTCAAGGGCTTCCCTTGTAGGCTTTAAAAGCAGATGGTCATGGGTTTGAAAGCTGCTTCTATCCTTTACTTTGTGACCTTTATCAATCACTGAATGGCTTAGTCAGCTCGGGCCTCTATAAAAAATTACCTTAGACTTGGTGGCTGGCTTAAAAAACAGACATTTATTTCTCACAGTCCTGGAGGCTGGAAGTCTGAAATCAGGTGCCGGCATGGGTGGGTTCTGGTGAGGACCCTCTTCCAGGTTGCAGACTGCCAACTCCTCATTGTGTCCTCTCATGGTGGAGAGAGAAAGCTAGTTCTCTAGGGTCTCCTCTATAAGGGCACTAATACCATGCATGAAGCCTCCACCCTCATGACCTAATCACCTCCCCAAAGCCCCACCTCCTAATAACATCCCAGTGAGGATTAGGCTTCAGCATATGAATTTGGGGGCAGCGGGACATAAACATTCAACCCACTGCACCGAAATAATTCTCCAACCTCAGGTGTCTAATCTATAAAACAGAAAGAGTGTATCCATAAAATCAGCAGATTGTAGCTAAGATTGAAAGAGACAATTCATTAAAAATCCTACCAGTCGCGGTGCGTAAGCAGCAGTGTGTGTGTGTGTGTGTGTGTGTGTGTGTGTGTGTGTGTAACTGGGGGTTTAATAAGAACCAGGCACTGTTCTATGTGTTTTACAAACATTAGTCCTCACATGACCCTCAGGGCAGGGCAGGGGTTCTGTTACTATCCACGGTTTACAGTGTGAGAAACCGAGGCCCCGTTGGCCAGCAGGCGGTAAGCCTGGTTTGGAGCCCAGCAGATCTAACTCCGTGGACCATGTTAAACATCAAGGTCATGCTGCCTCTGAGCCCCATCCTCCTTGCCATGTGTGTGCCCTTGTGGGCCCTGGAAGGGCTCTATCCAAACAGGGCACCTCTCAGCCTACGCCAGATCCCTGCCGGAATGAGAAGTTGAGGGCCCCTTGTAATACCTGTATCACTAAGAGTCACGGCGGGTCAGGAAGTAGGGCTGGGCCTGGCACTGGGCCCCGGCCCCGTGGCTTCACTGACTCAGGAAGCCCTCACTGACTCAGGACGTAGGTCGGTATTTGTTTCTCTCCCTTCAGAGCACTGTGTCACATGAGGCATTGGAAGAGCCTTGTTGTTACTTTCCCCAGGGCTGGCCAGCAGTCTCCCCCCACCCCCGCCCCACCCCCACCCCCGGCATCCCCTCACGGAGGGTGGGGCTGGCTCTGAATGTATTCCTATTCACAAGGCTGACTCCTGCGTCTTTTTCCCATAGGGTGACTCTGGAGGCCCTCTGACCTGTGAGAAGGACGGTACCTACTACGTCTATGGGATCGTGAGCTGGGGCCTGGAGTGTGGGAAGAAGCCAGGAGTCTACACCCAAGTGACCAAATTCCTGACTTGGATCAAAGCCACCATGGAAAGGGAGGCTAGCTTTTGAGGTGTCTTCCAAAGCTCACAGCCCATCCTCCTTAACACCCAGCCAAGGCGAGGCCTCACGGGCAGCCGTGGATAGCCCCTGACGCCTCCAAGTATCCAGGCTCTAATCAGAGACCACTGCTGCCCAGCCTGGGGTGCCCTGGACCAGCATGGCCACCACATCCTCAGGCTCCCTCCTGGGAAACCCAGAAATGAGACACTCAACCTGAAGTATATGATGTTTGCTTCCCTTCCAACAATTGTAGCTTCTAGAAAATCAGTGTTCATCGACTGCCTTCACCTCGGACATGGACATTTGCAAATGTGAGATTTCAGACGGCTTAGCCTCAGTGGGGGTCACCTTTACATCTTTATTCCTCATCCCAGACACTCAAGGCACGCAACAGGGCCACCCACTTCTAGGTGTCTGACGGGACCAAAATACAACATTCTCCACCCACTTTCAGAGGGTTGTTATTTTAATAAAGGAGGATCGGAGCATGGGCTGGGGTGCTGTTTTCACAGTTGGCCCCAACTGAAGCCATGTATGTCCCTGGCGTGCAAACTTCCTCTCCAGCTTCTCTCCCAAGAATCCCAGGTGGACGCCGCCCACTCACAACGGCAGGGCCTTCCTCCTTTTGACATGAAGAATCTCGGTGGCATCTGGGTTCACATCTCCCCTCTGATCATCTCCAGTCTCTACAGCCTCCTGCCCCCCCTGCAGAAATCAAACACACCTCCCTGAGTTAAGATGAACCTTCTGTCCTGCTCCCATAGGACAAGCTGTCTAAAATGCTGGCCCTCCCCTTCCTTTCTCCCTCCTCCGTCCTCCCCAAGAAGAAGGATCCTCAAGGCAAGAAAGAGAGAGAAGTAAAGCCAATCTCTCATTTAGACGTGGCATCTTTCTTCCGAACAAAGTAGGGTTCAAAACCCAGACTGTTGTAGCCAGCAAGTCCCTGACCCCTTCCGTGAATGTAACGAGCAAACAGCACAGCCTGGGCTGCCGCGGCTGCTACTGATGTAGCCCCGGCACGTTTTGTCTCCGAAGAACTTATGGCTGTGACTTCAGAGAAAACCCTGCAGGAAGTTTAACCCGGGTGTCATCCTCCTGGTCACCTCAGACCCATGAAATTAGGCGCCTTGCCTGAGCTGCATTTCACATATCTTTAGAGCCAGCTGACCTTTGGCCAAAAATAAAGTTTGAAAAGAAACAATGAGTTTGCCTTTCCCCCATGGTCTTGCAAGCCAGCCCGCTACTCACGTAAGCTCCCCGGAGACCCAGGCCCCTCGCGTTGGCCAGCTCTGCAGCCCGCCGAGCCATTTCCACTTTGTAGGAGCCAGGAGGTGTCCAGCCAATACCTCTGGTCAGGTTCAAGTCTGATTTGTACTTAACCTTGGGGGGAGGAGGGAGGCAAGAGGAATAGGTCAGCAGGCTTTGGGGGGAGGCTTAAAAAGCCTGCCCTGGAGAATATGCTGTCAGTGAAGCCCCGTCAAGGGAGGCAATTCAGCTTAAGCAGGAGCTCCCTGGCATCGAGGACCCTGTGTGCTGGGAGCTGGGCCAGCATAACGCTGTCCTCTGCATCTTTCCATTCAAGTGATGGGGCTGTAACGGGGGTGGCCTGGCTCAAGGCCGAGCTCCCATGTTGACTTGCTCTGTGGCCTTACGGAAGTCATTTCCCTTTTTTGGGTTTCAGTTGCCCCCCAGAGAAAGGTCACGGTCCAGGCGACTACTAAGATCCCTTGGAAAGAGTACAGCACAGCAATGAAGAGCTTGTGCTCTCGCATCAGACCAAATGGGGCTCAGATCCCAGGCCCGCCACTTATTTGCCATGTGATCTTGAGTTTGTTACTTCACCTCTCTAAGCCTCAGGTTCCCCATCTGTGAACTGGGGCAGTGATGGGCTGGTTGTGAGAGCTATGTGGCACGGCGCTCAGAAAGCATTCGGCACAGAGCCTGGCCCACAGGAGGGACTCAGTACATTGCAATTCCTGTCATTTCTTCTGGCACTCTTGAGTTAGGTCTCCTGGGTTCTATCTCAGCCCAGGTCCTCCCTGAAGGTAACATGGGACATGGGATTCTGGCCATCTCTTATGAAGAGGCCCCAGAGGCCGGGCCTCGGCCAGGGAGTGAGGGCAGCCCACATCGCTCTGCAGCTCGTGGGCCTTCTCGGCATGCTTCAGGCCCGGCTGCTCTGGGTCTCAGGTGGGCTAGGGCAGGGGCTGCCTGTAGCACACACTGCTGGCCAGCTGCTGGCTCCTCTTGGCTTAGAGGAAGCCAGGCCGGTCTGGGCGGCTGTGGAACTGGGACCGACTCTTAGCGAAGTCCTTCCTGTACTCGTCGTCACTCTGGAGTTTGCTGACACTGAGGAAACGCTTCATCCTCGGGTCGTCGTGGATGCTGCAGTACCCAGTCTGCAGGCCCCAGTCCCGCAGGGAGGCCTCTCTGTACCGGGAGTGCAGGTCAGAGGTGCAGAGGGGGGTCATGGGTGCCCACCTCCCTTCTAGGACCAGTCCTCAGGATCTCAGCAGGAGGTTCAGCCGTGGGTTAAGGGCACAGCTTTGGATTCAAGTAGACCTGGGATCTGGATCTCCCTCTGTTGCCTACTAGCTGTGTGGCCTTGGGTCAGTTACTGAGTCTCTCTGGTTTCTTGGTTTCCCCACCTGATAAAATGGGAGAATGAACCTCCACCCCATGGGACATTGAGAGGATTCAGTGGGGGCTGAGCTTCATGTCTGGCACAGGCTCATATGCCCACCGAGTGTTGGCTGCTGGTATCATTGCTGCTGTAATGGTTAATAATCCAACAGCAAGAAAAATGTGCCCACTCTCTCAGTAGCCGCTCATCCTTTGATTCTTTCCAGCTTGCAGGGACCCAGTCCAATGCTCCTCAAACCATCTATAGTGAAGGACAGGATTCATTTTGTTTCGATTTTTAAAATTTCCAACCTGTCAAAAGTCCGATATGCGGTCCTCCTGCCTGGGATTAGTATGTAGTGGTACCAGGTACATTTGACAACACATAAAAACTGGCCTCTACTCTGCTCAGCCAGAGAAGTCCACCAGTCACAGGCTTGGAGGTCATAACGTCTAATTGCTAAGAACGTTTCTGAATGCTTGCTCTTGATTTCTGTACTTATCTCACTTTGGACCAGTAACAAGCCACTCGTGAATGATGACGTATCTAGTTAATGATATCTTCCTATTCAGTAACGGAAGCTGCCGTGTTTTGTCATGTTCTGTGCATGACACTATGAACCCTTTTGGTTTCATCCCTACATCAATCCTAGGAGACCAGTATTAGATGTCTATTTCATAGATGGAGATATTTGAGTTCAGAGAATTTAAGCAACTTGCCCAAGACCATAGAGCCAATTCCTAAGTGACTGAGTCAGGATTTGAACTCAAGCCAATCTAGGGGGGAAACCCAATCTCTTTCTATCCCATCACAGTGCACTTCAGCTAAAAAAAAATCGTCCCTCAATTAAAGGTCAACAAATCAACCATACGTTAATTGACTTCTAGGTACTGTCCACACGCATCAACCTTTAAGAGTGCCTCTCTTAAAACAGAGGGAGTGGGAATACAACCCTCCCCAATTCCAAATTTCTGGCTAAGATGCTAAAAAATAAGGCCAACTTTTTTCTTTCATTTGAAATATTTGTTCAGTTTTGGTTGCCGGTGGTTTGCCTTTCAACAGATCTGGGAAAACCAGAGCAAAACCTATCAGTGAGAGAGAGAGAGAGAGAGAGAAGAGGGAGAGAATGTGAGGTCTTACGTCACTGGCAATCTCCCTGGATGCCCGGGCGGTCTGGAACGGGATGGCGTCCAGCCTGAAGTCATAGCCACCATCCCGGGTCTGTTCCCAAGAGTTTCTGTAGACTTTCTAGTTGGGGAAACAAAGAAATGAGTGAGCGGGGAGTGAGGAGCTCCATGTCTGGAATGTTGCTGGCTCTCAGTGGGAGTGGTTCCTAAACACGCACCCTCTGTCTTGCTGGTGCCCAGAATGGCAGAGCCCGTGGTCCCACATCCATCCTGAGGACTTGCCCAGCTCTGGCCACAAAGGGCTTCGGCTCTCAGCCCCCAGCCTGAGCATCAGGCCCTGCTCTGGTGGGTCTTGGGGTCTGTGGGTCTGGCTCATTTGCTACATCCCACTGGTACCAGGTGCCCCTGACCCCCTTCTTTCTGTCTTTGCTTTTATTTCAGTGTTTCAGGTTTGCAGCTTCTAGATGCCCAAACTCAAAAGTTCAAGAACCCTGTTTCTTCCCACATGCCGAAGGTTCTGTTCCTTGGGTCCTGGCACCCACATGTTCACTGGCTCCACTGACTTCCTGGGGGCCCCTGGGCTACCTCTGATGCCATGTCACAGCATCCCTATGAAGCATGCTGTATCCCACATGCACCCCTGGTGCCTGCACTGAGGGGAGAGCCTTCCCCCGAATTAAATTGATTGTCAGGAACCTGCCCGAGTTCCTGACCCCCGTATGTCACATCTTCCTCTTTCATTTTTTTCCCTTTTCAAGTTGTTCTCACACACCCTCGGGGAGTCTGTAATCACATCCTCTCAGTCCTCAGGTAGACCCACATCACCGATGGAGGCATCAAAATCTCCCGTGCCTTCATGTAGCTAATTTTTTTTTTTTTTCAAGATAAGGGAATGGCTCCATGAAAGGAGTCATCTGGAGATCCCAGCGGAAGGCTGTTCTTTATTCCGCCACAGAGAAGGGAGACAGCAGGCGAGGCACATCGCCAACAGATGACAAAGTGACAGCCCCAGAGCGTGTCGGTCTCTCACTCATTCCCAGAGCCAGGGCAGGTGAGGGGGCCCTTAAGAACCTTACTTTTGTCACTTGGAAATAGAGGTCAAGGCTGAGGCTCTGTTCTACAGGGGATTCGGGGGATTAAGCCCAGGAAAAGTGGCACAAAAAAAGCGAAGTGCCCTCACGCCACCCCACAACCGGGCCTGGAGCTAGCGGGGACCATGGAAAGCTTGAGCCAAGCGCGGCGGAGCTCATCGTTCTTCCCTGCTGCTGTTCGCCACCTCCACCTTCATCCCCGCCTCCGGCCCCAACACCACAAACCAGGAGCCAGATGCCTATTTTGCTCAAGCAGCGAGAAGTACAGAACCAATCATCGCTGGGGTCATCACCTTACGGACAGATCACAATCAGGGCCCAAAGGATTAGATTTCCTGGGTCACCACTGAGTTTAGCCGGCGGGACCGAGAGGTATGAGGAAGGGGAGGGGCATTCAGACAATGACAGACTAACCAGCCCCTCCAGCATTACGCTTCCTGTTCTGATGGTCCCGCAAATGTTAGACTAGCAAATCGAGTCAAAGCCCTTATCATTCCCTGGAAAGGGGTCTGCTGCGGTGCCTTCCTAATGAGCGCCTCCATGCCAGATCTGGGCTAGGGAATGACACCGACCCATCCACATAATCAAACTCCGAGGTCAGCCCACTCTGGTGTTCAACGCATCCCAGCCTCTGAGGCTCTGTAACAGAGGGTCAACTCCAGGGCACGGCCCAAATTGGTGTTCTCCCAGAGGTGCTGGACCCCCGTCTCCTGTCTCCCTATATACTATTTGCTTGATTGTCATCACTTCCTCCCCGGGTTTTTTTTATTCTGTTGAGGTTCTTGCCTTGCCACTGGGAGCCTTTAGACTTCGCAGGCGCTTTGATTTGGAACCCTGGGTGCTCCTCTTCTTTATCACAGTGGGCACAGCTTTGCCCTCATCCTCACACATTAGAGTCATTTGATTCTTTAGTTATTTCGGCTGCCTTACACATCTCAGTGGCTTTCTTTGCCCAGGAAGGTCACCTTCCCTCCACATCATCCTCACAGAGCACTTGATCCAATTGTGCGTATCCTCCACGCCCCCGAAGAAGTGCTCTTTCAAAAGAGGTCCATGAGTTCTCCATACCCGCATGCCCTGGCGGCTAATTTCAGCTCCGGAACTCGGCAGACTGGCATCCCTCGTGGGAGGAGAGATGCTTCTGCCACCAGCCTGGGGTGGCTGTCCTCCTTAAGCTGGGCCCCAGATGGGCTGGTAGTTTTATCCCAGTTTCCAGGGCCATGGGCCTCCAATAGTTCCTCTAATGGGGGCCTTGCCGCATTAATGAGATGGATGTTTTGTCCGAGCTCCGCTGAGGGGAGGTCCCGCTTCCCCAGATGGAGGTCAGCCCACCAGCTCCGCGGAGGGGAGGTCCCGCTTCCCCAGATGGAGGTCAGCCCACCAGCTCCGCGGAGGGGAGGTCCCGCTTCCCCAGATGGAGGTCAGCCCACCAGAGCTGCTGTTCTAAAATTATCCCTCCCACAGCCCTCAAAAGCATCAAATGGTCATAATAACTCATATTTACAAAGCACCATCACATTCACTGTGTGGGATCCCACAGGGCTTTACAAACGCAACAAACTAATACACACGCTAACTAGAAGGCGCCTCTCGCCAACCCCCTGTTGATCTTCACGGAGCCCCAGGACACAATGGCCGGGCCAGGGCGGGGAAGAATGGCCAGACTCTGGGAGGCCCCGCGCTGCCCCAGGCCGACACACTCAGCCTGTGTTATTCTGATCTGACAGCGTCTTTTGATTCTGCCGCCTCAATACCTGTTATCCCAGGATCACAGCTTTGCTGGAAGAGCGGCCGCCTATTCTATTACAACCAGGGGCCTCCAACCCCTGCCAACAAGCCTGGGTTTAGGAAACAGCATCTCCGTGATGCATGCAAAGGGCACACATCCAAGGGAAACAGACGTGTTGGGGTCTACAGCCTCACACACAAAGGAGCGGATTGTGTTTGGACCAGATGGACTACAATTGCAGCATCTTTCTAAACGGCAGAAAGCAGAGAAAGCGCCACTTTGTCTCCAAACTTACACTGCTCTGAATGGCTAAGGAGAGGTGTCCAAAGAACAAACAGAGCAGGTGTCTACACCCGCGGGGCCAGGGCACCGGCAACACTGCTCTGGCCGTAACCCAGCACCTGACTGAGGTCTCTGGAGCCATGCCCAGCATTAGGATTTGAGAGCTAGAAGGACCACAGGCATCGGCTAGCACAGCTCCAGCCCCATTTTACAGCTGGGAAACTGAGGCCCAGCGAGGAAAGTGGCTCAAAGTCACACATGTCGCTTGTCCCACTCTCAATCCATGGTTCTTTCCACTCCAGCCTCCCTTCCTGCGACATTCTTTTTTTTTTTTTTTTTTTTTTTTTAACAAATAAAATCCCGTTTGGACACAGATCATTTTACAGAAACAGGCACACACCACACGAACCGCTGGTTCACTTACATCGCTCAGATGCAGCGCGTTGAGGCGGGCTCTGGTGAAATCGGGGTGGTCGGGGACCAGGGTGTATCTGTGCCGGGATTCGGCATCCCCTGACCTGTACAGGCGCTGTGGGGAAGAAGGCTCACAGTAAATGGAAAACCCGCACTTGCTGCAGCCAAGGTGAAGAAGGGGCCGATTCCCTTTCCTGCCCCTCCCTCGCCCCAGGGCACAGAAGCCCATGGAGAGCATCCCTCCAGAAGCCACCCAGGAAGGGAGGGGCCCATGTGGCCAGGGTCAGGCGGTGGCGGGGTTGGTTTTTTTTTTTCTTTTAAGAAGATGTTGGGGGTAGGAGTTTATTAATTAATTAATTAATTTTTGGCTGTGTTGGGTCTTCGTTTCTGTGGGAGGGCTTTCTCTAGTTGCGGCAAGCGGGGGCCACTCTTCATCGTCGTGCGCGGGCCTCTCACTATGGCGGCCCCGCGGCCTCTCTTGTTGCGGAGTACAGGCTCCAGACGCGCAGGCTCAGTAATTGTGGCTCACGGGCCTAGTCGCTCCGCGGCATGTGGGATCCTCCCAGACCAGGGCTCGAACCCATGTCTCCTGCATTGGCAGGCAGATTCTCAACCACTGCGCCGCCAGGGAAGCCCCCGGGGTTGGTTTTAAATAAACCCTGCTTAAAATATTCATCAAGATTTGCCCCAAAAGGGTCACAAACCATCACCCTGGCTGGCTGTACCTGTGTGTTTCACAAACAGTAAAAGTGGGTGGATATTTCAGAGAACCTTTGCAACCTGGTCATTGCTCAAGCTTTTTACTAGTGACAAGATGCCTTCATACCTCTGCTACTTAACACTAATAGTAATAATAAAAAGACACAACAGCTAAAAAGTCTTAGATGCCTTAATATCTGTTCAGAAGTGTCAAGTTTTCACAGTCCACCCTGTGTCCCAAGAAGACACAATTTTAAAACTCAAGCTTGGGCTTCCCTGGTGGCGCAGTGGTTGAGAGTCCGCCTGCCGATGCAGGGAACACGGGTTCGTGCCCCGGTCCGGGAGATCCCATATGCCGCGGAGCGGCTGGGCCCGTGAGCCATGGCCGCTGAGCCTGCGCATCCGGAGCCTGTGCTCCGCAATGGGAGAGGCCACAACAGTGAGAGGCCCGCACACCGCAAAAAAACAAAAACAAAAACAAAAACAAACCTCAAGCTTTATCTTAGTTGCTATTTTTAGGGCAGCGATCTAAGAATTGCAAACAATTTTAGGAAGCGGTTGAGTCTCATCCAGTTTTAGAGAGGAAATATAATATTTAATATTCCAACCCTTTCCCAAATTCAATTTGGGTTTTGCAAATGTCAACTGGTCAGTACAACATTTGGGCTCTGTGAACGTGGGGCAGCTTTGTCAGTGTGCAAAATCCAATCCCTGGACAATTTCAGAGAAAAAAATATATATGTAACTTCCTATTCTTTGAAATTAATACAGAGAGAAGAAATGGGGCTAAATCATATAGAGAGTAAAAGCAGAAAGAAGCTTTTGATATAGCCGTTTTGTTGTGTTTTGTTTTCCTAATTGGCTTATGCTAAGCTTTTAACTCCATTATCATTTATCAACAATTAAGATGTATCTGATCCAGTGTTCGGTAAGGAATCGTCAATAATACTTAGTATTACTATCGTTATGATTATGAGTCAAACTAGAGACATTTATTGAGGACTTACTATGTTCCGATACTTGCTAAAAGCTTCACGTACTTTTATTTATTTAACCCTCATTTAATTCACTCAATCTTACGAAATGGTTGCTATTATTACCCTCCTTTCAAATAAGGGAACCGGAGTTAGAAGACATTAGAAAACTGACCCAAGATCGCCCGGGGAAGGGACAAAAGGTTTGCCCTCACATCTTAAGCACTGACCACTGCACAGCACTACCCACTCCTGGGCCTGGGATGAGTGAAGAGAAAACACCCACCTCATTGCAATGCATGTAGCTGTTCTTGGCATGAACTAGGTCTGGAGAGTCAACCACCGTGGTGAATTTGATAGTGTCTGGTTTTTTACGGTATTTGGTCTATAAGAGAAGGACCAAGATTCTCATGAAACAATCAAACACCATGCACTTTTCTGAGTGCAGCTTCACCCCATCTACTCAGTACCAAATGTGCCAATGACGTGATTGGAAAACACATCTCTCTTCTTGGTGGGCACCTCACCAGCATACGGAAGAGATCCAAGCTGCCTCTGTGATAAGGAACATTTTCCGGGTATTTACATTCTTGAAAAGAGAGGCTGCAAAATGCCACAGCTCATCACAATAAAGGAATTCAATAAAGGGAGGGATCCAGCAACAAGGTGGCCCTGCTCAGACCCTATAAAAGTAGGTTCTGTCATTAAGGAACAGAAGAAAGCTGTGGCACCCTCAATGAGCTCCCAGGGCAAGACTCTCTAGGTCATCAATACGGCGGGGAGTTCAGTGAACGTAACCATCTCTGTGCAACTTTTCACAGCCTCTGAAGTCAGACGACCCCCAGACACTGGACTCTGTGAGTAAACTCAGGAGATGGGTGGCAAACCCTCTCCCTGCCTCCCCAAAGATAATGGGCCAGCTTAGATCACAATTGTACATTAACGCCTCTCTTGAGAATCTTCTAATGCATCACCCCTCTTTCACTGCCCGACTGGAACATGCCTTTAACTCCCCCGCAAGTGAATTCACTGGGAGGGAAATCTTGTTCTGTCTCGGGATTTGGCTGAAAATGGCCCCAGAGAAATATCAGGAGTCCAGTGGCCATGGGGCCCTCTTGGGATCTCCAGTCCATCTGCAGTTTCCCTCGTCAGGAGGACATAAACGCCAGGTTGCGTCTGTGGTAGAGTCAGATTAATGGTACCTCGCTGATGAGCTCTCCGGCTTTCTTTGCACTCTCTATCTGTGGGGAACTCAGCGCCAGCCATCCTGTCCCCTTCATGCCCATCAGGTCTGATCTGTAGTGCAACTGCAGGAAGAAAATCATTGGCTTTTATCAGGAGAGGGTCGAAGACTGTGGGGCGTTTGTAAAAATGCTTCATCGCAACATTTCAACATCTTCATTGAGGTGCGTTCTGCATGTCATCGAGTCAAACTGTCTGAGTTTGTGCACTCTGTCCAGAATCAAATAGCGGGTCCAGTGTACGATACAGGAAGGTCCCACCCGTAAACTGGCTGGATTTGAAGCAGAAGGTACTGACCCGCGGGAACGATCCCTAAGAACGACCTGAGATATACACCCCAGCCCACACATCAGCCCCCGTCATTTTGTTTCATTCTGGCAGTGAGGCGATTGACCGCCTGCCTAAACAGAAACGTTTTTATACACTTTCAGTTGATCAAAGGGCTTTGAGCTCTGGATCAAACCTGCTGTGACTCGGAGCAAATCTCTGTACCAAAATGTGACTCAGTTTCTCTCTGTGATACCTGAAGGTCATGACAACCCCTCTGTTCTCATGAAAACACCTGAGAGTCCTGAGGGGTAAAAGCCACTCTATGTGTTAGATTTGTTTTTTTCTTGCGGTGGTGGGGGGGGAGGGGAAGACGATTACAGCGGGACTCTCAAAACTGGAACAAACCTGGCTACACCTGGCGAATGGCGTGCAAGCCATTTTACTCTTTCTGTGCCTCGGTTTACCCCTTCTCCTGCTTCTACTCATGATTTGCTTATATTGCACAAATGGGCTTAAGGTTTATCCACCTTCTTCCTTTTAAGGACTCAAAAGAGCAGGAGTACAGCATCAATTCTGGGGAGAAAATAGTAAGTGCGGTTTTAAGACAATGGGTCCGTAGTAGGTACTGACCATGTAACCTGCAGCCTTTAACACCTGTGTATATAAAAGGGAAACTTAAGGCATCAAATGAACTCAGTTGTGACATTTTCAAAACAAAACAAAAGACAGTGGGTCTGATTAGGAGTCCCCTAAAATGATAAATCTAATTACCATTCTTTGATTTGCCCACCATTACCTACGATGAGACAGTTGCTTTTCTTCCTCTCCGTATGGAAATTAGGCATTTTTAAAGGTGGAAGGAGACTCTCTAAGGAAATCTGAAATTTGGATCTAAACGAAGTTGCTAGCCTTTCTCTAATTTAGATATAAGCTCTGCTGTAACGCAAAACACCCACTCCTGAAATCAGCCTTTTCGGCCTTTTTAGTTTTCTTTCATTTCAGGAATCACAGTGCCCCTCACAGCTGGCCTCAAAGAGGGTCCGTTTCTGATCTACTGTCTGCTGGTTGAGGCCCCTGTGCAAATTCCACTCTGCTTTCCAACTGGTGCAGGGAGACATCACTCAGGTCCCAGAGCACGTTTCAAAACCCCATGTCAGGGAGATTGCTTTTTATACCGCGATCTTTCAGTCTACACCGGCAAAGCTTTTGCCTTCCACTCTGATAAAGAACAGAGAAAATTGGATAAATTTCTAAGTTAGAGAGAATCATCCTACAGGGCCTCTTCACAGCCAGGCCTTGCTCCTTTCATAAGTGAGATGAAGCGGGGGAGCACGCTTTCAACTTGCCTTTTGTGGAGCTGAACAGTGCGAGCGCAGGTGAGTCAGAAGGCAAGACGCAGGTTCCCCAAAGATCTGACTGCGCCTTAGACTCTCTTATAAATGAATTGTCTATTGATATTTCTGCTCCCAGCCCAGCTTTGACTATTCACGCAGACCCTAAAAACAACACGCCTGCCCCAGACTTCACGATAAAACAGGGAGAGAGAGGAGGGGAGTCGAGGAGAATCGGCCCAAAGACCGTTTCAAAGAAGGATTCTAAGATAATAAGAGACCTTCTCAGGATGCCCAGCTGAATTTGGCTTCCCCACATGGCAGCCTCACTATTTGCCCTTGTATATATGAAGGCCTAGAAGCCACCTTCGGAGGAGTCCCACGTGGGGTTTCCCGGCACCCCTATCCTGGAGCACAGTGCAGCAGACACACGAGCTGCAGCTTTCAGCCCCTGAGTTCTAACAGGAATGACATAAGCAGATGCACCCAGGAGGCGGCCAGGGGAAGGGGTATATTCGTCATATTAAAAAGAATCACCATAACCACTACCTTGCACAGGGTGTGGTTTGCTTTAGACTCATTATCTCATTCAGCCCTTGCGCCATTCTCAAAGGACGAGCTCTTATTCCCATCTACAGAACAATGTCGGGGTTTAAATGTTTGTTCGGATTCTCAGAAGAGTCACCAGCTGCTGTCCTGTGGGGATGCTGCATGGGTGGTCCTTAAGAGAACACTCGGGAGCCAGGGCACCTGGGTTCCTAATCTAGCCACCAGGGGGAGCCAGAGAGCACCGAACCCAGAGTCGGGAGCCCAGAGCCCCACTTTGCCTCTTACCAGCCGTATGGTCTTGAGCAAATCATTTCCCTGCCGGCTTATGACCCTAAGCAAGTTACTGAAGATTACAGGTGCCTTAGTTACCGCAACTGTAAAAATGGGAGTAATGCCAGTACTTACCTAGATACTACATGACATGGTTCGCGCAAGATATTTAAACAAACGCCTGACCCAGGATAAGCATTCCATACCTTTTAGGTATTCTTATTGTTGTTGTTGTTTGTGATGGTGGTGAAACTGAAGCTAGGAGAGCTTAAGGAGTCTCCTGAGGCTGGGTAGCCATAAAGGGCGGGGCCAGGACCGTCCCTTTGTCCCTGCTTGTTCTTTGCAGGATGCCCTGCAGCCCCTGCGTGAGATCACGGAAGGGAGTGTGCACTGGCAGATTGGGAAAGACTAAGAGGTGACTGAACCAGCACCGATTCGTGGTGGAGCGTGGCCTGGGCGGAGCACACGTCTCAGATACATCCCTGAGGTTAGCGTGACTTGAGCAATCACGGCCTTGAGGACCTTCTCCCCAGGGGTGAGCCCCTAGTCCCACAGCATTCTTTCTGGCCTGGGCGGAAGAGGACAGGAGAAATGGCTGAAGGCTACTGAGGGCTACTGTTCCTACCCTAGATTCTGCTGAACTGAGTGAGCTCATATTAAGCCTCTGTCTCCTTTTCGCTATAACATAACCACATGGAATTGGACTTTCAGCGATGACTCTGAGAAGACTAAAGCCTCAGAACCATCTGTGGACACTGTGCGGGGCTACTGTTCACAGCATCTTAGAGTCCAAGACCCCCCAGTTTAACAAACCTGAAGTTTCAAAACAATGCATGAAGCACAACACAGTCATTTTTCAATTAGGCAATAATTTCTCAGCACACGTCATTCTAATACATCTCCCATTTGGTAAAATGTCAGTCTAAGATTGCCAACTAGCGTTTCTTGGGAAGGATCCTCTGTCTTAGTTTGTTCTTCCTCTTTGGCTTTTTTTTTTTTTTTCTTTTTTTTAGTGTTAGACTATCCTTTCTTTTCAGAAGTAACAGTGATATAAATGGTAGTCTGAGGGAGGATTTGGTTTTTGGTATTGTTCCTTACTTAGTTAAATAGTCTGACATTATGTTGATGCCAGCATTTTAAAAAACATTAATCTATGAATCCTGAAATCTGAGATCACCAATTAAATCAAACCTCTTTGCTTTTCCAGTGGAGACATGGAGGCCTAGAAAGCCAAGTGGCCGTGGAAGGACTGCCAGTGAGTGACGAAGTTGGGCTTCCAGCTTGGGCCCCGACCTCTCCCCGGTGGCCTCTGTAACTTCCTCAGGACCTGTCCTGTCCCAGGAGTTTCTCTTCTCCCCAGGAATAGGCCACCGACAAGAGGGTCCCGGGCTGGGCACCAAGTCATGCTATGAGTTCTTCGTGGACCTCAGGGTGGCCTTCTAGCAAGCGGAAGGCTTTCTAAGTGGGTCCTGGGCTGTGCTTCAGTGACCACGTGCCCTGAGTGGGGACCGATAAACTCACCCTGCTCTACACTCTGCTGGTTGGTGCCCAACACGACACTGCAGTTCCAGCAAATCTCGAGGCATAATTAGATGACCCTGACGTTCATTAAGTCACATCATCGGTGTCACACTCAATCATCCGTTAGGTGTTTACAACAGAACCAAACTAGAAGCAGCCGCTTCTCTGAAGGCCACCAGAGTCGGAAGGCTTGGTGGAGAACATAGCCCGAAATGCTCACACCCACTGGCGTGTTCCTGCAGACAAGGCACCGTGCTCAGTGCATCATATAGACCAGCCCTCAACTGAGAACCGGGTTCTCAATCGGGTGCAGATTTGTCCCCTGGTGCATTTGGCAATATTTGGAGACATTTTTGATTGTCACGCTAAGGGGGTGCTGTGGGATGTAGAGGGTAGAGGCCAGGGACACTGCAGTGCACAGGACAGGACCCCGCGACAAAGCATCCGGCCCCAAAGGTCAAAAGGGCCTCCTGAGCTGGGAAACCCTGATATGGATGATAAGGACTGATGTGACCACAGTCCCTTGAGTTCTGCTCTAACGTGAGAGCGCCTTCCTCCTAGGGGAGCCACGGGGCTGGGGAGACGATGCACGGACACCCGCGTGGTGCAGAGCCTGCCACGCACACGCGCCCGGTAAGTGCTGACCGTGACCACATTTTCACCACGGCCCCGGCCCGGCTGAGGGAGCCGAGGCTTGGAGGGGCCTGGGACTGACTCCAGAGGCTTCCACCACGGGGGCAGTGGCTGGTGCTACCCACCTACAGGCTTGATGACCTTGCGTGGGCCAGGACCTCCTCTCTCTGGGCCTCAGCGTCCACACCTGCCTCGTAGGAAGCGTGACTCCCCTGCACCGGGTGGCAGGAGGGTTGGGAGTGTGGGCCCTGGAGCCAGTCCTGCCTCGGCCCCTCCCACGCGACCTCGCCTGTGAAACAGGAGCAGCAACGGCCCCCACCCCAAAGTGCGGTAGCGAGGGTGCCAGTACTGGCAAAGCAGCCAGTGAGTGTCAGCTCTGGGGGCAATTCTTCTCCTCGCCTCACCACCACGCCTACTGCACACAGTCTAGCCCTGAGCCTCTGTCTCGGACCCCATCCCTATCCCCTGCGACAGCCTCTTCACCCACCCACACACTTGCTTCACTCCAGCCTCAAATACGCTGAGGCTGCTGCCCCTCAGGGGCTTTGCTCAAATGTCACTTTTGCAGTGAGAGCTACCCTGACCCCCATTTTAAGTCACACACACACACTCACACCCCCCTACCCAACTTCCCTGCTCTGTTGGTCTCCATCTGGCATACTACATGCCTCACTTATACTTTATCTCCCTCCCACAGAACGGAAGCTCCATGACCCCGGGAGTTTTTAGACTCTTTTGTTGACTGTTGTATTTTCAGACTCTTTTGTTGACTGCTGTATCCCCAGGGCCTTGAGGGATGCCTGCTACATAGTAGGTGCTCAACAAATATTTGTTGATTGATTGAATAATTCCAACCATTCCAACCTAGATGGCACAGACCAAGCAAATCATTTGGGGGATCCGAAAGGCTAAGGAAGAAGCAGAGATTTACACGCAGGCCTGGTGGGAGGAGGAAGGTCGGGGACTGATGTGTGATCCATGGACCCCCACCCCCACCCCTACCTCACTCTGCAGGGCGTGAGCTTTCTTGGCCCAGGCCATCTTCAGGTCCTCGGGCAGTGCCGTGAATTCGTGGCACCGTGTCCTGTAGTCGCGGTCGCTGGCCAGGGCCTGGGCCTTCCTGGCGTGGACCAGGGGCACCATGTCCATGGGCAGGTGGCACTGGGCTCTGTTGCCCGCCGCCTCCCTCCTGTACTGAAGCTCACTCTGCAGCCGGCCCATCCGCTGGCAGTGCTGGAGCCGGGGGTCGTCTCTCACACTCTGGGCCCCGATCAGCCTCCCTCGCTCCTTCACAAAGTCGTGCCTGTAGAGAAACTGGAAGGGGGGGGACCAGGCAGTCAGGGGCTGGCATTTGGGACGCTTACATTCC
Organism: Neophocaena asiaeorientalis asiaeorientalis; assembly: GCF_003031525.2. Classification (NCBI taxonomy): domain Eukaryota; kingdom Metazoa; phylum Chordata; class Mammalia; order Artiodactyla; family Phocoenidae; genus Neophocaena; species Neophocaena asiaeorientalis. The sequence goes on from NW_020174301.1 coordinate 4,269,215, forward strand.
ATTTATGCATTTTCCTTGCAGACTGTAAGAAAATCACCTGTTCTTACACTAGGAGGAGAAGATTATAAGAAAAACCACAGTGAGGCTGGCCTGAGAGCACGGCTTCCTCCCTGGGGGAGAAACACCGCTCCCTTCCTCCCATCTAATTAAAACCAGATCTTTAGAACCAAAGTGAGGGGCCCACTCCCCTTACTTGTCCTGTGCCCAAAAGGAATTTATCAAAAAGTGTAAAAGAGAAACTTGTGCTTTATCCCCTTGCACTTGGTAAAAACATCAAACCCCAAAGACAGGATCCATTTATTTGAAGTCTACATTTTCTGCAATTTGTTTGTGGGAAACAGAAAGTCACCTTCATGTCCCAAAGCTATGGATGCTATCAACAGAGTGGCTGAAACACAGCTGAAAATGCTACCGCCGACGCGGGAAACGACAGAGAAGCAGAATCACAATCTCGACCGCGAGTTCTCTTTCTAATTCTGGGTGGAGCTAGAAAACGGACAGTTCACACATTACGGGGAGATCGTTGCCTAGACACTGCAATTAGAAATAAATCGTAATCTTCTTCCTGCTAGAGACTTTTGCCTGCATTTAGCTTCTGATTAACAGGGCCTTTCTTTCCCTCTCTCCGTCAAAGAATCTCATTCGTGACTAATATATTCTGCAGGTGACATCCTGTCTCACATGGTGATAGATTTGCTTTAATTCAGGAAAATCAGCCGTAGACATTGTTTTACATGAAGTTAACAGAAATTAGGCCGGATGGAAGGTCGTATCATTCAACTCACATCACTGGCTATATCTCCAGAGACCCGAGCCGCCTGGAAGGGGAGGGCGTCTATTGTCAGCTTGTAGCCTTGAACACGGAGATTCCGCCAAGACTCCTTGTATTTTGCCTACGGTAGGAACACATGTAGATCTTCTTTAAAAAAAAAAAAAAGTACATGACTCAAAGAACAAATGCTACCCCCTTTTATTTGTAGTGTGGTGTTCCAGAATCAATTCCTGACAAGCAAAAGCTTTCGATTTTGCAAAGAAAATCTCATTAGCACCCTCTCGGAAGTGGGCTCTGACACGCAGGTATCAACACATCTGTGTAAGGTATATTTCACATGAGTGTCTACAGGATACATTGTTTAAAGTTTCTGTGAAAGTCACCAGGGTCACTGTTAGGTCCCGTCACAGACACAGACACATGTGGCCCTGGAGCACATCTCAACCTCAGCAACGGGAAAGGCTTACATCACTCAGGTTGGCTGCGTTTGTTTTCGCTCGGACAAACTCGGGCAGGCCCAGGGTCATTGTGTACTGGTGTCTCGCATCCTCGCCTGCTGCTTTATAGAGGCGCTGGGCAGGGAAAAAAAAAAAAAAAAGGCAAGAAGGTAAGTGCTGTGCATTTCTGCAGGGCTGGAGTTCCCTCCTTTGCAATTGGGAAATACGTTTGTAAAAGGCCATTCGCTGTGTCATGGGTACACCTTCAGCCTGGAGAAGATGTTTTTTTTCAATAGAGATAGTCCTTCATGAGTCAAATTGAGTGCTGTGAAAGGAATGGGGACAAAACTGCAAGTTGCTTGTGATGGGGCTCAGGACATGTTACCCCAAAATATGGTACCTTGGCATAGTGCTTATTTTAAGCTGAAGGAACCTGGAAGCAGCAGGAGATGGAAGACCTCTCTCTGACCTTCTCCCCTCCTGTGGGAGCTGCCCTCCCTCTGACACAGGGAAGGAACAAGCTCATCTCTGACCTCGGAAGGACCGAGAGGCATTTGAGCAAACAGACCTCGCTAAGTGTCCCCCAGTTCCCTGCCCTTAGCTCACCCCCTTTTGCCCTACACATTTTCCCACGACTGTCCACTCTTCATCAAACCTAGAATAAAAACGCTCAGGTTTAACCGTCCCTCCCTCCTGGACTCCATTTCCTTGTGAAGACTCCTGTACCACCTAAAGCCTATATTATATACATTTGTATGCTTTTCTCTTGTTAATCTATCTTTTGTTACAGAGCCCCAGCCGACAACCTAAGATGGGTAAAAGAAAACATATTTTCCCCCTTCCCTATACTTTGCTCAATAATAGGCCGAGGGAAGAAAAACACCTTTAAGAATACTATCGTGGTTCTTCCCATTGCAGACTTTTTTTTTTTGCTGAGGACACAGTGTAAAGACAATACTAAGATCTGGGAAATTTAGGAGAAGCTCTGCCGGTTGGAAGGGAGGTTCCCAAACCCCAGTCTGCATCCTTTACTAAAATCCCGGGATCCTCCCATGGGCAGACTCACACCACTGCTGCGCGGCACGGCCTCAGCCGTTGTGAAAGCATCTGCTCTCATGATTAGAACTGGATCTGTGGTTGCTGAGTCCTCCAGGGCCAGAGGCCACTGCAGGAGGCACTGTTACCCCTCAGCACCCCAACGACAAAGCAGGCGAGAAAGGTTCAGTGGGAATTTTAACTTGATCATGTCACGCTACGCAGCCCTTTGGATTTTCTTATCCCAAGCTTGGAACTAATGTGTAAATACCCAAATCTCCACTGACTTTGAAAAGTCAGAGTCAGGAGGAGAATTTTAAAAACGAAATTTCATTCTCTGCCAAGCTCACTCGATATTTCAAACTTGTCAGAGGGCCACTAAGAAGACGTAGAGCTGGAATGATGATTTTATGGAGTGAGATTCTTTCCCCTGGGACCCACCCCTCTGCTAGAATATTAAAATGATAATTGGGTAAGTGGTGAGTGAGAAGAGGAAGCAGAGAACTAAGAAGTTTGGCAAACATCACACTGTATCACTGTCCCCAGACAACCACAAATCTTTCCCGTCATCATCATCAGAGTGACAGCGGAGAAATGATTAGCCGACATGTGCCCAGCCAGAAGAGACGAATGGCAGACCAGCATGTCTCCAACTTTGACGTGCACAGGAAACCCGTGAGGATCTTGTTAGATGACCGTGTGGATTCGGTGGGTCTGGGGTGGAGCCTGAGGTTTGGTATTTCTAACAAGCTCCCAGGGGATGCTGATGCCGTCGGTCCGTGACCACATTTGGGGGGGGCGAGACGACAGACTAAACCAGATTTCCTCCTGGGCCTTTATTCCTTCTGGAAACTGTTGAGGCTCCATCTAATGACATTCTTTTCTTTCCATGCAAACACCCATCCTTCCCGCGACCCCCGCCAATCCCACAAATAGTCACACATATTTTTTTAGCCATCCAGCAGTTTTTAAAAAGCCCATCCCAAAGCCGTCCGAAGATTTTACCTCGTTTGTAATCTGGTTGCTGAGTTTTGCATGAGTGAGGCTGGGAGTGTCTGTCACGGCCGTGTACTTGAATGACTGGGGATGCTGACGATATTTACTCTGAGCTCACACACAAGAGGCAATAAGAAGACAAGGTAAGATGCAAAAGCAGCAGAAGAACGTGCTCATTAAGCACTGGCTATAAAACCTCGTTTTGCAAAGGCTGCTAGTCTGTGGCCCAGAATCCAGTCCGTCCCCTGCTCTTGTGACCTCAGAACCCAGTGGGATGAAGCAGCAGAGAGGAGAGGACGGATGGAATCAGATACTTATCAATGGGAAAGGGAGATCTAGTCCTTTGCTACGAATGTGAACACGACTATAGAAATTCACGTTTTGCTCCCAAATTTCCTTTGCTCGCTGGAAACCCTGGGCTCCTCAGCTTTGGCGGGGGTGGGGGGGGTACCAGAAACAACCGTGCAGCTTAAAATAATCCACATGCCTGTATGCCACTCCAGGGGATGGGATTCAGTAAATCGTCAGTGGGCTCTGTACTTTGTTTAAGTTCCAAAGGGGATTCTGATGCACCATGAGGTTTAGAAACCACTCGCTTTAGAGATTTCATTGGAAAAGCAAAGCACAAAATTAAATCTCAACTCCCACAGTGAGGCCAATTCCGCTTGCTCAGAGCTTCTAATCAATGCGTAAGCCATTCTGAGGCACCCAGGCTGGATGCTGATCACCTTTTGCTTGCGGTGCCTTCCATTATGCCTATCTACCGTGAATGGAAATCCCAGAGCCCTCCCAGGGGTGGGCAAGATTCCTCAGGGAGTTCAAAGAGCTTAGAATTCCAGACTTCGGTAATTTACCAAGAAGTTATCACCAAGCTTATAGCCACCATTTCATATACAGCCGCCAGAGAAGCACAGGGCTTAGATTAGCGCTGACCCTCAGAAAAACCAAATGAGAGAGGTCTGCGCATTCCCATTTGATTGATTAAGAGGTTGAGGCTCAGAGAGGGCAGGTGACTGACTGGCTTGAGGTCACACAGCAAATGAGTACTGGCCTGGAATTTCAGTCACTACATGTGTCTCCAAAGCCCGCCCTCTTTTCATTGTACCACAAGCCACTCTTCAAAGGGACCCTAGGAAAGTACATCTTAGGATCCAGCAAATAATTCTTATATGTTAATATAGGAACTGGCTCGAGATCTGCAAAGCTATCTTAAACGGCATCCAGTCTGAATGGAGAAGGGAGTAAGGAGAGAGGCTGGGTGAGCTACCACTGCTAACAGTGTAGCATCTAACTGGCTTTAGTAAGAAACAAACAGATTGTTGTGTAACCTCTACCGTGGAATATACTTGACACCCCCAACCCGTCCTGGTCTCTGGTTACCTCACTGATGAGTTCAGATGCTCTCTTTCTCCCTTCAATGTCTAACGTGCCTGGAATGACACAGGCAACGCCTCGCATGAAGTTCAGGTCCGACCGGTACAAATTCTACAAGGAACAACACGAGGAATCAGAAGAGCCAAGCTCGCAGAATGAGGAAGGACCCACAACAGACAGCATCGTAATCAGAACTCAAGGCCAAGGCAGTCTCTCCAGATACATCACACTCAGCAAATACACACACGCTTCTTACTTAAATGCTCATTAGGGAGACAAAAATGTAGGTCAGAAGAAAATAATTCTGCTGTCACTTGTCTCCGTAGCTGTTAGAGGGATGCTTGGCGGATTTTTATTTTAATGTGGGCTATCAAAAAATAAACGCTGGAGCGGATTGTGGTTAGAAAGTCAGCTGTCTTGGGGCAAGTGTGGAAATGGTTTAATGGGTCTTCAAAACAAAACCCAGCAGCAGAAGGCGGCATTAATTAATCATGGGTTAAGAAAGAACTAATAAATGAATCCAGAATAATCTGGCGAAGGCCCGAGTCTGTGTGGGTGGAGGCGGTGTGTGTACCTGAGGGGTCTGGGCTGACAGTTTAAAGGGGGCCCCAAGTTCACTCCCCTTCGGCCACCGAGGCGCCCCGGTGCGTGCTGCCTTCCAATTGCTATGGCAACGAGAGGCAGGGGAAGCCAGGGCTCTGCTCAAGTGACAAACAGGCCCTTGAGCTGAGCGTGGCTGCTCCCTCGTTCCTCCACCTGCTGTCGGGTTCCTGACAGTTTACGTCACTTAGTAAACGCTGTACACAGGCGGAAAACTCCAGTGGACAACAGTAACCCGGATCTGAGCACCGCTCAGCTCTCAGGCTCTGCCAAACCAGAAAGCGGGTTTTGGGGGGGCTGTTTTATTTTCCAGCAGAGGCCGGTTACTTGCAAATCTCCCGGCACGGAAACGTGGTGGCAAGCTGGGAGATGAGGCGGGTACCAAAAAGGAGGCTGCTGCCTGTTGGGAAGACACATTCTGTATCTCCTTGGGAGTGAGGAAATCCTCCAACGCTTCCCAACGCTCCCGGGCCTGCCTGCTTCAGAAAACAGGTGGCATGAGCTAGAAATGCCCTCATTGGGGTGGGGGTGGGGGGCGTGAAGGCCTCCAAGACCCCTTGGGAGGACTCAGGAAGGGTCTCTGGGACCCTTATTTCCCTGCCCTCTGCCCAACACTCCCCTCTGCCCGAAGTGGGTCAGTTCCAAAGGGGCTCTGAGCAACTCTCCCAGCAGACCTCAGGCCTCTTCCGAAGTTGGGTGGCCCGGGAACATACGATGCACCAAGAACCCCCAGCTCAAGCTGGGGCCAGAGGCAACACCGTTGGCAAGTCTTGAACATGCAAAACCATAAGCCTTGAAAGCGTCTTCCTTGGACACCATCCGAGTCCCAGCACCCACTTGCTCACTTATAGTTTGATGATCTTGCACGAGCTATTTAACTTCTTTGAGACTCACTATAGCTTCTCTGTAGAATGGGGATAAAGAGTACCGATCTAGGGTCATTTGGAGGATTAAATGAGATAATGCCTGAAAACACAATGCTCGGAATTCAGCAGAAGTACTCAATAAACTGCTGTCGTTGCTGTTAACAGATTCGTGCAATTGTGCTTATGAAGAGCTAGGCAGGAACAAGCAGGGTAGGTGCTTTAAAAGAAAACCCAGGTACGGGGTTCCTCATCTCCGGAAGCCCCACTGAGCCATCAGCAGTTTGTGGGTCACTGCCTCACGGTCAGACTTAAGAGGAAAAGAGCCTGGAGAGAGAGGCCCGGTCCCCTTACCTCACTCTGCAACCTGTGAGCTTTCTTGGCACAGCTGAGCCTCAGGTCCTCGGCCAAGGAAGTATACTGGGGGAGTGGGTGTCTGTAGTCCTGGTCGCTGGCCAGGGTCTGAGCCTTCTTGGCATGCACCAGTGTTACCATGTCCAGTGGCAGATGGAACTGTGCCTTTGAGTGTTCAAAGTCTTTCCTGTAATTCACCTAGATGGGCAGACAGATCAAGAGCAGCTATTTCAAAGCCGCCATTTGCATCGGGACCATGAGGGAGAGCAATGCGACGTGATTGTCCCAGGTGAGCCCAGGAGGCTTTCCTGGCAGGGCCAGGGCTCCTTTCTTGCAGCGACTGGCTTAACAAGCAGGGCTCGTCTCCAGGTCCTGCCACTCACCATCTCCAGCTCTTGGATGATCAAGGCCCATGGTTCCCCTACTTGGGGAAAATACGGAAGTTCAAGGGACAGATATAATGTCAGTGGTTCCCTTGCTCAAGTCCTTCGATCTTCCCATTTTCCAGAGGCAAGAAGACACATGGCTAAGCCGTCGCCCGCTCCACACGCTTTCTCCCCATCACCCTCTCAAGTTCAGACTGAGACACCAGGGGCTCTCCTCTCATGCTAGGTAACGGAGAGCTTCTTCAAACATCAGATGACATCCCAGTAAATCTGGGAGCCAGGAGCAGTGGGCAGATGCTTGAAAAGCCAGTTCTGAGGGGTGGGTATTCCCGACAGCCCAACATGCATCCTGAGGGAGGAAGGGAGAGGCCCATTTCCAGACCTCAAGCTCTGCCCCAGTCCTCGGAGGAGCGTTTGAAGGTCCACAAAGCTCACTCTGGGCTTTCTGGGGAGTCAGATACATAAGCGCCGCCTCTTCCTCCACCCTTCCCACTGCCCTCCAAGCTCCAGCCACTCGTCCCTAACCTCCGACCCCCACCTCCGCGCACCCTCCCCACCCCTAGCATACAGCCAGGGACAATTCATGTCCAATCCCGCCCCAGTACCGAAAGCGGAGAGAAGTGTTAGAAACAGGGAAACTGAGGCAGAGAACAAAAGAGACGAGAACGTGTGAAACCGTGGAAAGAGCACGCGATGGCGAGCTGGCTGCGCGTTCTAGTCTGGCCCTTGCAAGCTGACCTTGGGCAAGGGATTGAGACACTCAGAGTCTAGGTTTCCTTATCAGTAACCAGGATGAACAAGTGATGCTCCTAGAAATAAGTTGATGATTAAATGAGACACTGCATGTAAAATGCTTAGTCCTCTGCTACATGTTGGACACATATTCGATTTCATCACAGCCATTAGCCAACTCACGTATGGGCAAGGAGATACTGTATACACACATGTGCCAGCACCCAGGGGATCAAATCAAGGGGTGCAAACTCAGATGCCACCAGAGACCAGACAGGTAGCATAAATGAGTGAAGGAGGAAGGCGGGGGGCGGAGGGGTTGGCTGCATGACTAGGAGAGTACAGATCCCTTCTAAATGGGGCTCTCAGTAATCAACTTCAACAGTAGCCTTGAGGAATCCAGGTCTGGCTTCTGCACAGAAGTCTCAAACTTTTATGTAAAGTTTTCCGTTTTGCAAGGTTTGCAATTAATTCGCTCTGCAGACCCAACAGAACACCTCTGCAGTCCAAATCCAGCCCACAGGCCCCCATGTGTGGTCACTGGTCAAAATCCTAGAATGTCCAGCCTGGAAGGGAGCTAAGGGGTCAAGTAGTCCTATCTCTCACTTGACTGAGGAAGAAGCTGAAACCCAGAGGGGCCAAGGGACCTGACCACGCCACCTAGCTAGCTAGGACAGAGCCAGTACCCTCAACCGGAAGGACACAGGATATCTGTCGGCTGTGCGTCATTAGGTGGGGGGCCCCCAGCTCCACTGCGTTCTCTCCCACTTACTTGGCTCTGCAGAGAGCTCGCGTACACTGAATGCGCAAGGCTGATATCATCTTCCAAGCTCCGGGAGCCGAGCATCTGCCCTTTCATTTTCTCAAATGCCTCTTTGTATTTGTACTAAAGGGAAAGAGAGTGGGAGAGAGTAACAGCTCGAGGACAAGGGACACGGAATGGAAGAGGTGGGTATTGGGTGAAAATGTTTTGTTCTTTTGACAGTAACTGGGTGAGTTAAAAGAAAAGGCGCGGGAGTCGTCAAAAGGCCTATTCTTTCATATGCAAGCCTCCCAATGACTAAAGGGCTGGGATATGAAATGGCAGGACATGAGAGCGCTTGGGCCGCCCACACTGGAGGAAGGTGGGTACATTGTTAACAGTCTCTTCACGTGGACTTGCTTTAGGAAAGCGCTTGGTGGAGGGTGCATTTCATCTGCCGGGGGTCCATATTTACAGTCCAGCATCAGCTTTGTACCCTGGCTGGGGGATTTTTGCTGTTGTTGTAAGGCATGTTCCTTCTCACAGTCAGTTGGGAGAGCAGAGGATGTTATCCACAGGCAAAAGAAGGCAGGGGTTAGGGGCAAAGGGAATAAAAATTGGTGAGTATTAAACATTGTCCTAGGAATGGAGGTGGAGGCTTACATCACTTATGATTTCACCAGAGGCCTTTGCCGCCTGGAACGGAATGGCATCCAATCTCAGTTTATAGCCACCGTCTCGAAGTTTGCTCCAGGATTCCTTGTAACGCGTCTGTCGAGAAGATGTACACCAATAAAGACCCTCCCGTGACCTGGTGGTTTCCGGAACTCCCATTATCAAAACGAGAATCTGGTTTCTTGTGGAGTTTTTCTCCCCCAGTGAGAGATCACTGTGGCTTAGCAAAAACCAACAAAGTGTTGGATCCTGCCTTATGTCCACCCCTGGAGGGGAGAGCCATGGGGGTGGGTTTAAAAAGCAAGAGCTTTGGAGTCAGAACCAGATCGCTCTGAGCAGCAGTTGATGGGAAGAAGCAGGCATGAGGCTGCGTGGGCACAGCTCTTGATGGAGAATAAAGATGAACGACTGTCTCTACTGAAGAAGAGGAAAGCGGGTGCTGATAGGGAGGATGGAAGGGAAGGGTTAAGTCTCCCAAGTCTCTCTTTGGCTGGATGTCTATATTCCGATGCTCCCATATTCCAGCCCCTCAGTACAAATGTCCTTTGCACTTAGGAAGTTTTCCTAGTCTCATCCTTATCAATGAGCTTGAATCTTCTGCAGGACCAGCTACATAATTTGCAGGGCCCAGTGCAAAGGAAAACATAGGGCCCCTTGTTCAGAAATCTCAACAAATTTCAACATGGTGACAGCAGAGCATTAAACCAAGTGTGGAAGAACAGGACGCTTCTGAGCATGGGATGCAGTACAACTGTGCAGGTCCCTGAACCTCCAGTAATTAAAACCAGCCCCCGCCCCCTCCATCAGCCTCACCTCACTGATATTCATGGCATTCAGCTTGGCCAGCAGGACTTCCGGGAGATCCGCTGTCTGTGTGTAATGATGCTTTATGTTTTCTCCTTGTTCCCTGTATAACCTCTGTGGATGGAGAGAGGTTTTGCATTAAACCCAGAAGCCTCCCCCATACAGCCGTCAGCCAAGTCACACTCCAGGAGACAAGGGCACTGCAGCTGCCACCTCAGCACAGAGACAAGATCTTGGGCGCCCTGCCTCTCCCTGGCTCGTACGGCTAAGCGCGGTGACATGTACTTCATTCCCTCCGGAGTTCTAGTTCCCAGCCCAGAACATGACAGGCTGAAACTTCCCTCTCAGTTAATACTCCACTTGTAGCACACTGCTGAGATGGGTGTCAAATGAGAAAATGATGGCTGGTTAACATCTAGTAATTTCGTTATTAACTATAAGCTAGGAAAGGACATCAAAATTCAGCAGGCACAAGAGAAAATGGCTCTTCCACAGGCGAGATTTTCTCTGGACCTTCTACCCTCCTCCCCTCCTGCCACCTCAAGGAATCTTGTGCTAATAAACGTTTCCTGGGTGGGTCTGGGGCGCTATTCATCTAGAACTCTTATCTGGGCTTATGATAATTCTAGTAGTTAGCAATGACACATGGAGTTGGCATCTGCCACCAGAGAAAGTTTCTAAACCAGGCTTTTCCATCCCAAATCTTATTAGATGTGTCCAAGTTTCTACGTATCACAGCAGTGCCCCCTAGAGTTGGTTAGGATAAGGAAAAAAGCAGCTATTTTCTTTTTTTTTTTTTCCATACAAAAGTTCTTGTTTGACCATCTGTGTTTCTCAGAATTAAATTTGCTTCTGAAGGGGTGATGGTCAAGAAATTATACATTTCTAAACCCGTAAGTTTGTAAATCATCCCATAACATATTCTGACAGGCACTCAAGCCATCTCAGAATGCCTGTCGAATAAGGCCCAACAGGAATAATCTGGTCAATTGGATAGCAAGGGAGACATTTTGAAAGCCCTCCCCACCAAGTTTTGTCAATTTCCCTCATGGCAAGTTAAATGGTCTGAAGATATTTAAAAGGCACGTCCACCCTGCGCAATGACCTGGGGGCCCCTCTCAGTAGAATCAGCCGACCAGGGCTAATCCATGTCTTAACATGAATTTTTAGAGGACCTCATCATTCCATCTAGTTTACAAGGAACCCTGCGCTGGGAGGGCAAAAGGCCAGATCTTGGCTTCATTTTATAAAGGGAGTATGGAAAATGGCTCGAAAGTTAGTCTAATGTACATAAATCAGACCCAAATCCTTTTCAAAGTCTTTGGGAGAATTCGGAAAGCAAGAATTCCTGCCGTGTGTCCCAAGAAGCCCTAGGCATTCTAATTCCTAGGTGTTATAATTACCAAGAATTTCGCCCAGAAGTCCCATGTCCGAAAACAATGCTTCAAAACAAAAGGAGAGGGGAAAAGACCTCGACCACAGACAAATCCTGGAGACATGCAAATGGGGAGGAGTGAAAGCATGGGGCAGTGGGGTGGTGGAGCCCTCCTTGGTATCCTAAGAGCAGCGGTAACACCCATCTACATCCTGATGAGGAGGCCCCGCCACTAAGGTGAGCCCTCAACAAAGGATAAGAAGCTCCTTCATCCTTAGAACAACAGAAGGAGCAAGCCAAGAACCCCTGGGCTTCAATCGCAGGGTTGAAAGAAGAGCCCACTCTTAGAGTCATAATGTATATACATTATCGCTTACATCCACTGCTTGGGTGTAACTAATTCTGGCCTGGACCATCTCCGGAGTGTCTTTAATACTGGTAAACTTCAAAGCATCTGGATGCTGACGGTACTTCTTCTGTTGAGCAGAAAAAGATCAAAGCTGTGAATTTTGTGCTGTTCTTTCATGCCATTTGAAAGAGAAAATCATAGGTTGTCTGAGATTAGAGTGAATTTGTGAACATAATTATTATTCGGCTTCCTCCATCTTTATATCCTAGGTGCCTTCAGGTTAATATTTGTTTCAATTTAAGAATAACCTCGTGTCAATTAACATTAAAGGATTTCTACCTGGTGCAAAGAAAACATCTCAAAATTAGGTTATACCAGTAGAATACTAGAGGATACACACTTAGTAAAGGATTTTTTATATAGCCTTCAAATACTGTCTTGCAGTTGTTTACATATTTTAGTTCGGGTCTCCCAAGCAAGAAAGAACACTCACAGTTACATTTATCAGTTGAAGCTTTCTATTTTCCTTCCACAGAAGAATTGGGCAGAGACTACCAGAGTCAAAACCCTTGCATTTAAGTCAGTGACTGTACATTATCTAATCACTTTAGAAACCGGTTCAGTTAACATACACAATAATTCTATAAGGGTTATAAGAAAAAGGGTGCTATTATTGAAAGGAGTCATCATACAGTTTGAAAGAGACTGAGTAAAACAAAAAAAAAATTACAAGAAATACAAATGCTAACAAAGTCCTAGATACCCAATTTTGAAGTATTCTGAAAATTATGCTTCAATTCATTCCTTTTTTTTTTTTTTAATTACAGTTCCAGTAGACTGAAAACAGTGGCTATCTTAACGGGATTATGAAGTATACCTTTTCTCCAATCAAACAATTATTTTAGAAACACTTCCTTATTTATTGGGTTGGATATTTGTATACTGGGTTGTCTTAAGAAGACAGTTCAATATCCAGCTGAATTTGACCCATCAACTGTTTTTGTAAATAAAGATTTATTAGAACACAGTCGTGCCCGTTCATTTACGTATTGTCTATGGCTGCATCATGCTACAATGGTAGAGGTGAGCAGTTACAACAGAAGCAGTGTGGCCCACAAAATGAAAAATATTTACCATCAGGTCCTTTGCAAAAAAAGGTTTGCTAACTCCTGCTTTAAATGACAGGTGTGTGTGCATTTGTGGCTCTTTCACGGTGCCTGGCATTCTGTCTGAAAATTTAGAGGCCAATCCAATTTGACACTAAACTGGAAATGTGCCAAACTGGAATGAGATGGTTGGGAAAAGTTGCTGCAAGATGTCTTGCCTTCCTGAAGTTTGAGGACTAAGTATAAAGCACGGAAGATAAGCAAATCTGTTGAATAAGTTTGCAAAATGTGGTAGAAGATTAAGACCACCATGGGACAAATGGTTCCAAAAAGATCCCTTGGATGCCAGACTTTGATGCATGAAGGAATCATCTCGAAGTCTAAGTGATGTGTATAATGGGAAGCGGTACCATTAGCATCTAGTGCGTAGAGGCCAGGGATGCTGCCAAACATCCCACAAGGCCCAGGACAGCCCCACCGCACAGAATTATCAAAACGTCCACAGGGCCAAGGTTGAGAAACCCTGATCTAATCTTTAAAAGATCTGCTCAGGGATACTGCCCTAAAATGCGAGGAAAGGGCTCCTTTCATAAGCCTTCAGGTCCAGCGAGGGTGGCTGCAAGTAGACGGGAGTGAGATTCAAATAGAAATGAGACCCTCCAACAAAAAAGAACCAGAACCGTGTCACGTGTTCGACACCACATGAATATTCAAAAACTGTTTACACTGCCTGCTGCAGAAAGAAAGAGGGAGAAAATGTGCGTGAAGTCACAAAAGGGCTTTCTAGGTGCAATAAATGTATCTTTTTATCATCTGTCCCGTGTTGCTTCATTAAAAAGGTAAGTTGGTGGGTAGCAATTGAGCTCTGTTTGATTGTCATTATTATTCATAATATCATTTGTCACCTACTTTGTTTTGGCCAGGGCTCTCTGGGCCCCTACTGGGGTGTGTTTGGTATGTAGTTTCCCTCTAATTACCAGCCTTAGTCTGGGTTTTGAGGCCTTTCATGTAGCTTTGCCTTCTTCTTTGCCTTTTGAGTGGAAATTATTTTAATTTTATACAGAAATGCCGCACGCCTAATGCAGCCAGGCCTGCTGCACGCTGTCAGGGAATCTCACCTCGCTAATGAGTTCTCCTGCCTTCTTCGCCTGCTCCACATTTAATGACCCGGTGGCGACCCAGCCCGTGCCTTTCATCCACTTCACATCTGCCCTGTATTGGTTCTGACAAAGGAGAAAGGAAAGAAAAAAAAAAGGCAGGCCATTGTTGGTGTGCGGACATTTAAAGGGCTGTTAACAGCTCCCCAATGTCGCCTTGGTGCCAGCTGAGTCAAATTAGATGCCACTTTTGTCTTATCTATTTCTGCACAGTCACAGGTAGGGCTCCAAAATGTAAATTAATTTCCCGCTTAATTGGAGCCGCCCTGCTGCCAGCGGCTTTGGCCCCGCCCGACGCCATTGGGGGTGGGGCCGCAGGAGCCAAATGAGCCGCATCCCTCATTACAGGCCACGCAGACCTCCGGAAGAAGCCCGTCCTCGTTGTCTGCTTTGCCTGGTCTCTTGTTTAAAATGACATGCAGGGGAGAAGAAAATGAGAATTCACAACAGAACCCAGGTGGGGAGCTATTTGAGGGAATATCACAAGACATTCGAGGCTTCCCACGGTGCCAGTTCCTTCTTAGGAAGCTCGGTGCGGGGCGGGGGGGTATTTCTCATTTTTTCCCTTGCCATTGAAGGAGTACTTTTAATGGAAAGCCATTTAAGTGGACACGTCTCTAAAACTAGCATATCACCTCTCGATCCGGAAAGAGCTCTACCTGGAAGGGTGTGTCTGCGCTGCCTCCACCCCACGCCCACGTGTGACAGTCTGGTTGCAACTGACCTGCCTGTTCGGTTCACCCACTTTCTCTTGCAAGAGTCAACCGAAGATGAAAGAATATAACGAGAAAGGGGAGAGGGTTGTTGACGACTAGCAAGGTGCCCTTTCTAAAAATGGGACTACCAACGTTAGAATGAGTACCAGGGATGCTCTCCCAGAGCAGGCCCCAGTTAAGGTCACAAATACATGCCTCCCACCCCACTGTCGCCACCACCCTGCAAGAAAAAGAAATACGGAAAACATATGTAGATCAGAATTCCAAGAAGAAAGGAGTAACTGGATGATTTTGGGGGGTAGTATAGAATCTAAAATGGGCATAGTTTGAGTAAAAGTTAAAGCACTAGGAAGCTAAAATGTTTCCACTTAGGGATCCAGAAACAGGTATCTCAGAGAATAAACGACATCCTGAAGGGTTTGGGAAAACCCTGGCACCAACACCAGCACACACACACATAAACCCACACACAGAGCTTACATCACTCTGTAAACCGTAAGCCTTCTTGGCCCATTCCACTTTCATGTCTGTGGGCAAAGCTGTAAAGTGATGGGATGCCGTCTTGTAGCCTATGTCTGTGGCTAAGTGCTGAGCCTTGCGGGCATGCACGAGGTGGATCATGTCCAGGGGGAGGTGGCACTGGGATTTGATGTCCTCGAATCCCTTCTTGTACTCCAGTTCACTCTGCAGCTTGGACATTTGCAGTGAGTGGCTCATTTGCGAATCCCCCTGGGCACCCTTAGCCCCAATGAGTTTCCCTCTGGACTTTTCATAGTTCTCCTTGTACTTCACCTAAATGAGAGGAAGAGAGCAGGGGTACATTAGCATCTCCTAAAGGAATTAAGTATCAAGCCATGCAAGAAGGTTAAAGCAAAGCCATACAACAGAATCCTATCAGAATTAGTGTCATAAAAAGCTTGCCTCCTTAGAACAACTGATGTATTTCCTTTGATCAAACAGTGAAAACAAATATTACTACTCATTATTTCCTTTTACACCTGGACTGCCAGAAAGCTCAGAGCTAAACTGAAAGTTCAGCTATAGAACAGTCTTCTCAATTTCCTGGTGAAATTCCATCTTGTCTCTGTATTTCTGGGTTTATTTTTAAGTGGCCTGTTGCCTTCATGAAAGCCACTTTATAATCTTTTTTGGTAACAGTGAGAATATTATAAATAGAAAGTCATCACAAAATGAAAAAGACAACAACTGCTGTTTCAGAAAGAAGCTCAAATTAAAGACAACTGAGGTACATATAAATATTTAGGAGTTATGGGGAGCAAAAGGGAGCACATTGGCCTGAAAAAGCACTGGGCCAAAAGTAATGAGGATCCGAAAAAAGAATAAATATAAAAGTGCTTTGAAAACTGTAACAGAATACTGGCGTGTGGCATCATTTCAACATCATCATTACCGTGGCCTTCAGGAGACTTGGGCTCTACCCTCAAGTCTGCCAGCAAGAACAACGGTATTAATATCTGCCACAATTTATTGAACACTTACGATGAGCCAGGCACGGTATAAATCTGTGTCACTCAAAGTGCATCTGAAGACAAGTGCTGGTTTGTAAAATGTTACCAGTTGATAAGATAAGAGGCTTGTGTCATAACGGAAATCAACCACATTGCCAAGCCACTGTTTAGTTCAGCTGATATCTATATACATTTACGGATATATTTTCTGTATATATATGTACTATATATATATATATATATATATATATATATATATATACACAATAGATACAGAATGTATATATATATATATATATATATACACACATGTATATATATTGGGGGTTTTTCTGGAAGCAAGACTTTCTCGATGAAGGAAGCAGAGTTTGACTTACATTCTGTCCTAGGCTCCTCATCTCACATCAGACTCATAACAGACAGCACTGGACTACAGAACACTTAATATACCTCAATTCATTTCATTTCCTCATAACCGTTTTGCAATTACCAATTTACCCATGAGTTAACTGAGATTTTGAAAGGTTAAACAACCTGCCCCAAATCACAAACTGGTAGGTGATGGAGTTGGGATTTTATCCCAAGTCTATCCGACACCAGAGCCTGTACTCTTAACCGTCAGCAGGCCTCTGCAACCTTAGAAAGTCATGGAATGTCTCTGGGCATCAGCTTATCTGTGAAATGAGTGATTTGGATTACCACTCACACAACCACTGCTCATAATAACAGTTACGACTTGCCAAAAACCAGTGTGCAGCAGGCAGCGTACCAGACACTTCAACGATTATCACTGCAAGGTGGTCATATTTATCTACATCTTACACATTAGAACCCTGAGGCTCAGAGAGACTAAAAACCTGCCAGGACACTTTCAGACCCTCCCAGATGTAAATGTCAGGATTCGTGGTGTCGAGTACAAGCTGGGGACTGGCTTACCTCGCTGGCCAGGTCCCTCTTGGCTTTGGCTGCCAGGAAGGCCAAGGAGTCAAGACGCAGCTCAAACCCTTTGGCCTTCTGCTTTTCCCAGTTGCTCTTATACAGTTTCTAAGGGGATTTAGGAGAAAAGAGATCATCTTCATGTGAGAGGGCTTCGCTTAGACTCTTCAATGACCTCTCCAAGAGGCAAACACCTATTACATCCTTCTGTAGAAACCCTGAGAGCCAGAGAAACCTGTAACTGGCATACAACCAGGCCTTCTTGTTCCTGCCTTAAGGCCTCTTGCCACACAGGGCTTTGGCCAAAAGAGGCAGAAATTGAACTCCAGAAGACTTGGAAAATACTAGGCGTCTTCATGGAAGTCTTAATGACTTGTCACGGGTGGAATAACATTGCACAACACACAGCAGCATGTCTGAAAATTCTCTTCTCCGTCTCTGTCCACACACCCCACCAGCCCAGCAGCTGCTCCAGCTGCACCCCTTTTCCTTTCCGAGCCCAGCCTCTAGTCCATGTGGGTCTTTTCTTTGTTCCTCCCATTTTTTGTCCTGCCCCCCACCTCCAGATTTCAAGTTCTTTCTTCTGGAAGGCTCCCTCCATTTCTGTGTGTGAATCAGCTTAGCTTCTGTTGCTCCTTCTAATTCTCCCCTCTACCCATTCCTCGGATCAGGACCCTAAAGACCTGGGAGCCAAGCAGAAGAGCCAAGAAAGGCCCCTCCTTAGAAGACAGAGAAGGAAAGCTGGAACTGTGCAAGCTTTCGTATCTAAGGAACAACTGCCCTGTGAACGCTCCTCTGAGTGTTTTGCATACATCAGCTCGCTGAAGCCTCAAGGCGACCTAATGTCCAGGAGACTAGGAGTGCCCTCATGTCCCGTTTTGGGACAACCAAGAGCGAAGAAACTGGTTAAGCTTGCACACCTAGTAAGTGTTAGAAACAAGGATCAAACCCAGGCAGTTTGAAGCTAATGTCTGAGCTCTTATTTACTCCCCTCTTAACGCTGTTTTAACTCCAGTCCCGGAATAACCACTTCCTCCTACCCCATCCTAGAGTCAGTGGTTCAAATCTCCCACCAGCTCATTCCTACCAAAGGCTGGTCTTCCCTCCCCCTAAGATACTGGTCACGAGCTGTTTACAATGACCAGACGTACACAGCCTCAGCTGACACAGACACACCGACATGGCCGGTGGGTTCTGTGGACCAGGCGCCTACACGCAGGGAAGCAGAGCCCTGGGCTGCTCACTCCCTCTGGCTGTACCTCACTGAGATTGGCGGCGTTGGCTTGGGCCTGTAGGAAGAGAGGCTCGTCTTTGCTGATGCTGTACTGATGGACAGACTGCTCGTGCCCTGCTTTGTAGACCACCTGTAGGGAGAGAGCACCGGGTCAGAAGCAGGAGGCAAGGGAGGAGGTGGCTGGCCGCTCAGCTCCCTGTGTCTTACGTGGAAAGTCCACTACCAGACCAACCAGACCTGGTGCTGCTGGCAGCGTGCAGGAAGCGAGGCTTAACGCAGAAGAGGTGATGCAGGAAGGAGCAGCAGCGGTGAGGGGCTGGGAGGAGAATGTAGCCGGGGCGTCAACCTGAGACCCCTCTAAGGTTTTCGTTTTCACACCTCTCCCTTGAGGAGGCGTCGACTTCCCCAAGCTGTTCCCATCCACAGTGTCCATGGCCACAAAAAGTAACCCACCTGAGGGCTCAGATGAGCACAGACTCCCCAGGTGGGAAAAATAAGAAGCATCCCCTGTCACCTGCACCCCATAATCAAACCTAATGTTTCCACAGGTACTGACACCTGGAAAGTGAACAGTAACCAAAAAGGCAACATGAGTGAACATCTCCTCTATGGAAACCATATCACTCCTGCTCTTTCTCTCTTCCACCCTCTCCCACTCCCCAGCTTGAGTTTCCATGCAGTGGCTTCCTGCTGACTCTGAATTATGCTGATTGCATGCTTTCTGGCAGGTGTACCTGGACCTCTAGGAAGGAAAGGTAGGAACGTCCTGGCCAGATGGTAGCAGCTACACCTGTTCGGCTGTTGACCACTAACATGTAAATAATATGTGGTGTTTCGTTGTCCCACCTTCCACATTTGAGCTCAAGTGGGCATGAAATGCACACATCCCACAAGCAAATGTTATCCTCCTCTCTCCTGGCTCCAGAATTATGGAGTCTTTGATAAGACAGAAAAGAAGGAGAAAGAAAGAAGGAACTAGGAAAGACTGAAAGCTGAAAAGGAATAATGTCAGTTGACATCTGCCCTTAACAACCAGAGGAGAAGTGTAGTGGGGTGGGGCAGGGAGGCCTGGAAGCCCATAGAGAGCTGGGTCCAGCCTATTTAAAGGAAAGGCTCTTCGGTCCCCGGATCGTGCATGGGCAGCACCCGCTGTTGTCCCCAGAGGTTCCCAGGCCCATGACATAGCAGCCCGGTGGAGAAAGGGCAGCCTGGGACTCACCCCGCTCTGCAGCTCCTGGCTCCTCTTGGCGTGCTCCATCTGGGAGCTGTCGGCCACACTGGTAAACTTCAGCTCGTCCACCCTCTGCCTGTAGTTTTTCTGTTTCCAAAGAAAAGGAACCCCATGGCATTAGGATCGGGCTGTCCCCACCATCACACACATGCATACACACGCATACCTTCTGTGACCCAAGCATTTCCCCAGGGGGGATGCTCCAGCTGGTCCTATAGCTTAAAGAGGACCATGCAGACCTGAGACTTCCAGCCCTGGTGAGCTGGTTTTAGTTGCTACTACTGAAAGGGGACTCGAATTTTCCCTTCTGTGAACCCTGTATGTTACCATGAGCCCTGGGATGGATCCGTTTTATAAACCTAGATCTGACATAGGACAGCGAGGTGGAGGGAACTTGGACTTTGCAACCATGAATCCCAAGGTCCAAATCTCCCGTCTACCTATTCGGCTTCACGGCCTTGGGCACATCACTGGATCACCTGAGCCACTCGGGCTTGGACTGTACAGTGTGGAAAACACTAGAAGCTGCTTCACTGAGGGTGGTGCAGAGGCTTCAATGCCACACTTCCCACGAGTCGAGTCCCTGGGCAGAGTAAGTGTTCACTATGCTCGCCATCGCTGTTATTCACAGTGCCGTCAGGATGACCCAGGAAGTATCAGCTCTAACGAAGGGCAACACCAAGAGTCACATTCAACAGGTGGGTGGCAAGGTGGGATTTGCCCTCCCAGCTCTCTGTGTGCCAGATCACTGGGCTTGTCTTCATCATGTTGCCATCTCACAGCCACAGTGCAACTGGCAAAATTTGAATGTGCTAATTCTGTCCCCCCACGGGGACTTCTTGTCCCTCCCGGAGGCTGGTTCCTCTGGCTTTTCCGTTGGAGTTGCCAGAGTTGATGGGAAAGGAAGCTGCTGAGAATGGCTTATGGAAGCAAAAGCTTCACGTGGTGGGGAGATCAGAGACGAGCAGAGCCCCCAGTGCTGTCAGCAAGAGGGTTGTCGATACTAGTCGAACCCAAAATAGGGACTGGAATATGGAAAACTCCAAAATTTCTTCCCTTCGGGAAAAAAATGAATCTGCAAAAAATATTCCAAAGAGACTTGTACTTTTTCTTTCTCATTCCAGTGTGTTGAATGGGAAAACTCCTTCCCTATGTAATTGAAGGAAGTCACAGTGCCCCTCCCATGGCTGGAAATTCCCGGGCATCCCAGCCTCTGCATTGGTCAAATCATAAGTGTGTAGGGAGGAACCAAGAACCCACCCTGCCCAGGGCAGAGCAGGGACATGAAAAAGGCAAAGGAGCTTGAGGAGCTTGAAAATTAGTCAGTATAGGAAGTGAGACAGGAACGGGCATTCCTAAGGCAGAAGGTCCCCTTACTGCACCCCATCCAAGTCAAATGGGGTTCGGCTTGCTCCACCTGGATTTCAGTTGGTCTCAGAGAAGTTAAGTAATGAGAACCCTCCTTATTTATGCACTCTAACTTTCAAATGTAAAATGGAGATATTAATAGAATACTAGTGTCTACTCACATAGCAATAGCAAATGTGAGCAACGAATGAACAACAGGTATGTAATACACTCAAAGTCATCAATGAATGATAGCAGCGGTTACATAATTATTACCAGTCCATAAATGGCAGCTGTTATCGTCACTATTATTACCATACGCGAGAGAAATGCCAACTCAGCCTTCCTGGCCCCGAAATAAGAAACCCCTTTGAAGATCCCAAACAGAGCTCCCGCAATAGTCCCATTTCCAAAAGAAATGTCCTTCAAAAGTCCTCCTCTGCCTGCTGCCAACGCCAGCTCTACACGGTATAAAGAGAAGCACAGGCTTGGAGCCGCAGGGACTTTGTAGAGCATCCTTTCCAACATTCTCATTTTTATAAGAGAGAAAGAGGATCGGCAGTGTTGAGTGACTTGCCCGAAGTCTGCAGTGAGTTTAAGGCACACGCACCATGAGAATGCCGACCTCCAAACACCAGATTCTCTGATTCAGAAGGAATCACACACTTCTTGCACGACAAACATGTTTCCTACGTGACCAACTGTATATCACAACCGTTCCGAATGAGGCTTTGGATCCAACTCCTACTTTTAGTTGGCTTCTTACAAAATGCCTCCCCGGGAAGCTTAAGGGTATGAAAGTTAGTTCAGGGTGTGCTATGCGTGCAAAATGAAGAAGTGCTCTTGTGAGTCTCACTCAAAATAAGCGTGGGGCTGGGGGAGGAATCAGAGGGAAAGGTGGCTCTCTCGGTGGTGACTTGGGCTGAGAGAGACTAGAAGCTGGGGGCCTGGGCTCAGGTTACCTCGCTGACCAGCTGCCCAGCCTTCTTGGCCTGCTCCAAAGTGAGGCTGCCTTCCGTCAGCCACCCAACGCCTTTCATCCACGAGAGGTCGGCCTTGTACTGCAGCTGCAAGAGAAAAACCAAGCTCTAATCAGACACGTGGATGCGGATGGGGCGAAATTAACGGGCGAGTTAGGAAAGCCCTCGATCCTGTATCTGTCTGTGTGGAAGAGCTGCTCTCCGCTCTGTTATAGTCGAGCAGAGCTGTGCTTGGGGGTGAAGCCACTGGCTCACCTTGTAATCAGAAGAGGCTGTTCTACCTTATCTACCTTAACTCTGAAACACCTCACTGCCTTACCGAAGAGAGGGCTTTTCAGACTTTTCGCCTAAGGATCTTGTCTGCCAACCTGCTACACTTCCCAGATGTACTTTTTAACATTTACCAGATTTACCATTTTCAACACTTGCTTCCTCTTTGCTCATCCCGTTACCGACACATCTTGACTTTCGCAATAGCTCTGAGCCCCAATCCTCCACCCTTTAGTCTCCACCGTCCTGACTCATTCTCCATCTCTACCTCCCCATCCATCCTCCCTGGGCCTGGCACATCTCCAGAAATTCTTCTTAGTCCTCTGAGTCACCTAATAGACTCATGCACAGGTTCTAAATCACTCTGAAATTGTCACTGTATCCAGTTGCAAGAGATGCGTGGGGAGAGCTGGCAAAGGGCCAGGGCTCACCTCACTCTGCAGCCCATATGCTTTCTTGGCCCAGCAAGTCTTCATATCTTCAGGCAGTGCGGTGTATCCATGCAGTTTCTTCCTGTAGCCCCGGTCACTGGCCAGCGCTTGGGCCTCCTTAGCGTGCCTCAGGTTGACCATGTCCATGGGCAGGTGAAAGTGGGTCTTACTCTTTTCGAAGCCTTTCTTGTATTCAACCTTGAACGCACCAAAACACGCTGTATTACGTGAAGCCTGCCTTGGCAGGAGTGATGTGAAAACACCGGAAAGTAGGCCAGGTTTCCATGAGGAACTGGCACTCTGGACGATGGCACCTGTCTGTCCAAAGGATGTGATGCAAGTCTTGGCTCTGTAAGGTGGTGGCACCTGGAAACTGAGGTCTCACACTACTTTGTCTCTGGGAGGAATGCCTCCTAACTCTTTTTCCCCAGTTGCTCCAGGAAGAGAACGCTCTACCCGTGGTTTCTGTAGAAACTTTAAGAGGCAAAATAACAAAGCTTGGGCTCCAGGGCCAGCCAAGCTTGAGTTCAAATCTGATCAGCCCTTTGTCAGCTAGATGACCTCTAGAAAGTCACATTACCTCTCTAATGGCTCAATTTCCTTGGAGGGCTATTGTGATAAGTAAACAAAAGAGTAGCTCAAACCCACTTAGCGCAGGGATGGCATAGAGCAAACACTTGATAAATGTTAGCAATGAGGATGGATGGTGTGATGATGGTGGTGATGGTGTTTCTGGTGATAATGATGGTGGTGTGGTGATGGTGTGATGGTGAGGAAAGGTAGTACAGTAGAAGCAGCACGGTGCCAGTAAGTAAGAGTTCTAGGGTCTAATTCTCCACTCCTCCACCACTACCACTGAACTATATGACTTTGGGCAAGTCCATCTTTTTTTGGCCCCATTTGCTCCAACTGCAAATGGGAAATACCAATTTGTTCTCTGTCTAAACTGAAGCCAAATGCTTCATGACTGTGCACATCATAGGGCTTGTTCTGTAGGCACAACCACAATGGTGACCCAGATGCCAACACTCTTATTCTATTTCAAGCCCTGGGTCCTTCATGACTCATTAGGTAATTATATCTGACTGCATCATCAGAGCGGCATAAGCTGACCTCACAGCTTAGAGCAGGCCATCGTAAAGCAGAAAACCAATGCCCGTGCTTCCTTTCTGCCTGTTCGGCATTGACGACGAAGTCTTAATTAGAAACCAAGTCTGACCTTCTGGCAGAACTTTCCTTCCCCAAAGCCTTCTGGTAAGTGACATTTACCAAAGTTAACCTCCAGCCATTACAGCTGTTTACGAGCAGTGTCATTCTGAGTGGTTGGAGCCTGGATGCCCCAGTTGGTGGCTAAACATTTTGAATATCGTGTGTGTTCGGACGAGAGGATTCATCCAGGACGTCACCTCCATAAACAGGATGCCTCCTGTCTAACTCTCCCAGTAGAATGAAGCTCCATTAGGGAGGAACCAGTTATGTGCTGTTTGTTCTTACGGCCCCAGTGTCTCACACCGTATCTCACGCACAGTAGTTGTTTAGTAAACACCCACAGAGTGAATAGATGTGGCCGATCACCTTGTGCCGTGGACAGTAGATGCCGTTCACCCTTAGGGATCACATGCTTCTCATCTACTTTAAAAGAACAGTATCCTTTGCCAAAATAAAGAAAGAGAAAACGCTTCTCATGCAAGCCAGGAAAGAAACTATAAGCGGAAGTGGAAAAAATAACAGTCTCCGGTGAAGCAGGCCGGGGGAAGACTTTCAGAGCAGCACAACACTCAGTGAAGCTTCGGGGGGTAGAAAAGCGTTTACCTCACTGCTCATCTTGGCAACCTGCAGGGAGTGCAGAAGCCTCGTGTCTGCAGTTCCCAGGACTTTGCCTTTTGCTTTTTCATAATCTTCTTTGTATTTAATCTTGAGAGAAAGAGGAAAGCTGACTGTGAGAGAGAAACTTTGCCATCTAAGGGGCTATGGTTTAACAAGTGCGAGGGGAACAAATCTAAAAAAACACCTCCCAGTCTTTCTCGAACCCAGTGGAAGATTAAAGTATAGCGATGTTTACAATGTTAACAGTCATTATTTTTTTCTGCGGGACCACTGACGTTTCACCGGAACAATTTCTCATGCATTTCTGAGTTAATGAGAGAAAACCTACATTGCTAGCAAGCTCTCCAGAGGCTTTGGCGGCCAGCAGAGACATGGCATCCAGCTTCATCTCAAATCCCTTCCCCTTTGTCTTCTCCCAGCCTTCTTTGTACTTAACCTGACAAACAAGAACGCAGGTGAATGGGAGTCGCTATCCAGAGTCCTGCCAAAAGTTGAACAGAATTTTGTTTTTTCAATAACAAAGTCTTCTTCTGTTTACAGACCAGGATTTTGGCTGTTATCAAAGTGATATCATCAATTATTAACACAGTTGATCCCCTCACTGTAGGGTCATGCGGGGCAGTGCTAATGGGAGGGGGCAAAGAGAAGACCCATGGGTTCATCCTAGCACTGTTGTTTCCTGATCATGTGACCTTGGACAAATCACTTTACCTCTTTGGGCCTCAGTTTACCATTTGAAAAAACAATATTATATTATCTGTCTCAGGGTGGCTGTGAGAATAAATTGTATACACGAAAACAGATAACCTAAGCACGTAAGGTGCAACACAGATGTAAGTTATTATTATTGCCATGGTAGTAACACCTGACTCTCTCTATCTGATACCAAAGCCCAGGCCACCAACTGTGTCTCTGTAGTAAATGCCTCCAAGGGGTTATAACAACTGAATAATTCCATATGTAAAGTGCCTATCCCAATGCCCAGCACAGAATAAGCATATGGAAAAGGTTATTCCTTCTTATTTATTTTTTTCTATTGAAGTATAGTTAATTTACGATGTTGTGCCAGTTTCAAGTGTACAGAAAAGTGATTTAGATGTATATGTGTGTGTGTGTGTGTGTATATATTCTTTTCCATTATGGGTTATTACAAGATATTGAGTATAGTTCCCTGTGCTATACAGGAGGTCCCTACTGTTTACCTATCCTATATATAGTCGTGTGTATATATGTTAATCCCAAACTCCTAATTGATCTCTCCCCATCTGTAGGGCGCGGCTGGATAGCCATTGCGCATGCGCTAAGTATGCCGCTAGGGCGCAGGCACCTAATATGCTAATCAGGTTTTGAAGCAGTGGCCTATCCAAAGTCCGGCTTGCGAAATGCGATAACCATACGGACGAATCGGGGACTTACACAAGTCCTTAAGCCCTTATATAAGCAGACAGGCTCGAGCGTACGGGGTCTTCCTTCCATCCGCCTGAAACCAAGCTGTACTCCAATAAAGTGTGATGCGAGAAGAATCTAGTGTGTGGTGATTCGTCATTCTGCTGGTCAGAAGCGGCTCGCCGCACCCATCCAAGGTTAGTTCCTTTCTACGTTCTCCTGCCCTACAAATCCCATCTAGAATGAGAAGCCTAATCATAGCCTAGTTGTGACTCCCGGAAGAAGCTGGTGATTAAGACTGCTCTTCTTAAAACTTAAATTTTACCCACACAGCAAAGCACCAGCTAGAAGTCATCAGGGTGATGATGATACTGATGATGAGGGGTGTGTGTGTGTGTGTGTGTGTGTGTCCCAGCACACATCATACATGTGCGTATACAGTGAGAATTCAATTGCTAGGATCCATGGAGCCCCGTGAACTACCACATGCCATGAGACAGCAAAATTCAAAATTATAACCTGATGGGCGCCTCTGATGAACCTCTCCACGGACAGAATAGGCCCTGGTCCCTGTTTTGCTGGACCATCCTTGCATCTTCATTTTCACGTCTGTGAGTAACCCTCACCACGATCTCACCGATGCTGCTCGCTTACCTCACTAAACAATTCGGCATTGGTTCTGGCCTTCACCAGCTGAGGTACATCCTGTGGCAATGTGTAATTCAACTTATTTTTCTCATAGTCAGCACGGTAATTCACCTGTTGGATATAAAATAAACCTGCAGGGTAAGTGCATGGTTTTTACATGGGCAGAAGGAGAACTTTGGAGAGAACACTCTCTTCTTCACTTTCTTTTTGTAGGCCTGTAGCCGAGAAGGAGTTTCCGGAAAAGGCCTTTTACAAGGAAGCCTGTAATTTTAGGAGTGTTTTAAATTAACAGATTGAAGACCAAATGAAAAGTCAGACAACTCAAAGGCATGCTCAAAGTTATGAGTTTGCAAAAGATTTCCCTGTGGCTACCTCACCCACTGTTCTCTGAAGCACTTGAGGGTATGAAACTTATTTTTTTAACTTGCGGCAGTTCTGAACCTCTTGCTATGTGCAGGGTAGGTACTCAAAGAGTAATTATCTAATGCCTGCCCCCATTGGATAAAAGCCATCTTAAATCACACACAAAAACAGCCAACCAGACATTATATGATTCTCAGTGGAAGAACACAGCATCATCTGAGAAGCAGTCTTGCCCCCAAATTAAACCTGAACCTGATCAAACCTATAGATCCAACTACTATGTTACAGGCATTTGGAGGCCAGAGGAATACATGAAGTCCACAATGGGATGCAGTCAGCAAAGCTCAGATGTGGGAAATGTTATAGGACAAACAGTTCAAGTTCTTCAACAAACAACTTGCAAGAAAAGAAAAGTGATAAAGAGGAAAACTTCAAGATGAAAAGAGTCTTGAAGACATATCAACCAATCACAAAGTGTGGACCTTATTTGGAGCTTGATATCTTTTAGAGATTCGTACTAAAATATTTATAGATTAAATTATACAATACTTAAGATTTTCTTCAAAATAATATGGAGGGGGGAAGTGGATGGGCATATAGAAGCAAGACTGGCCATGAGTTAATAGTAGTTGAGCTGAGTGATGGGTACCTGGTGATTCATTATGATATTCTTTCTACTTTTGAATGTATTTGAAATTTTGTATAATAAAACATTTAAATCAAAGAGAGTCGTCTCATGGTTGTAATAGGACACATGTCACCATCAATGAAAGTCAAATCTTTGGGGAACCAGATATCCAGACCCTGTAAAGCAATTACAAGTCCCCCATATCCAGCTGGGCAGGGGCAGGTCACTTACATGACTCAGTTGCTGGGCGTTGATTTTGGCTTGAACAATCTGAGGGGTGTTGGTCACAGAGCTGTACTTCAGCTTGTCAATGCTTTGCCTGTAGTTGACCTGGGTGAAAAGAGGCAAAGAGACACAAGAAGTCATTTGTACTTTACTCTAAGATTTACTTAGCTCCCTCCCGCTCAGCCCTACAGAGCCATGATTCTCAAATCAGCAGAGAAAGAATCAGATTCCATTTGGAGACCAAAAGACACTCCAAGCCAACAGATGGAAAAACAGTCCACTGAAGACTGAGTGACTTGAACAGGCAGCTCATAAAAGAGGTCAACTAAATGGCTGGTGAACGGAGGAAAATGTGTTCATCCACATCGTTAAATCAGAGAAAGGTGTTTTAAAACCTATAGGCTCCCGTCTAGGCCCTTTAGTCAATTAGGCTTTCTCTCTGTTTGCAGCAGTCAGATCACCGTCAAACACCCCATGCATGGTCTTCATGGCTCTGTTTAATTGTCCAAAGCCCAGGGCCTCTCCCAGTATCCCACACAGTGTGGCAGCTTCTTTAGGCCTAGCTTCTGCCTAAGACCTCCATACTCCTTCCCTGCATCCCTACTAGCTATTGCCAACTCTGTCCACACCTCCACCTACTGCCTCTGGCCATACTCCTCTGGCAGCTGGCTCTGCCCTCACAGGGGTAGCACTGCAGCCAGCACTGTATTTCCCTACTGTTTTCTGTCTGTCTAAACTAGACTCTGATGTCTTTGCCATTCTATCTGACTGCTGTCACCTCCCTGGGTGACAGCCCACCTCAGTGAGTCACAGACCACTAGCTGGATGGCACTAGGTTGGCACTAGTCAGTGTTTGGCCTCATTGTTGGGGAAGTAGTAAGGAGTGGTGGGGACTGGGGCGAAGGGCAGCAGCTACCACTCAGCTCTAGGAGATGGTAATCCTGCATCAAAGTGGGGTTCAGAGTAGACAGTCCAATTACTCCAAAGAAACCAGAAATCTATATTATTATGTAAATTCTTACACTTTTTAAATGCTGGAAAATGGGTTCAATATTATAGTAATGGGTTCAAAAATAGTTCAATATTTTAAAACCCAGTGACCCAAGTGAAACAGACCCAAGGACCAGTTGATACTGCATCTCTTCCTTGTATTCACTCCATTCTTGCCTGTCCCAACATCAGCTAATAATAATTATGGCTAAAAAATAGCACTTACTATGTGCGTGGCACTATTTCAAGTGCTTTACACATACTGATGCATCTAATCTTCCCAACCACTCTGTGGGGTGGGCACTGTTATTATCCCTACCTCACAACATGAAAACTGAGGCACAGAGACCTGAAGTGACTTGCTCAAGGTCACCCAGCTAGTGTCAGAGTTAGGTTTTAAATCCCAGCAGTTGGCCTCCCAAAGTGGCTCCCAGTCTACCCACTATAAATGTGGTTTGCCAAAGCTGGTGTGCTTGGAACTGTTACTTGTTATCTTATAGATGGGCCAGGTGTTCCCTATAGCCAGAGCTAACTTTGTTTAGAGAGGGAAATGGATTCTGACTGACAAATTAGAAAAAAAAAAAAAGACTTACAAATTAGCTTCTAGAACAAGATCTAGGAAAAGCAGAGTGTTCCAGATACTGGGCCACAGACTCTTTTGTTGGATTTGGAGAAAAAGGACAGCATTGCTTCAAGCTTTTTAGTTAATGATTCAAGGAGAAAAGGTTTGGCACATTCTGAGCTTTGGACACGGGGTATTTAAGAAAACTAGGAAATATGAAGTCATTTCAATGTTAATCATTAACGAGATTATACTACAGTAGCTTCCTAATGCATTAAGTTAGAGGGAAAATTATCATCTCATAATAGAGTCTATTAGAATTCAGAATTATGCACGATAAAATGTCACAAAACTGTATTTTTTAAATGGCACGTTCCTTCCTGATAATGTTACATTAAGTATGTTGCAGAGTACAATTACTTTCCTCTGCAGGACATAATTAACACTCTGCATGATTAATTATATCTTTGCAACATCACGGATGCTTGGTCATTGCTTCAGTCTACTTTCTGAAAGGTCCCTTTGCTGAGGGTAGAGTCTCATTTTTAATGCTATTAGTGTTTATAAAATCCATCTGAAGGGAATGCTCTCTAATGAAGGACCTGTGCTTGTTTATTTAAATTCAGAGCTACTTGACCACCTTTAAGACTACCAGACAGAAATAGAGACCACAAATCTTCTTGTAAATGGATTCCCCAAACTCCCTGAATACTAAAGTCCCTTCATTAAGGGTGGTAAATTCAAATTCACACAGGAGCCGGGAAAATAAAGGAAATGAAGGTGATAAAAGCAGCTGCCACTCATTCCCAGGCAATTGCTGCGATGCAGGAACTAGGACCACAGTCCCTATGTGAACTCTCACAATTTCTACATATTGGTTCAAAACCAAGTTTTTTTCAACACCGTGTCGCCGAACAAAATACCTCTGCAGCCTGGATCTGGCTCATGGGTTGCCAGTGTGGAAACTACTTCTGGTTCCAATTAATATTTCTAATCCAGCCTAGTTTAATTCACCTCTCCGACTTCCCCAGGAGCTGACTATAGTCCAGGTGCCTGGTTTGATCCACTGTCTTATACAGACAAACGTAACAGCAAGTCACGTTATAGTGGGAATACAAAATTGTAGAGCGCTCTGTTTTGTTTGCGCCATGAAGCATTTTTTCTAGAATTCTACTGTGAAAATTGGCATTCAAATTTTACAAGATGCACTTGATCCCTCCAGTTTCCCAGGTAACGTACGCAGCCAAAAGAGAAACTTGGCTTTGGTAGCCAAGTTTGACCTTGAATTTCATTAAGGTGAAATGAATAAGTCAACTCGAGCAAACTTTCTGGGAAAAGGAAAAGCAAAATGTAGGCCCTTTCTATTCTTCTACTTCCCATCCCCTGCCTTATCACACGTTTGGTAAGCCCCTTTCACCCATCAAACAATCATTTGCCAACGATTGGCCTTCTTTGTCCTGTAAACTGTTAGACGCCGGAGATGCCCAGCTGAACCTGACACTGCTCCTACTCTGAGCAAAAGGGAAAGATGCAGAGACTGATCTACCAATAGCAAAGCCCAAGTCAGCTGCTGAAGCTGTGCTGATCCCAAAGGAATGTGAAGGAAAGTAGCCCTGAGCATTCAATTAACATGTCGAATGATACATTAAATTATTGATTGATTGGAGATAACGTTCACTGACAACCATGATACCAACTCAGTTCTAAACCACCTTATGTACTTTTAAAATAGTAGATAACATTTACCTTTTTCTTTGTACATTTCTGTATTATCTAAATTTTCTGTAATAAACATGTAGTAAAATTCTTATAATTAGAAAACAACAAATGTAATTAATTATACATATTTCATTGGAGACAAGCCAAACTATAGATAAATAAAATCACTGCTGTAATAAATTAGTGATACATATCATTCCACACATATTTCCCGAGCGCTCCTGGGGAAAAAATTTAAGTCAATGTTACCATTTCCTCTCAACTTATAGCTATTTCAGTTTACTCCCTTTGGTCCTTAAACATACCACACTCCAAAACTTTAAAGAAAAAGATCATCATTGTTAGGGAATAATTACTTTAATGTGCCCAGCAGCAGACATAGTCCCCAAACTCTAAGAGGTGAAATGGAACCTTAGGATATTTTCAAGATGAAACCAGAGTTGTCCCCGCCTTATGTTGGAAATCTAAGAGTTTCCAAACGTGTACATATGGACTTCCTATCAGAAAAGAGTTCCCCTTTCTCAGTCCCTTCCATCTCCTATGAACTGTTGTATCTTGTTTCTTTCCATCTTCCTGCCTAAGAATCACTCCACTGGGACTTCCCTGGTGGCTCGGATTCCCTAGGAATCCGCCTGCCGATGAAGGCGACACAGATTCGATCCCTGGTCCTGGAAGATCCCACATGCTGCGGAGCAACTAAGCCTGTGCGCCACAACTACTGAGCCTGCGTTCTAGAGCCCGTGAGCCACAACTACTGAAGCCTGAATGCCTAGAGCCCGTGCTCCGCAACAAGAGAAGCCACAGCAATGAGAAGCCCGCTCACCACAACGAAGAGTAGACCCCGCTCACTGCAACTAGAGAAAGCCCGTGCACAGCAACGAAGACCCAAAGCAGCCAAAACAAAGAATCACTCTACTGGAGGGAAGTGACAGGAATAAAGCAGAAAGGACGATTGGAAAAGGACATACGTCTTTCAAGGGAAGCAGTTTCATTGTTGTCTGATAGGAAGGAGTAAGGGTGGCTGGGTAGTTGTAGTCGACAGCATTATGTTTGTAATTGGCCTTGTAGGCAATCTGAAACACAAAGCAAAAAACAAGAAAAGAGAAATTAGTCCCCTCTCTCTTTTGACCTTGCTTGAATGTCATGAAAGCATCTTTTAAAAATAACCAGAAACAAAATTAATTCAGTTTCGTCACCTCTAAGGAAAATTAAATTATGTTCACACTTTTGTTTTTAATTAACTTGAATTCTTCTTCTTAATTAATCTAAAATTAGTTAACGTCATCTGTAGCACATTTATTTTATTTCTTATTAATCATGGAACCCCTTGTAATTTTTTGTTAAAAAGAAGCATTTGCAGACAAGTATATAACAAAAGAGCTTCTTGGCTAACCCCCAGAAAATCAATGAAAAATCAAGTCTTCAGAGTATTTAAAAAAATTTTTAAAGGTCAAATTTGACATTCTCAAGTAGAGGAACTTTGATGTTTTTATGTTTTAATAATGAAATCAGTTCCTTCTCAGTGTCCTTTACCTCCAAGATTTACAATTTGGCATTTGCAAACCTGTAAACTGAATTGACAAAGCCAAAGAGAGATGAATAGATCACATGCTATTGGGAAAAGAGGGTCCTGATCTATTTTGTTATGCCAGTATCTTGAGCAGTGCCTGGATACAGGAAGTTTTCAATGAACACTAAGATTGAATGAATGAATGAACCAATCAACCAACCAACCAACCAATTCTAAATACATCGCAATGCTTTGGAAATCTGAAGCATTTCACACGAGAATTATGCTCATCCATTTCTCTTTATCTCTCAGAAACTGAAAGTTTTTCTCACACTGGATCAATCACAATAGATCTAAGTACTCTTCAAAGCAGAGAAAGTTGCGTTTAATAAATTGAAGCTTTTAAAATTTTTCAAAGATTTTTTTTACCTCGCCTTGGTTGCACTGATTAACATTTACAAACTCTTGGGTCAATCTCTACACAACAAAACACTGATTTTTTTAAAAAGGAGGTTGAAAAAGAATTGGCTGAATTCCTTGTGCCCCACCACTCTCCACACCAACCCCCAGCACCTGCAGGCCCTTCACAATAGGACTCACGTTGCTTGCCAGGCTCCCAACTTTCAGAGCATGGAGCATCCGTCTGTCCATCCCAACTCCTTCATAGTGGCCTCTCATGTGGTTCTGGTAGTCTTCTTTATATTTATTCTACATGGGAACACAGAACCTTCAACAAAAGCATTCTCTCCCCAACTCATTGAAGATAAACTACTCATCTGAATGCACTAATCCAAAACATAAATGATTAAATAGAACCTATTTAAGTATTCAGTGTGTCTCTGAATTAAAAATAAGACAAACTTAAAAAAAAATAACTTAAAATTCAAGAAGTTCGGGTGAGACAAGCACACAAGAAAACATAAGATCTGATGCACCCAGACGGCACAAAACGGACCTGATTTTTTTTTTTTTTAACATTTTCAGTTGTAAATATACCAGATTTTTCCAATGTGAAAACCCATTGCACAGGTGTGGAGCTTTCCAAGGACAAGCACTGATCGTACAGGGGCTGCATGCAAGCCCCATGCTGGGGGCTAGTACACATCACTGCATGCTCTTACCTCCAGTTCTAAATATATGAGGAATAAAACCCCAGCTTTGCCAAAATCTGTGACTTATACATGACACATTGGTCACTACCGCAACCATGTGAAATAACGATGTTATGTCCCAAGTGCAGCTTACCAAACAAAGAACAAAACAGGAGGACAAGAAGTCATAAATAAGAAAAGGTGGGTAGCTTCTAATGAAGCTACATTAAAATCACCTCCCCTGGGAGGCCATGGAGTTTCCAGGCACTGAGAGTATTCCAACAGAATACTATTACTCTGCATCAGACACAGTTCTACTCATCTCTGTTAATCTTCACAAGCGCTCTATGAGGAGGGAGGAATTATTATCATTCCCATTTTACAGAGGGAAAAATGGCTCCAAGAACTTAACGTGCCCGAAGTCGGCCACTTGGCTAATTGTGGAGCCAGGTCCGTCAGCTCCAAAGCTGGTGCTCTTAACCATGGTATTTATGCAGAAGACATTCCTTACTGAGCCTCACGAAGTCCCAAGTGATTTTAAATTCTACTGTTATACGCAGCAGCTAAGCAGAAGTAAAATCTAATAAGAACCTGCAGTATAAAAAAAACCAACTAATACTAAACTTTCTCTGGGTTATTTGTATGGAAATATGTTAATATAAATGTTTCAGACATTACATGAAATTTCTAAAAAACTTATATGTTCTGGTATAATGTTATAAGTCATAATTCTAGTTATTACTTTAAAATGTATATCTCAGAAATAACTAAATTTCCTTGTCAATTGCATTGTTATGAACTTTCATCAAATCTTTAACCGTGGTCATTTTTAAGTCTTTTGTCGTTTACAGACAGTTCTGGGTGTACTCTGATGCTTTTGCAAAAATGTTCCTATAAAAGGGTTTCATCTTCAAGGAATTCATGGAAAAGACTCTGACAAGTACAGGTTTCTGGTAACTGACTATACTGCTGAACTGAATGAATAAGCATTTTCAGAACTCCAATGGAAAACTGATGAATTCATAAAAGTGCTAACAAAAGATCAAGATAAAAAAAATTAATTACATGGGGCTGA
This sequence comes from Neophocaena asiaeorientalis asiaeorientalis, assembly GCF_003031525.2. Classification (NCBI taxonomy): domain Eukaryota; kingdom Metazoa; phylum Chordata; class Mammalia; order Artiodactyla; family Phocoenidae; genus Neophocaena; species Neophocaena asiaeorientalis. The sequence continues at coordinate 4,303,610 of NW_020174301.1, forward strand.
GTGAACTGATGAGGATGATTATAATTTTTGTGACTTTCTGTTTGAATAAAAAAAAATCCCACAAGGACTCAGAGGAAAAAATATACAAATCAATTTTCTCTGCAAAGTAAAGGAGCCGTTACGGTGGAGGATTACTGGACTGAACGTCAATATCATGACATAGTATGAGCGTGTTTCGTGTTTGGTAATTGCAATCATTGCTGCTTTTGTTGCGGTCATCCATTTACAATGCTTGGTGTCAGTTTATTTATCTCTTGTAAAAATAAAATACAGTGTGTGTGTGTGAGTTGTGAAAAAAATTGGAATTAGTAAAAATGAGGGCAAAAAAAAAAAAAGAGAAGTAAAATCATATAAACCAGTCCTTGATGTTCTCAAGGATACATCCCCAGACTTTGAGAATTTCCAAATCTGCAAATGCCACTCCAGCATATATCTGCTCACCTGTAAGATGGGGAAATAACACCTGGCTCCCTAGGTGACTGTGCAGGTTAACTGAGATCTTGTACTAATTGAAGAAGCACAAAGTCAAGTTGAGAGGGGACGTTGCATGCTCAGCCAGGCTCCCTCGCCAGCATTCACCAGTAGGAGCCAGATACTACTATACACGAAGGATGCAAGAGGACAAGTACAGTCCTGAGGGCTCAAGGTCAGGTGCATGCCAGGGGATTTAACACTCCATGGACCAGCCCCAGCAGGCAATCTCTATCAAAACTCATAGTATTTGTGCCTAAGACGCCATGCTTCTCCAAGACACCCAGATACATTCACGTAGACTGGTCTCTTAGGAGACCTAGAAATTAAGGTCGTTAAAAAAAAAAAGCCCAAACAGACGTGTAGGCATTAAAAACTCAAACCACTGGTGAATTTTGAGATCTTGCTCACATTCCTGCATTGAGGTGTTTCACAGTAGTTGATACTATGACCTTTACTACTTTCCAGATCCTTCTTATACTCCACCTTGGAAACCAAAACACCAGATGCACAAGAGAACCAAACCCGAAGTCACTCTTGAAAATGTCACCAGGACTCGACTTGGGATATTTTTAGAAAACTTTCAACCCAAGATTTTAAAATACCAGGCATAGGATACTGTAGGTTAACAATATGTGTTTTCCTTTCAAATAGTGATAAATAATCAGTTTGGTTCTGAATATTAAAAATATACAGCCTCTTTCAAGAGTAAATACTTTAAGATTTCACATAGCTCAAAAAAATGGCAAAATGGTTTTAGAAACCATTTTGTGGATACTCTTGGGGACAGGTGTCTGGACTTCTGGTCATGTCCTGTTTCTTGATCTGGGTGCTAATTACACAGACTTGTCCACTTGTGGAAATTCTTCCTGTTGTACACTTATGATATATGCACTTCTCTGTATGTATACTTAAGTAGAATTTAACCAAAGAAGTTACTTTACAAAATAGTGTAATAAATGAGACCACTCACAGACGCAAAGTGTCTTCTAATTTTAAATGGCTAGTTGAGCTCCCCTGGGTAGCTAGATATAAGGTGTGAGGCCACAGGTACTAAATAGACTCCAAGTCATCCCAGGTAGCTGGAGAAGGCAGCTGAAGGGTGGTTACCATTAATAGAGGCCTGGCTGGTTTGTCTTACTAGATAAACATAAGAGCAAAAGGAAATGGAAGGTTCCCTTGTGAGCTTACCAAAGGAAATGCAACTTGTTATCATATCTTATAAAACATTTGGTGGGAATATAACTTTTAAAGTATGCAAGATGCGGGCTTCTGTGGGGGCGCAGTGGTTGAGAGTCCGCCTGCCGATGCAGGGGACACGGGTCTGTGCCCTGGTCCGGGAAGATCCCACATGCCGCGGAGCGGCTGGGCCCGTGAGCCATGGCCGCTGAGCCTGCGCGTCCAGAGCCTGTGCTCCGCAACGGGAGAGGCCACAACAGTGAGAGGCCCGCGTACCGCAAAAAATAAATAAATAAAAAAATAAAGTATGCAAGATGCATTGTAATGCTTACAATATGATATAAAATTTTAAAAGAACACAAAACTGTATATACATTGAATTCTAATTCTACAAATGTATGTTTTTATATCCATATATTAGTTTATGATATATTCACATAGAAAGAGGTCAAAATGGTAACAGTGTTATTCCTGGGTAGAACTACATTATCAGCGGTCTGGTTCTAGTTCTGTCCCTAAAAGTCTATCTGAACCAGAACAAGACACTTTACTTTTCCAAGCCTATGACAAAGCGAGGGCCTAGGGATTGCAAAGATCCCATCTAGATCTAATGTTCTCTGAGTCAAAAGCAAGTTTCAGCAAACTTTTTCTGTAAATGACCAGACGGAAAATATTTGCCCCTTCGTGGAACATCCCATCTTTATATCAACTCTTGCAGCTCAAAAGCAGCCAGAGATAATATGATGTGTTTCAATAAAACTTTATTTATAAAAACAGGCTGCGGGCTGGATTTGGCACTCAGGCCATAGTTTGCTGACCTCTGGCCTACAGCATCAGAATCATGTGGGATATTTGTTTAAAATGCAGGTTCCAAGGGCTCGGCACCCATCTACTACTTCAAAGTATCTGAGGTTGCTGATGAGGTCCAGGAAATGTCACCCTTGTGATTCTGAGCAATTAGAGCACCACAGGTTAAGGAACACGTTGGGGTAAAAGACTGACTCTTAGGGGTTAGAGAAGAAAAATGTTTTAGGAAATTTGCATATCCTTTTCTGAGTTTCAGATAACTTGCTAGGTGAGTCCTGTGAATAGCCTGCCAAGAGGCTGACAACTCAAATGCCTGCAGGGTCCCGACAGGCAATGCAAACAGAGAAGCTGCTATGAAGAAACTCCAGGACTTAAAAAGGATGTGGGGAGCTAGAGGGGAGATTTCCTTGCCAAACAGTCTTAGCAATTATAAAAATCGTAACCACTGGGTAGGCCAAACAAAACACAGTCTCTGGCAGCCAGGTCAGCCTCTAAGGCGAGGGGAATTCACATGGTACACACAACTTCTCAGAAACCTGACTACAATAATGAGAGAATGAGGGAGGTTCCACATTCAAAACGCTCCCATCTTTGTTTTCCGCTCTATAAGAATGACATATTGTTATAAAGCTTGTCTCCTCCAGTATTCTGGCAACTAGAAATCTACTGCTGGGAACTCTGGAATATCTGTAGCCCTGTGAGAATTCTGGGAAGAAACTTTTGAACCATCAGAGAAGGATTTAATTAGTTTGATCCTAGGCTCTCTTGTGAATTGCTTTTTACGGACTATTAGTTATTTGGGAACTGGTAACTCATGTGTAGTTTATGTGGTGTTACACGGAACTTTTCATTCTTGGGTCGCCCCTTCACTGTCTGTCGGAGATAAAGGAGGTGACAGCACACAGGTGAAAATGTCCCCATACATACCTCACTCACAAGCTTGTTCACGCTCTGAGCCCGCTTAAGAACCAAGTTGTCTTGGGCTGGGAGGGAATGATAATGTGCGGCTCCCTTCATCTTATTGAAGTCCTGCCTGTATTTTATCTGAAAGAAGCACACAGAGCATCTGGAGTTGTTGTTTTCATGCTCCATGAGAGAAGTTACTCCACGCTTACTTCACATTTCATGTCAACATTTATTTAATAGAATTTTCTGGAGGAAAAAATAATCACATGGGTTTTTCCTCCACTGAAGTCCATAAACCACTTAGTCCATTTTATATTAACATTTTACTGCCCCCTTTCACATTTTTTACACTTTACATTCTAATTCTGCATGAAGAAAGGTCTCAAAATGATCATACCTAAAGGTATAATCCAAAACCCATTCTGCCCTTGGTTTTAACAATCATTTCTCATCCAGCCTCCAGTGATGAATGTGTCCTTTACTTCCCCTCTCAGGGCAAAGTGCACTCTTCTAAGGAAATGGGTAATAACTGAATAGTAACAAAGTAAAGGAGAAGGGCAAAGGGGGTATGACATGGATGCTGGGCTTCCGATTATAGACCAAGTTCAAGTTGGTGTAAGATCTGCAGTGAGCTTGTCACTTTACCAAGTTTAATTATAGCTTCTCTTTCAAGGACTGCCAACCGGCTAACATTCTACAAATAAAAATCATTTTATCAACTGGGTTACACCGAGTTTGATAATCATACGGTTTATTTTAATCAGCTATTCCTCTGAAGCGCTCAATTTCTAAGATGGGTTATTTTGCAAAGACTCTCCGAACCCCAGCTTATCTAGCTGGGCCGGTATGTGCACTTGTTTCAGCTGGCTTCAAGTAAGCTGTGTGGCTTGTGTCCACGTCAATCTCCTTTGAAGCAGATAAATGTGACCTAACAGCATGAGCTAAAAATGCAGATGTCGGGAATTTGGATGGGAATTGAGGGCTAACATTCTGCTTTGACTCAGCTCTGATAAATTGAACTGTACGTAGGTTTCAGTAAGCACAGCCTTCAAAGTCTCATTTCTCCTTCTTCCGTGACTCTGTGGGTCGCCCCAATGTGGCACTTACATCACTAGCGAGTTCGTTGGCTTTCTTGGCATTCTGATAAGCCGGGGTGATCATGGCCGGGAAGCTGCCCTTTCCTCTGCGCTCGCCGTACTCTTCTGAGTAATCCTGCTGGGTCAGTCAAAAAGTTTCATCAGTAATGCTCCCCTCCTGGGATGGGTGGGGGATTAGCAATGATCTCTCCTACAGCCTGTTCCCATGGAGGCCCGCCCACCTTGGAAATTCCTGTGATCACCCCTAAGAGCAGTAGCGCGTGGTCGTTAAGGTGGTAGACACTAGAGGTAGACGCAGCACACAGTCAGCACTAAATAAATGGTAACTGTTATCGTTAGCATCATCATTTCCGTCAGACAAATCAAGATACTCTGTGAGTCTCCTAGGCTCATGTATTTTGCAGCATTCATTTCTTAAATGACACCTGGAAAGTCCTTCTGTCTTCCAGTAGTCTCGAATGCCACCGTTCTCAGGCCCCTTAGCAGATCTATGCAAAGACACCTTGATATTCCACATACTGTCTCCCGCAGTGATGGATTCATTTCATTTACCAAGAAAGAGATATTATGTAACTATTTGAAGTTTTGTAATTTGGCTGAAAAGACTTCACACTGCAATAAGACGATCTCAGCTGGGACCAAATATATATTTCAGACTAAGTATTAACAATCTGAGTCTTAATTTCTTCCTTCCTCCTCCTCCCATCACCCAGGCTCTCCCACAAAGGAGAACCTTCTCTCTCACGGGACTGTCATCACGTTACTAGTGTAAAACTTCCCCAGCAACCAGAGGTACTTCAAGACTCCGTCAGATGCTACCTTCTCTCCAGGGAACTCCTCCCTCACTCCCAGCCCCACCCCAGGCAGAATCAGCTGCTTCCTCATCTGTGTTCCCACAAATCTGGAACAGCCCTTAGTGTGCCCCCTTGGGCTCATGACTCCATCTCTCTCCGGCCTCCTCCAAAGCAGGGGCCTTCCCTGCTCCAGCATCACGGTTCAGAGTCTAGCACACATACTCTCTTAAATGAAATAGTTGGGTCAAATTAGAATGTCCAGGCTTCCTTTTCATCCAATAATGACAACTGTTTAGCCTGAGTGCTCCTTTATGCTTGGCTGCCAGAATGTTCTGGGCCAAACGTAGTAAGTGAAAAAGATAATAACAACAAAGACTCTCAAATTCTTTGGTAACCTCCTTTTGCCCATTCTGCTTTACGGTTTGGAGTTGGCTTGTAGCTTCATTTTAACTTCTGTGCTTATGTGAATATATATTGTGTATGTAAATCTTTTTGAGACCCTTAATCCTATTGGGGAGTTGACAGGTTACAAATAATAGATTACACGGTATAGTCCATTAACGTAAAAAGCTACTCATTAAAAAGAAAAATGGGGACTTCCCTGGTGGCACAGTGGTTAAGAATCCGCCTGCCAATGCAGGGGACACGGGTTCGAGCCCTGGACCGGGAGGATCCCACATGCCGTGCATCAACTAAGCCCGTGCGCCACAACTACTGAGCCTGCGCTCTAGAGCCCGCGAGCTACAACTACTGAAGGCTGCACACCTACAGCCCATGCTCCGCAACAAGAGGAGCCACCACAACGAGAAGCCCGCGCACCGCAACGAAGAGTAGCCCCCGCTCCCCGCAACTAGAGAAAGCCCGCGCGCAGCAGCGAAGACCCAACGCAGCCAAAAATAAATAAATAAAATAAATTTATTTAAAAACAAAAAGAAGAATGAATTGCTTGGTCTTTTAGGCACTACAGATATTTATAGTGTATCTGACTGTCCGCCTGCTTCTCTATCACTCCCTCCTACTCTCGCCCTGGTGAGTCACAGTAAATCACAGTGAAATGCCACAGGATACGGAGTCCTCTTGACTGACAGCTGCTGGCAGTGCTATCGAATGACACCCACTTTGATTCTTGTATTTGTCATTATCATGATTGGAAACTTCAATCAAAATGTCCTAATAATCAAGGTTCCACTATGGTACTACGAAGTTACATTTCATCGCTGTGTATAGACAGGTCCAGATACACACATGAAATGATATGCGTGTGTCACAACTAGTGGCAGATAGGATAGTCCAAATTTAGAACAAAATACTTTTTGCTAAATATGGAAGCCAAATATTTTTTAAACTGACTTTTAAAAGTTGTCCTGAGCATTCTAAACAACATATTTACAACATGAAACCAATAAAAACGTATTTTCATTGAGTTTTAAGCACTGAGAGACCATTTAACTGACTTATCGTGAAATTTAATAAAATGGCCTTTTAAATTCAAAGCCAAACATTTTTGCTCAGATAGACATTTGCAAAAGGGTCAAAACCTATCTTCACGTGCATTTTAAGTTTCACATGAATATATCCCCAACATAAGCAACTTGGTTTTCTGAGGAAGAGAAATAAGTTATTTGTTTCCTTTTATAAATTATGTATATTGAATGTCACATAGGTTGTAAAGTCTACCCAGTGCCAAAAAGTTTAAACAACTGTCAAATTAAGAAAGATATATCACCCAAGCCCACTGAATGCACCCTTCCGGCCACACGCTTGGTCTTCCAACATTCTTTAACTTACAACCATGAAAAAATAATGTTCCCTTTTTCCCCTACAACACCTGTCTAGTACCAGAAAATCAGAGGGACGTGCAAATAAAATTAGCTGCAATTGTCACTCAACCTTTTTACATCCTGCCAAGATGCAGCTCATTTAAAAAGTGAAATTGAGAAAAAGGGTTACTTTCTCTGGTATATTGCTTTATTTGGCAACCTAGACAAGAAATTCATTTTCTAAGAAAATGAATGCTGCTACTCAGTCAAGTGCTCAGTATTTTTCAAGACATGCATTTTGATCCCTTTTGTGCCTATGCAGTGACAGGTTAAACACAGCTAGTTGTAATCCTTGGGACTTTTCTTCAATGAATAGATGAGGATGCTTTATTCCTGGCAAGCCCACCATTTTGATACAGGTCCTTTATTTTTAAAAAAGGAAAGAAAAAGTGCTTAGAATCTGTTTTCCTAAGTGAGTCAAGTTGAGCCCTGTGTAATTGTTTGTTTGCTACTTTCAGGCTTGGAAATTCCACCTTCCACAAATAGGGCAAAGAAAAATCACAGCCCAACCCCTGATTAAATGGTCATAGGCTGTGTCACAGGCTAGAGGGCTGCCAAACTGAGAAATGACCATCGAAAAGGGTCTCGCAGGACGTCATTTTATCACGTACCTGTCCATACTGGTCCACATATTCCTTTGTCAATGTGTCCTCAGCTCCAGCAGCTGGACCAGCCATTCCCTTCGTTTCTCTTTGATATTGTTGATGGTACCTCACCTATTTGAAGGGGAAGGATAAATTAGCCTCTTACGCACAGGGGTCAGAACAGTAAAAATGAATATCTTGTGGAATGTTTTTTTTCTGCTTGGATCTAGGGAATGTGTCTTAGACATAAAAGTGCCTGATCGTTGTCTTGGTAAAACTGATTGAAAACTATGCAGGAAAGCGACTTCCTGTATCCACGGTGCAAAAAAACGGAGACAAGGAGACAGGAAGTTGGACTCGCCAGGCCCAGGTAAATTTCTGCTTCCCTCCCCACCATGCAAACATTGCCCTGGACACTTACATCGCTTGCAAGCTCATTGGCTCTTCTGGCTATCTGATAAGCAGGTGTGGTCATAGCAGGAAAACTGCCTTTCCCTCTCTGTTGTTTATAGTCCTCTGTGTATCTCACCTGGAAAAGGAAAACAAATTTAGAATCACGTGCCACCATCCCACCATCTCCCAGGCAATCTGACTGAGAAGCCCTGCTCAGGGCTCCCATAGCGCCCTGCACATCTCCCGTCCCAGCTCTTATACAATGTAGTTGGCTTAGAGCTTGATGGACCCTGTGTATCTCATTTACCATTTTATTCCCAATACCCAGCTCACTGCCTGATACGTGGAGATGCTCAGTGTAGAATTCGACACATACTTGTGAGCACCTGCTGTGTACCGGGGGTGAGGCCAGGCAGAGCAACAAGGCTTCTGCCCTCGAGGAGCTGCCAGTCAAGTCTGGGAGATGAAAGAGGCTTCTCAACCCAAGTCAAGTGGAAGCCACTTGTTAAGCTGAACCTGGATTCAAGTGGGAAGTGCTTAAACTTCCCACTCAGAGCAATACTAAGTTCCCAGTCTTAGTATGCCGTGGAGCAACTGGGCTATGAAAAGGCAAATGGAAGAAATTCTTCGGAAATGATCTTCTACAATTTGCAGTGACAAGGAGAGACTTATTTAAGATTAATCAGATATACCTGGTTTGTTACTAATACCGTGTAAACTTTTCTCTCTAAGGAAAAGTTTTTGCAAGGTCTGTGCTAGCTGCCAAATCTGACCTGACCATCCTTGACCTTAGAATGTTCTTCCTGGCCCCCGCTCGGGATTGAGATGCCGCCTGCATTCTCCCTGTCTCTTCCTCCACGTAAGGAAAGAATGGGGAACCTTAAACGAGAATCACTGCATCTGGCCTCCATCATTTCTTACATCACTTTGAAGCTGTCCCGCCGCCTTGGCCCGGAGAAGCTCAGGGGTATCCACCACTGTGCTGAACCTGGAGATGTGTTCGTCATGCCCTCTCTTGTACTCCACCTGGTGAGGGGACAGCATAGAGTCAAGGTCACACCCAACAGCCTTTGTAGGACCTCTCCTTGCAGCTGTCCTGAAGCTACACCATCGGGCAACACTCAACGCAAACATATGGCAAGTCTTTCTGGTTTGTTCTACGGGCTCCTCTCCAAAAAGCATCAATGCTCATGTGTTAAGTCCAAGAGAGTGCCAGGAACTTCTAAACGTTAACAAATATTCATTCATCTCCATAACAATCACATAAGGCAAGACTATGATTTTCCCCATTTTACTGAAGAGCAGCTGAGGAACAGAAAGGTTAAGTAATTGGCTCATGGTCCCACAGGTACTAAGTGAGAAAGCCAGGGTTCAAATCCCAACATTCCAGCTCTAAAATCTGAGCTCTTAACCAGCAAGTTGTGCTACTCTTCAGGAGGTTCCACCATCCACTTAATAAAAATCAGTGTCCTTAATGCTAACGCCACCACAAGAAATTATTTGGTCCAGTCTTGTGGTGAGCTACACGGTCTTCTCTCCATGTGATAGATGTGGCCCAAACAAGGCACAGAGAGTGAATGATAGGGAAAAGATAAAAACATAGTTTTCTCCATAATATCACACTAGTGGTACCTACTGCCCCAAAGCACCCTCCTTTTGGATTTTATCTGAATCAATCCCGGGGGTTCACTAATGACAAACATTAGCGTAATCAGTGGTGAATAAGCAGTAAGACACTCACTTGGCTGGCCAGCTGGTTGGCTATCTTGGCCCTTTGATGAGCAGGTGTGATCATGGCTGGAAAGCTGCCCTTGCCCCGCTGTTCCTCATGGTCTTCTGTGTACTCCTGCTGGTCAGACCAATGTCAGCATGAGAACCAATATGAAATCTAATGAGAATGAATAAAACTGCAATAGCAAGCATCATCAGAACCAATGCAATTGGATGTATAAGATACTTGGAAAATATTTCAGTCACCTGGAATAAATTTGAAAATGCTATTCACTTGGTGATTTAAATAACACCTTCAAGGCTGAAGAAAGCATATTTCCCAGGTCAAAGGGTTTTTCCTTCAATGTTTATATTAAACTATGTGGAACCTGGCACAACCCAAGGGATGCCCTTTAACTCAAAGACTTGTATAATAATGCAGCAATTACTATGCAGAAGACTTTCTAGTACTAGAGACAGTTCTACAGCACTGGGAGTGAAACGTCTGCTCTTTTCTGCTCCTAACTTTTGAGTATCTCTGATGGTCTGTTTTCCACCTTAGCAATTGTGTTTCTGTTGTCTTCTTTCCATTTGCTAAAGAAAAGTTACTAAAGACTAGCAATATTTTCCAGAGTGGTTTCTTCAAAGGGCAGGTGCCCTGGGTGTATGGAGAGGACTAGAGGGTACTGTGTGCGCATCACTAAGGATTTCCATAATCTGGGCTAAAATTGCCTTTTCTACGATGCAAACCTACTAAGATCTCTCTTATGGTGCTACAGGTCAGAAACCTAAAATAGGGCATCAGGGCTGATTCCGTTTGGAGGCTCTTGTGGAGAATCCATTTCTTTGCGTTTTCCAGCTTCTGGAGGCTGCCTGCGTTCCTTGGCTTATGGCCCCAAATACTTTTGACCTCTGCTTCTGTTGTCACATCATCTTTTCTCTGACTCTGACCCTCCTGCCTCCCTCCTTATAAGGACTCTTGTTACATTTGGTCCACCCTAATAATCCAGGATAATCTTCCTATCCTAACCTTAATTAGGAGTTTGGGTTTAGCAGATATATATGGTAATATATAAAATAGATAAACAACAAGGTCCTACTGTATAGCACAGGGAACTATATTCAATATCTTGTAATAAATTATAATGGAAAAGAATCTGAAAAAGAATATATGTATATACATATAAACGTATGCATATGTATAACTGAATCACTTTGCTGTACGTCAGAAACTAACACAACATTGTAAATCAACGATCCTTCAATAAACAAGAAAAATCCTTACCATAATCATATCTGTAACATCCCTTTGGCCAGGCAAAGTAGCATGTATGCAGGTTCCAGGAATTAGGACATGGGAATCTTTCGGGGAGGGCCAGTATTCTGTCTACCACAATCTTAAAATAAAGGAATATTCAAACTAATTGCTAAAGTAACTTTCCAGGGCCCTTACCTCACCCAGTGACTTCTGAGCCTTAGCCATCCTTACGACTTCAGCGTCTGGCAGAGCTCCCGGGCACCAAGCATTCCCTTCCCCATATCCAGTCCAATAGGCTCTCTATAGAGGAAAAACACAAATGTATACAAACACACACCCCACACATTTGCCTGGTAAGATCCCCCTACCTACTCCACCCTCCCGGCAACATACATACATTGACATACATTGTCAATATAAGATAGAAAAAGTAGACATTCTCTAAAAACTATAAACTCCTCTTGCTTTATGGTAGGTCTCACCTAACCAGAATGTTCATTTTTTTTCAAACTAGAAAATAACCTAATATCCTAAATAACCAAACTTTCTGAGATTCACTTATATCATAGAAGAGTTCCAAATGTAACTTAACATTTCTTTGCTCATTACTGCACCAAGATGGGCAGCGGGGAGTTGCTGTGGACAGGCCATCTAAGACTAGTCAGCACTATTCAGCCAAGCTTCACAAACCTGCCACCTGTTGCGTGCCAAGCATTAGATTAGGCAGTTAACACTAGGAAAAGAAAATCAAAAAAGAAAGAAGAAGAAATCAAAGTTTCTCTTTTAATATACTTGTGACCTATCTATGGAGATAAAACTAACATATGGGGGCTTCCCTGGTGGTGCAGTGGTTGAGAGTCCGCCTGCCGATGCAGGGGACACGGGTTCGTGCCCCGGTCTGGGAAGATCCCACATGCCGCGGAGCGGCTGGGCCCGTGAGCCATGGCCGCTGAGCCTGCACGTCCGGAGTCTGTGCTCCGCAACGGGAGAGGCCCCAACAGTGAGAGGCCCGCGTACCGCAAAATAAGACAAAAAAAAAAACCTAATATATGAAACAATGAGCTATTAGAGAACATTTTTGTGATTAAACGTACTGTATTGAAGATAAAACATAGTGAGAGTTTTGAAAAAGCAATCTGTATATGATGGCCCCTGTTTTGGACAGGAATTTGAGCTGGTCCTCCAGGGCTAAGATCAGTTAACAGATGAGGCAAAGCGAAGAAGAAAAACATCTAATCTAGGAGGTCAGTTCCATAAAGGCAGGGACTTTTATCTGTTTTGTGCACTGATGTGTTCCAGTAGCCTGGAACTATGCCTGGCATATAATACTCAATACATATATGTTGAATAAATTCTCGGAGTGGGGACTGCCACGAATAAAAGCATGAAGGCAGTGATAGGCTTCATGTGAAAGACCATGAGGAGGTGGGTTTGATAGGAATTGGGAGTAAGGATGAGGAAACAAGTGGGCTGGAGGTGGGGCAAGTTGCACAGACCATCTTTTGGCGATCTGGAAAGACAGATAATTCACATGTGAAAATATGCTCAACTACACTCCCGATCGGGGAAGTTTAAATTCAAACAACAAAATACAGGTTGTTAAAACTTTTATCTGGTAATACCAAGTGTTGCTGAGTCTGTGGGAAACGGGTATTCTCATACTCTGCCTGTGGGAATATAAAACGTACAGCCATTTTAATGTACAGACAGAAATTTGACAGTTTGTCTACTAAAATTAAAAAGGCACAGACTCTTGATCTAGCAACCTCATTTCCCATTACCTATTCTAGAGAAACTCTCACTGTGTCCAAAAGAGGTCTTGCACAAAGGTGTTCACTGCAAATTCATAACAGAAAAAAAATGGGAATAACCCTGCCCATCAATAAGAAAGCATGATACATCCTCTCTTAATGATTGCACCCATGATCTACTCACCTACAACAGCTTAAAAGGTTGCTGACATACAAACATCTCCAGGGTATTTGTTGAGCGAAAAATGCAAGTTGTAAAACAATGCATATTGTTTCATGGAAAAACAAAATTATACATTTCAATAGAAATATACATCTATAATTTTCCATAAGAAATACTAGCTGACATTTGTTGTGCCAACCAGTGTTCTAAGATCCTTACGTTTATATACTCTGTTAATTTTTACAATAGTCCTGTGAATCAGGAACTCTTTGAAGTTCACTTAAAAATTGAACTTAAAGAAAGCCAAAGAAAAGAATGGTTAAATAACTCATTAAAGGTCCTTCAATCAGTGGCAGTAGTCATATATAAATGTAAGTAACAAAAAAATAAATTATATAGATATTAATTTGTAAATGAGGAGAGAGAGTCTGGAAGGATACCCACAAGACTGACAACAATGGGTACCTCTACAGAAGGAACTGGGATTGGAGATAGTGGACAAAGGGTTAGCTTTGCACTGTTTGGACTGTTTTATGTGGATCATTAAAAACAAATGGGGAATTTTGAAATGATGAGGCTGTCAATAGAGAATGACCACAAATTCTCAGGTGATGAGAAGAGTAAATCAGAGACAAGCAGGAAGATGTGTGTGACCAATGTCATATGACAGGCTGGAGAGGGGCAAACCCAGGAGAGGGAAGGTGCTCACAAAGGTCCAGGCAGGAGATGATGGGGCTCAGAGCTGGGACAGTGAAATGTGAGGGAAGGGGTGGAGCTGAGTGAAGGGTCAGAAGAAGAAAGGGCAGCCTTGGCTTCCAGCCTGGTGGCTGATCCCAGTGACAGAAACACAGTGGTTGGAAGGGAGAAGTCAGTGAGCTTGGACTGGAGCAGATCTGGCTGAGGTGGTGCTGGGTCTTCTGCAGACAGCTGGAATTACAAACTGGATAAGAGAAAGTATAACCAATGCCCTGTAGAAGTAATACCGATAATACATTTCATTTGCATAGTGTGTCATTCTTTTCTCTGTTTCCGAACCCATTTATAACTCTTCCTTCACCTCATCCACCAATGGTTGCCTGTTAGGTGCAGCCGCCCCATCCTTGGATTTCATGTCCCAGTGAAAAAACGATTTAAACCGTTTGCCATCGTCTTGGTCATCGATCTGCACAATGAAGATATTATCAGTAATGTTTCCATCAGAAAAGAGAAAGGAAACAAATAATATACAGCTAGACTGGGGCGGGGATCCTAAGTCTCAAATACAAAGCATCTTAACTGCAGTACAAGCCACAGCTGTCAATGTCACCACAGCTTCATCTGCACCACCAGCCAGAGGGCACATAGAAAGCACCTGCTGTGTGCAAAGCTCTATTTAGCAGTGCAATTAAAAAAGGCAGCATCTCTACAAGCTAATCACACAACACCAAGTGTTCAGCTTAGAAAACACTAGACATTAGAGCAGTTGTTCTTAACTTTAGCCTGTGTACACCCAGGGAGCTTGTTAAATGCTGGCTCCCCAAATTCATGTAGCTGTTCTCCTATGCTTTATAATTTCACCTTTCACATCTTGATCTCTAACACACCTTGAGTTAATTTTTATGTATGAGGTAGATATCAAGGTTCATTTTTTTTCGATGCAAGTGTCCAATCACACCGGTACCATTTATTTAAAGATCATTCTTGCTACATTGAAATGCAGTGGTGCCTTTGTTGTAACTCAAGTGACCACATATGTGCAGCTCTATTTCTGGATGTTGTATTGTTTTCTACTGGCCTGTCTGTCTATTCTTACACCAATAGTATGCTGAGTTAATTACTACTACTTTTATAGTAAGTCTAGAAATCTGGTAACCTAAGTCCATTGATTTTGTTCTTCAAGACTTCTTGGCCATTCTAGAATCATTGTATGTACGTATCAATTTTAGAATCAGTTTGTCAATTTCTATGAAAAACACCAGGATTTTGGCTGGGATTGCATTGAATGTGTAGATCAATTTGAGGAGAACTGACATCTAACAATATCTTCATGACTTTGGAATAGGCAAAGATTTCTTAAGGAGAACATAAAAGGAACTAACAACAAAAGAAAAAAATCAGGTCTTAAGTCCAAACCCAGATATTATAATGTATGAGATCCAAGATGGGGCCCAGAAACCTGCAACTTTAACAAGCTGAAGTTTAACTCATTAATTTTACAGGTGAGGAAAGAAGCTCAGAGAAGAGAAATGAACTTATTGAAATCATTCAATGATTTAGCAGAGCCAGGTTCACAATCCAGGAATTCTAGTTCCCTGTCAAGGGCACTTTGTCTGGGCTTGCTTAACGTTGCACTAATATGTATACTTTAAAATAGATAAATTGAGAGATCTTAACATGTTTTTTCCCTTGGATTTTGAGAAACTACCACAAACATTACACAGACTCAAGGCAAAGTTTCTTGTTGGCAGCTCCACTGATATTTGGGGCCAGTTCGTTATTTGTTGGGGGGGACTGTCTAGTGCATGGCACTACGCTGAACAGGATAGGTGGTCTCTATCCACCAGATGCCAATAGTATTCCTACCTTCCCAGTTCTGACCCCAAAAAAAGTACCCAGACATCACCTGGGGGGCAAAACTGCCCTCCTTGAGAGCCATTGACTTACGGAATCAGAATCACATGACCAAAATAAACAGGAAGCCGTATTTGCTGCCCCGTCTCACAGGACAAATCCATCATGGGGCGGGGGGTGGCGGTGGGGGCCATGCCTGCCTCCCCAGAGACCTTTCACAGGACTCGTGATTATTCAGAGGAAGCAGGAAGAGAGAAAAAGCCATAAATGTTAATAGTGGGGTAAGGAAGCATTAAGGGCTAAAGTTCATTCTCCAAATAGAAGGGAACCCAGATGCTCTATTTTGCTAAAAGTTCCATTCACATCTACCAAACAGGAAATTTTGTCTTAGTAAATATTTATTTATTCATTTACTTTTTAAAGAATGACATTTTAAAACCAGAAAAATGTCAGCCTGCTTCAAATGCCAACTTAAAATCTTTACTTTTCTCCTTCATCACCATTACTGAAGCATCCCTTTCTTTCCTTTTTTTAAATTTTAGCATGTGCACCATGAATCTGTACTTTATTCAATTGGCAAAGTCTCTCAGAGAAGAAAAGGGAGTAAGAAAGTAATCCACCACACTCCCTAGAATGGTTATAAGATCTGGGGCCTTGGGGACTTCCCTGGTGGTGCAGTGGTTAAGAATCTGCCTGCCAATGCAGGCAACACGGGTTTGAGCCCTGGTCTGGGAAGATCCCACATGCTGTGGAGCAACTAAGCCCATGTGCCACAACTACTGAAGCCCTTGTGCCTAGAGCCCGTGTTCCGCAACAAGAGGAGCCACCGCAATGAGAAGCCCTCGCACTGCAATGAAGAGTAGCCCCTGCTCGCTCCAACTAGAGAAAACCCGTGTGTAGTAACAAGACCCGACATGGCCAAAAATAAACAAATAAATAAATTTATTAAAAAAAAAAAAATCCGGGGCCTAGAACGGACATTGTTGTCCATTAGATTTTTTCCCTGGTGGGAAAGGAGGAGAAAGGGGTCTCAGTAGTCAATTGTTCAGTACACACACACACACACACATGTACACACTCATATGTATGTACACACCCACACATATGCGTGTACACACATACACATGTACACACATATGCATGTACATACACATGCATGTAAACACACACCCACCACACACAGATAACACACATACACACACCACACACCTGCACAGATGTGCACACAGATATGTATACACAGGCACATATACATACACATGCGTATGGACCATGTACACACATGTGTATACACGTGTACACATATTCATACCTACATACACTCCCCACATGCACACATACATTTTTATACACATACACATATGTTTACATAGATGTGAACAAATACAGACACACAGGCTTCCTGAGAAGCTCACATCACTGTCTGTGGCTGGAAACAGAACCAGCAATGATCTTGCTCCAGGTTGGGCCTGTCATACAAGTTAAAAGAAAGTGAATCCGCTATCACCTCAGAAAAAGGTAAATACTGGGCTTCCCTGGTGGCGCAGTGGTTGGGGGTCCGCCTGCCGATGCGGGGGACACGGGTCCGTGCCCCGGTCTGGGAGAATCCCATGTGCCGCGGAGCGGCTGGGCCCGTGAGCCATGGCCTCTGGGCCTGCACGTCCGGAGCCTGTTGCTCCGCGACGGGAGAGGCCACAACGGTGGGAGGCCCTTGTACCACAAAAAGAAAAAAAGAAAGCGAATCCACTACCACCTCAAAAAAAGGTAAATACTGTGTGACCTGTCGTAAGAGCATAAGGGGGCCATGCCAGTTGACACCTCGCATAGGATGAAAGATACAGATATTATGGATCTTTTGTAATAAATACAAATAGTACTCTGATGTATAAGTACGTCTCCTTGTGTTCAATCTGTCAAACTCTGGCCCCAGAACTGCAGAAATATCTGGATGTTTGTAAACATAAATAAGTGCTTTTTTTTTTTCCTCATAGAGAGTTTGCCACCCCCTAGGCACATGGGAGTAGACTAATGGAGCAGTTTAGGATACAGGTCCCAGAGTGAGAAAGATCTGGATTTGTGCCCATTGAACTAGCCGGGTAAAACTGGGCAAGTTACTTAATCTCTCTGAGCCTCAGCCTCCCCAACTGTAATATGATAATATTACAGAGGGTTCTTGTGAAGAAAAAGTGAGATCACACAGATAACGGGCCTCAAAGAGTGTCTGGCACTCTATCGAACTGACAGCTAAATTCAGTATTGATTGTAATTTTGTGTAGTTGCCCTTAGACTAAAAGAGATGAAAACAAACAACAACGAAAACCAAACAAACAGAGACGAAAGCAAAATCCTAAAAGAATTCGCCTTCTCAGTAATCTAGGCTTGTGAATTCTTAAGGCTTGTTAATCCTTAGAAATCAATGATATATGAACAACTCTCTGAGCCTCAGTTTCCTCACCAGTAGAATGGGATAATAATTGTATTTACTTTATTGGATTGTAATGTATTAAATGAACTGATTGTACAGTAAATACTATATAAGCTTGTAAAAATAATAAACTCACAGTTGGTGCAAAGCATTTAGTGAAATAAGCTACTTGGCAGTCTGTGTAGAGAGCGACAGGATAATGATAAGCTCAATCTAAACCATTTTCTTGAGGAGGACACGGCCTGGGCAGGCTGGAGAGTCAGGATGAGGTGAGGTAACATGAGGAAGGCAGATTACTAGAGAGCCTTCCACCTCGTGTGTCACTTTCTAATTTTAGAAAGCTGCTAGCTCCATCCCAAAAAACAACTTGTTGTGGAGCATGGGGGAGGGAAGTGAAATGATTCATCATTTTAATAAATGCAAGCATTTAATCAACAGTTATTTGACAAAACTCTACTGTTGTTTTTTCAAAAGAGGTTGGTTTATCAATATGGCCTCCTGGTCTATCCAAACATCAGTTCCAAATAGAAATATCTTTGACCTACCGCTACCCATAGAGAAAGAGATCTTAAACACTGCAAATAAACTGAAACACTACTGAATTAGGAGAGATTTAAGAGTACTGAACCAGAGGTTTCAATGTCTGTACCAAAATATCATGGGGAAAGAAAGGAAAGGCTTTTGTAATACTTTCCAACTATATAAACTTTGTTTTATGTATTAAGCACCTAGTGTATGCACAGCCTATTGCATCAAGCTGTCCAGAGCTGGCAGACACAGAGAGATTAAAATAGATTCAAGGATCTCAGATATTCAAGCTAGATTATCCTGTGTACTGGCCTCTATGTTGTGGTAGGGCAAATAGCAATATTTGTTACTTAAATATACTTTGCTTGTATATGTGGAGAAAATGGGCAGGTTCACATCTAGGCAGAGACACTTAAAATCCTAACAGGTGCCTGAGCTAAGAAATCTTCTTTAAAGGCTATTTTGAAATTCAAAATTAAGTAACTTACCCCACAAATGGCCTCTGGAGATTTCCTCACATTTAGATTTAACGGAGTGTGACAGACACTTGTAAAAGTGTTGTTCTTGGGGTTATGGCTACAAAAAGTAGATATAAGCCAAAATTAGAACTGTACTTTATCCAAGATGACTGACTATTCTTAAAGGTGGAGTCATTTTTTAAATCAAAAATATAAAACCTAATAACTAAATTCAAGATTTTCCAGGCAATGCGTCTTAAAGAAAACAAAGGCTAATCAAATAAATTCAACCTATTTAACTTAAAGACCAAATTTAACTGGAAATGATCACTTAAAAACTTTCTGAAGGAATAGAAAAGGATTCTGAAATTATTTAAGAGAAAACGTTTTAAAGCTTCATGCATATTCATGGAAATTACACTGTTCTGCACAATATTTAATCATTTGACATGAGGTTGTAGTGAATAGATTTGATCTTTTACTTATAAGAAATCTGAAATTTTCAACTTTCTGTCCATTGCATAAAATCCCGTCTTAGGTCTCTGTAATGATTGTATGGAAGTTTGTATGGAAGTAAAAACTTTTGAGAAGGCATTTCTTGGATTTAACCCTGGAGTGTGTGATTTGAACCTCCGGTTGGCTGCTTGTTAAAAAAAAGATAAACACAACTCAAGAGGTGGTGGGAGGAGGCGTCAAACACTTACGCATGACAGTATGGCTTTTTCTGGTGACTCACAAAGTTATTAACCGATAGCATCATCTTGCAAATTTCACAGTGAAAACATGCTTTGTGCCATATCTAGAAATCAAACAGAAAAGATTTAGCAAAATTACCTTTTTTTTTCAGACTCAGGATTCTTAATATATTTCAGGGTAAAAAAAATGAGCTTTAGTGATAAAATGGTGATAAAACACACACACACGGCTACGATACATAAATGAATAAAAAAAATTTGAGGCAATACAGGAGATGTAGCTAGAAATGGGTAGAAGTGAAGAAAGGTGGGGAAAGCATCTTATTTTGGTGGTTTAAAAAAACCCACATGTGAGAAGATAAAGCTATATGTGAGAAGATAAATTTCTCATGTCTGTTATGATTCCCAAAGGCCAAGAAAAGTCTACTGACCTGGTCTAGACAGCTGATCTTCTCAGCAGGGTATACTCTGTACCCACACCTGGAGCAAGCCTGCACATTCATCTTGAAGTCCGAAGAGAGAAGACAAAGATAGGTAACAAGTAAGAAATCCAAGGAGAAGCCCCAGTCTAGTTGTTCAAGTCTCCCAAATCCCGACCCCTAGTAAATTTCTGTGGGCACCCTGACCGTTCAGAATCCAACTTCCACTTTCCTCCGCTGACCTTCTAGTTTGAAGTCAGCAGCTGGATGGTTTTTAAAGCTGCCACTTACTCAAAGGGCTATTTTGGCAACTCGCTCAGCACGCATGCGTCTGGGAAATGAGGTGGAGGGACTCCTAGCTGACATGCTTCCCTAAATAGAAAAGTGAACTCACAAGAGCATCAGGTTTACGTGGATGACCAAATCCTTGTGTAGGATCAGGCAGCATGTAGCAGTTTAACACTAGCTGTGATCATAACCCAAGAAAAGAACTCGAAGGCATACACCACACCCTTATCCAACGACCAAATGAGAAAGCTTGCTCTGTGAGGCCTGTGAGTAAAGCAGAAAGTCCAGCTCCCCCCGCAAAAGAAAATAAAACAGGACTGACTCACTCCACAGGAGGGTAAATACCATATCTGAAATTTAGCCTTGTCTATTAAAAATGTTTAATATTACTCAGCCATAAAAAAGAAATAATGCCATTTGCAGCAACATGGATGGACCTAGAGATGATCATACTAAGTGAAATAAGACAAAGAAAAAGATAAATACCATATGATATCACTTATATGTGGAATCTAAAATACGACACAAATGAACATATCTATGAAACAAAAAAAGACTCAGACATAGAGAACAGACTTGTGGTTGCCAAGGGGAAGCGGGGCAGGAGTGGAAAAGACTGGAAGTTGGGGATTCGCAGAGGCAAACTTTTATATATAGGATGGATAAACAAGGTCCTACTGTATAGCACAGGGAACTATATTCAATATCCTGGACAAACCATAAAGGAAAAGAATATGAAAAATATATATGTATATATATGTGTAACTGAGTCACTTTGCTGTACAGCAGAAATTAACATAACATTGTAAATCAACTACAATTCAATAAAACTTAAAAAAATAAAGATGTTTATAAGAGAAGGACGGCAAACTTGTTAAGATATCAATTCATGTGTAGCTTCTGCAAGAATGCAAAACTAAGAACAGATGAGAACTCTTTGAGTGCCGGCTTCTGTATGTTATCCTGGACCTTTCCAAGAAGTCCTTGCCTCCCAGGCTTGAAAGGGAGCAGCTTGAAGACAAGCTCTCTTCTTGGCTTTGTGAAGCCCCTCATTGCCTTCAGGGGTCTACCTAAATGTCACTTAAAACAGACCTTCCAGAAACAGCTTACAAAAGATGGCACCACACCTGTCCCCACCCCTCAGCTCACTGCCTTCTATGACCCTCCCCCTGCTTTATGCTCTTCACAGCAGTTACCACCACCTGACCCCTTAAATCTTACTATATCTACTTTTTTTTTTTTTTTTTGCGGTACGCGGGCCTCTCACTGCTGTGGCCTCTCCCGTTGCGGAGCACAGGCTCCGGACGCACAGGCTCAGCGGCCATGGCTCACGGGCCCAGCCGCTCCGTGGCATGTGGGATCTTCCCAGACCGGGGCACGAACCCACGTCCCCTGCATCGGCAGGCGGACTCTCAACCACTGTGCCACCAGGGAAGCCCACTATATCTACTTTTAAAAATTATCCACCTCCTCCATCAAAACATGAGTTCCATCAAAATAGGAGCCTTGGTCCTTATTGTCCTTTCTGTATCCCCAGTGCCTAGAACAAGGTCTGATATGGAAAAGGGGCTCAACAAGTATTTATCAAATCAAAGAAATCAACTTAATACTCACACCAAAATACCTACAGGGGACAGAGGTGAAGCCATAGGTCACATGTCCCATCTGAACCACTCCGTGCCAGCAATCTGTCATGAGGCAATCAGTACCCGGCATTGCCAAATATTATGATTTTTCCAGAAAAGCCAGATATCTGCATCTGCACCCGAAATTCTCTCTTTTGTAAAACACTGGGAATAAAACAATAAAACAGAAACATGGGCAGTACTTAGACGGCAGGCTACCAATTAGTGATCTGTGGCCTAAAGAAAAGGCTCTGAGGAAACTGCTGGAGGGACCCCAGGTAGGGCAGAGAGAAATCAGTGGTGCTTTTGTGTTGTGTTGGGAGAACCAGGGGGAGGAGGCCACAGAGCGAGTGAAGAAGAGCAGCGTTGCCATGACACTGAGAGGGTGCAGTGTGAATTCCCCCACAGATGGAGAGTGGGCATAGCGCTGCCTTCTCAGCAGGGGAAGAAGGCTCTACGTAGGGGCTCTAGACCCAGGAAGACTCCCAGGCTGAAATGTGATACAAGGCAGTCTGAACAAAGGGGAAGAGCAAAGGCAAAGAACTAAGACCTATAGGTTCCCCACACGTTTTGCTCCGTGTGGGATTTCTCCAGCCTTACCTGGACCTGGGCTGGAAGCCCCAGTAATCACAGAGACAGAACTCTGCCCCCATCCAGAGGGATGAGGAATCGCAGCCAGATTTCCTTTAAAGAAAAAAACTACCTAACACTCCTCTAAGGTTGTGATCGCATCGCTGCTACAAGTTCTCGGTCACCCTTGTGAAAACAAGGATGGCCCAAATGAAAGATGTTAAATTTGACTCCTACCATCACTTCTGCTTTTAAAAGGCACTTATTATGTATCAGAAATAGTGAGGAAAAACAACCCCATAGAACTGGAAATGGGACAGTTTAAGGACCTAAAATGAACCCTTGTTGCTGGCAAGAGACACACAGCCCTCGTCTGCTTGACAGACCTTGTGGATGGTCTTCCCTGTGCCCAGCTGACCCCTCTCACATCCAGTAGAGCCCCTCCCCCTTGTCACAGTGATTACATGAGGTCCTCCAAGCCTCAGCCAATGAGCACACATGCTCTTCTGCCCCCCGGCATCGGTTCAGCCAATGTGTGTTAGCCTGGGTTACCCAAAAAACAGAACCTGGGGCAAAGGCTTATGTGCAAGGACTTTATTCAGAAGTATGGTCCCAGGGAGCAGAAGTAAGAAGGCAGGAAACGGAGGGGGGGAGAGTCAACACGAGGGTCCCTTCCCAAAGAAGCCACCGGACGCTGGACCTCTTGGTCTCTTTTTCTAGGGTGAAGAGGAAGACTCGTGCTCTACTCATGTGAGTTTGGAAAGGAAGCAGAAAACAATGATATGGGCCAAGGCTGGAGAAACACAGGAAATACAATTAGAAGAGAAAATCATTTGGGTCTAAAGGGTCAGTACAATTATTATAGAGGGAAAGTTCAAAATTGTTTCTTCCCTTTCACATATCTATGATTTTATTTGCTGGTACAGTGATAATCCAGCCTCGGAGCAAATACATTGGGAGTTCCCATGCCAGTCTACACTACAGAACTGAAAAAAGAAAGTTTTCCTTCAAACCGTCTTTCTACCTGAGCCAGCAATGAAATCCTGTGTGCAACACATTTTAACAATTGCATGATATAATTTATGGTAGAACCTTCTTGTGGATGAAAAATTCATTATTTTTCTAGGCAACCTGATCCTGGTTCTGCCACTAGAAAGCTTGTGATGTTGGCAACCTCTCTGTGCCTCAGATTCTTTATCTATAATATGAGCAGAGGGATTAGTTGTTAAGGCTCCTCCACATCTAACACTGTTGCATCATATTTCAGGAATAACTTGCAAAAACAATTTTATAAATCAGATAAATTAAAGAGTAATGTATTTGCCTTACTAATAGGATTTTTCATTTATCCCATGATTCACAATTGAATTCCTTCAAAAAGTAAATTATCTTTGTGTCTAAAATAATTTAGTTTGCCTGATATTTTGCAAATATGGGTATTTTTTTAAGCGTAAGTTTATTATTTTTAAAATTTATCTACGGCTGTATTGAGTCTTTGTTGAGGTACGTGGGCTTCTCATTGCAGTGGCTTCTCTTGTTGCAGAGCACAGGCTCTAGGCGTACAGGCTTCAGTAGGGCTTAGTTGCTCCGTGGCATGTGGGATCTTCCTGGACCAGGGCTCGAACCCCTGTCCCCTGCATTGGTAGGCAGATCCTTAACCACTGCACTACCAGGGAAGTCCCACAAATATGGGTATTAAAGAGAGTAGTGCAGCCTGTCTTAGTCTGTTTTGGCTGCTGTGACAAAATACCACAGACTGAGTAGCTTATAAACAACAGAAATCTATTCTTCACGGTTCTGGAGGCTAGAAGGCCAAGATCAGGGTGCCAGCATGCCTGGGCTCTAGTCAAAGCCCTCTTTGGGTTGCAGACTGCAATTTCTCTCTGTGGTGGAAAAGGCCAGGGAGCTCAGTCTGGCCTCCTTTACAAAGGCACTAATCCCATTCACCAGGGCTCCACCCTCAAGATTTAAGCACCTCCCAAAGGCCCTACCTCCTAATGCCATCACTTTAGGGATTAAGTTTCAACATAGGAATTGGGGGGTGGGAGTGGCACAAAAGGTCAGCCTATAGGGCAGCCATAGTGGAAATTGTGTAACTGCTTGTTTAAAATATTCAGGAATTCAGTATTCTAGCAGAAGTTAATAAATTATAATTACTCCCTTACCCTTGCCTGGGACCAGTCTTTCTTAAACGAAGAAAGTGTCCTTACCTGGTGAGATTTTACGGACAATATTGAAGTCTCAGCCCCAGAGGAGAGCAAATAAAAGACAAGATGTGGTTCTTGCCCGATGTCACACCACGAAGGTTCACTCCTTTCACTCGAGGAGTTGACAGTTTCACAGCCAACATCTCTGGTGTGAATAAAACTGTAATTTCTCCTCAGCTATTTACACCTCAGTGCGACTGTGTTCATTACCTGGTCCCCTGAGGAGTCTCGGAGAGCAAGGCCTTGGAGGCCTCAGTTGGAGGCCAAAGGTTGAAAAAGGACAAATGTGGGAGGGTGCGTGGGTGTTGCGGATGTGGGAGACGCCGGGGTGAAGTGGTGCTGGGGGGACTACACTGACTCTCCCACATTAGACCAAGTCACGGCCACGTACCCAGTGGCTGACACATGGAGGCACTCAATAAATAGTCCATGAATGATTCTGGCGCTACATCCAGGCCAGCAGGCCGTGTTAGGCACTGGGGACGCGCTCTGCAGAAAACGGAGTTAGCGTCCTGCTGCCCAAGGCTGAGAAAGGCACGCCAGGGACTCGAAGCAAGTTCTGCGAGGCGGGAGACCACGGCGGCTCCCAGCGCGGGCCCCTGGGCGACGGTAGCTCTTGCAGATGTGGGCGCCCAGTCCCCCGAGGGGCGCAACCCGCGCAAACTGGGGTCAGGGTCTGGCGGGGGAGGCGCCTTCGAGCCTTGGGAACTGGGTCCTGGAGCTGGTGTGGAGGCCGAAGGCCAGGTGTAGACGCGGGCAGCAGCGGGAGGGCAGGAGCTGGGGGCTCCGACGAGCGCCCCATCGTCCAGAGCCGCGAAGCCGGCTGGGCGCGCTCTTCAGTTCGCCTGGATGGGGAGGCCGCGTGCGGCGGGTTCGCGGAGCGCGCTTTCCGGGTCACTCGGAGAGCGGTCTTAGACCTCTGCAAACTTTGCCCAGCACGGTCTCTGGTGCCCGCGGCCAGCTTTGCTGAGGGCGCCCTCCGGCGATGGCGCGCGCGACAGTTGGCCGGCTGGGCTGGGCGCGCTCTCCCCGAAGGGGCGCGCGGTGGCCTGGTGGTCCTGCGCGCGGCCAACTTTACGGAGCCCGGGGTCCCGAGCCGGGGGCGGTGTCCGCAGCCCCGCCTGCCCGGTCCGTTTCCAGCCCCGGGCGACTCCTCCCCTGGCCGCGTAGGGGCTTTTACTTTCGCTTTCGTTCGAGCGGCCGCAGACTCTCGGCTGAGAGACGGAGACGGCAGCCAGCTCTGGCCTCCCGATCGCCGGGGGAACGGTAACTTCCGCCTCTTCCGCCCGCCGCCGCCCTCCTGCCCGGCCTTCCCCCGCCTCCTTCCTCCCTTCCCACCGAGCACGGTCGGTGGGGGCCCGGTCCCTTCGGGCTAAGCTGCCCCGACGGCCGGCGCCCAACTTAGGGGAAGAAGGCTCTCCGCCACCCCCAGCATTGCCTGCTTCGTTCAGCTTGTCCTCCCTTCCCTTCTGGTCCCCGGGCTTGGGACACCCGGTACTATTCGGGATTTGGAAAAGAAGGAGGGGTGGATTTAGGAGGGCGGGAGGGGTTCGTTCTCTCGCCTGGCTAACTGCGGGGGCTCCCGTGTTGACAGCCCAGGGTTCCAGTCCCAGCGTCCTTGCCCGTCAGCTGTGGGGCCTTGGCCCTCTCTGTGCTTGTCTGTGAAATGGGGATAGTGGTGGGCCCGGGCTGACGGTTGCCGCGACGATGGAATGAGGTGATTGTGGTGCATGGCAGTGCATCTGTCGGGGCTTAGCAGGCTACCCGTAAGCCGCTGTCATCTTTGTTCAGGTACCCTTGTGCACGGCTCTTGAAGATTCCTTCAGGAAGCGGAAGAAGGCAGGACTCAGGCTGCCGCCTTTCACCGTTGTATTCAACTTCGCTTTTTGGGGAGAAGTAAAATTATATGTGGGTGATTCTGAGTCATTCGCAGCCTTTTCCCTTGAACTCCTGGGCTGGCCAAGGACGTGGCCCTAACCTTAGTTTACTTACAGGCCATTTCCTCCTTTAGGGTCTATGGCCTGACCTTCATCCCAGGTAGCCAGTCACTGCCTAGGTTCATAATCCATTTCTGCTTCCTCTTAGCTCTGTGGCTTTGGGCAGGTTACATAACCTCTCTGAGAAAACTGAAGTTTCTTCTGCAAATACAGCCTCTTAGCAGTGCTGTGAGCATCAGGTGGAGTACTTCATTGCCCAGCAGAGCCCCCTCCCCCTCCAGGTGCTGGAGGTGAGCGGTGGAGGTCCCCTGGGCTGCTTCTCTTCGAGCCTTTTAGGAAGATTGTCTTCGTTGGGGCAAGAGTGAGGCACAAGTTGTATTATGTCACTTTTCAGGGGAAGCAGCTGCAATGAAGCTGGGAACTGATTTCCTACCAGATCTGTACCAGTCGCCGATTAAGCATGTATAGAAATAATCACTAGAGGAACTTTTTTTTCAGTCTCCACAAAAGCTGTTTAAAATATTAATGTGATTTAAAAATAACAGTGAGGGTTGACAGTTGAATGTTGTCTTAGTGTTGAGTTCTGTGGACAGTGGTGATAACAGGGAATACTTAGTGAACATTTAGACACCATGCTTAGCATTTTACATGCACTGTTCCACGCATCCTCATAGCCATGTGTGACTTAGGCATCACCATTCTCCCATTTTACAGATGACGAAACTCAGGCTTGGAGAGGTTGAGTGCTTTGTTCAAGGTCCCATGGCTAATAGGTGGAGGCACTGATTTAAACCCCTGGTCTGTGGTTCACCATAACTGGGTTCTCAGCCTCCCTCCTAGGTCCCTTTGGTTCTGTGGTCTGTCCCATATCAACAATTTATTCGGGGCCCTGAAGGATTAAAAAATTTTTAAGTACATTTCAGTTGTGACATTTATAAAGAAATTTTGAGTGCCTGCCATGTACCTGGCACTTTTCTATAACTGGAACTATAAAAGGATGACTAAGATAATCTACAAATAAGAGTCCCAGTGGATAATAGTAGTAATAATAATAATTAGTAGAGTGCTTACAGAGCGTGCCTGACACGGTTACTGCTTCATGTGTATTATATATTCATTTATTTAAAGAGAAGATAGATGTTTTTAACAATTGAAACAATTGAATAAGCAATATTCCCTTGAATGGCTGACTGCTCTTTGCATCCTGAGCGTTACAGAGGGGACGAATGCAAGAAAATAACGCCAGGCATGCCCTCTCCAAGTATAGCAGACTGAGATAGGCCTGCATTGTCTTGGGCTGTGAAGATAAGCAGAAATAAAAGGTCAACACCAAGTCTTGGCTTGACTGATATGATGTGACCGAGATCAGGCTCCCCACTCGGTCACCACCCTCGTTCTGGGTGAACTTGATTTCACCCAGGAATTAAGCCCAGTCTCATAGGAATAAGAAAGTCACTGAATGTTTAGCCTTACAGATTTAAGAGTAAAGCCCTAGCACTGCCTCGATCTAGACGCACACTCTGGCAACTTGTTAGAAGGGACTCTTGCTGCCCTCCTGGACGGTAAACAGCACCAACCCAGAAAGATGCTGTAGGTTTCACACAGAAGACCCTTCTGGCCTAGTGTTTGCAGAGAAAGTTCTGGAGATCCTCCTACCACTGAGCCATAGAAATCAGCCTGCCGCTAAGTCCAAAGCTCCCTCCAAAAATCTGGGGGGGACACGGGATTCAAACTGAGCCTCTCCGTCAATGAAGCATGTCAGGTGTTTAACGGGCATGCAGTTCCCTGTGCCTCCCTCAGTTCCACCCTCACTGCTTCTGCTTCTCAGACCTCAGGTCAAACATTTCCTCCCCTGAGAACCCTCCCTAATTCCTCTGGGGCTAGGTCAGGTCCCCTACTGTGGCCACAAGTTGTTCATCCTCATGGCACTGATCACGGTTGTCCGTCAACATTTGTGCTGTTTATCAGTGCCTGTCTCTCAACAAGGCAGGACCAGGTCAGGTGTATCCCCGGCTCCTAGCACACAGCCGGTGCCTTGGACTTCCAGGAAATTATATCTATATATAATGGTCACATTGTTATATCATCATACTTCCTAGATTCAGTCTTTAAGATTAGCCTTAGCAAAAGACTCAAGGCTTCAACACCACATGTCGAATTTAGTGTCTTTTTCTGGTGGATTTTGTATAACATTAACTTGCTAATTTTGAAAATACGTCCGTGCTTTGCTAATAACAATCCACATTGAAAAGTAACTAAGTCTGTATAAAGGAAATGAAATAAAAATGACTGTTTTCTGCATGCCCGGACTTACACTCATCTCCTCTGGGGATGGCTTATCTCTGTGTTCAAGAAACATTTTGGGTCCTAATCAGAAAAATCTTACTGCCTCACAACTGGAAACAGGTTGGTGGCTATGATGGGGGGTTCACGATGTGTTGAGGAACAAGATAGCCATCGGACTTCTCGTTGTCTTTGTAAAGATCCGGCTACAGGATTCGCCCTTCCTCTCACTTCTCCCCTCACTGCCCAGCTCACCCCTAAACAAGCTGCAAGGTGACGTGATAATGCCTCTCGGGGCTCAAGGACACAAGGTTGGCGTTTTGCCATCTTGGATACCTCCCCCCCAGTTGGATTCCTTCTGCCCACCTCCAAAAGTCATTGCTTGTGCTCTGGGGCACGGGGGTTCTGTGAGATAGATGCCATCTTGTTTTCCAGCGGTGTGAAAACATCCCTGGGTGAGCCTGACAGGAACGCAGACCTGCAGCTGCCAACCTGGCCCACTGTGCGATTGCTCAGAGATTGAGATCGGCAGGAATTAGAGTCTGGAGAGGTTTCCCTTTGTTACTGAAGGCCAGTCCCTTTACGGGAAAGGACACAGGACTTGGTTTAGGAGAAACGACTCAAGGCTCTGCTTCTGACCAGCTGTGTCACTTAGCTAATTCTCTTCCCTCAGTGCATTTGTTTCTTCCAGCTTCCCACTCAATTAATATTTATCTAGCAAATACTTTTTTTTAAAATAAATTTATTTATTTTTACTTTTGGCTGTGTTGGGTCTTCGTTGCTGCGCGCGGGCTTTTCTCTAGTTGCGGCGAGTGGGAGCTGCTCTTCCTTGCGGTGCGCGGGCTCCTCATTGCAGTGACTTCTCTTGCTGCAGAGCACGGGCTCTAGGCGCACGGGCTTCAGTAGGGCTTAGTTGCTCCGCGGCATGTGGGATCTTCCCGGACCAGGGCTCGAACCCCTGTCCCCTGCATTGGCAGGCAGATTCTTAACCCCTGCGCCACCAGGGAAGCCGGATCTAGCAAATACTTTTTGTGTGCCAGGGGCCTCTGCCATGATGAACTTACATTGTCGTGTTTGAACCAAGCAGTAAGTAGAGTGCAAGTAAACAAGGTCAATAGAAGGGCTGTAGAGGGACTGGGGGAAGGGAGGGAGTTGGTGAGGTAGGTGTAATCCAGGAGGACCTCCTGCAAAGGTGCCATTAAACTGAATTCTGAAGATTGAGAACTAGCCATCTGGGCAAAGATGGCCTGTCCAGCAAACATTTGGGTGGTGACTCCCAGAAAGGGAGAACCAGAAGCCCTGATGGACCCTGAAATGAGCATGGTGAGCCCAAGGATGCTAGGAGGCTGGGAGGCTGAATGGTGTGGTGGTGAGGAGTGGGTTCTCAGTGCCTGTTTGCCGGCTTCTGATCCAAGTCTAGTTTACTAGTTACTTAGCCTGGGACTAGTTACTAACCTTTTCTAACTGCAGCTTTCTCATCTGTCAAAAGACAGTGATCATAGGGCTGATCTAACAGCATTTGGGGGAGTGTTAAATAAGATAATGCTTATGAAACAATTAGCACAGCAAATAATAAGTGTGAGTTTCTATTCTTATTATTGCTATTTTTACTACTTAAAGTAAGGGAAGTAGAAGGTGAGTAGGGGATCCTACTGGCTGGTAGTTATCCTAGATCAGGGCTTGGCAAACCTTTTTTGTAAAAGGCCAGGTAGTAAATATTTGGGGCTTTTTAGGCCACATGATCTCTGTCACAATTACTCGACTCTGGTTGTGGTGGGAAAGTAGCCACAGACAGCATGTAAATGAATGGGCGTGGCTATGTTCCAACTTTATTTACAAAAACAGGTGGTGAATACTTAAAGTGAAATTTTTAGCACTGAACACCTGTATGTAGGAAAGAAGTAAGATCACAAATCAGTAAATTCAGCTTCAACCTTATAAAATTAGAAAAAGGAAGAACAAGTAAAACTCAAAGAAAAACCAAACAAACAATAAAACAGGTGGTGGGCCATAGTTTGTCATCGACTCCAGTACTAGATAATGAAGACCCTAAGATCCAATGAGTTCAGTTTAAGATTTGAACTTTTAGATCGTGGGGATCTCGTGAAAATTCTTGAGCAGGAAAATAATTTGATGGAAATCTACTCTGGTAGAACCATGTAAAACCATCTGAAGCAGAAAGAGAACTTTATACTCCAGGTCGTTGCTGTTTTTTAACCGGGTTTGAGTGATGTCGGGCAAAGGATGAGCATCTTATAACCTGTCCAGAATTTAGGGGGAGTTTCTTGTTGTTACAGACTTTGACGAACCTTCCACAGTTTTCTCATAAGCAGTGAACATTTAACAAAATCCTGAATGCTGGATCAGAAGCTCCCAGAGGGGCAGGGACTTTGCTTTCTTTGCCACTGTGTATCCAGTCTCTGGAATGAGGCCTAAAATGGAGCTGGCACTGGAGCATTTGAATGAGTTGTTGGTGCAGCAGCCCTGGAGCCCAAATATGCAGTACTGGTCATCTCCAGGCTTAATTAAAAGCTATGTCGCTGAATGAGTGTTATTTAAAAATATCATGAGGCCAGCGATGCCACTGGGTAGCAATTTTCTGGTTGGTTTTTTTCCTTCCAGATGGCGGACAGTCAAGACCATATTGAGGAGCAGGGGGCTGGGGACTCAGCAAACAATGACACAGTTGATGCGAAGCCAGACCGGTCCTCTTTTGTCCCATCACTCTTCAGGTAAGTTTCCTTCCTTGCTGAGTTAAAGAGGGACCCTGGGCCACTTCAGCCTACCACGCCTCTGCCCTCTCCACCCACCCACCCACGCAGAAGCGGACCTTCAGGGAAGGAGGTCTATGCTGTGCGTGGGAGATTTGCACAGAATCCTGCCAGCTGTGTGTGACAACACTGGGGTCCCCCTGTGCACTCCCCTGTCCCCAGGGCAAGCCCAGGTATGGGAGAGCCAGGCTCTGGGGGTCTCCTGCCTGGCTGCTGCGTGTCTGAGTGGCAGCTGCCCAGGAGTGAGGGGCTGTCACCGTCAGAGGTGATTTGCCACTAGCCTCCTTCGGGGCAGAGCATGGGCTGCTGCTGCCAGTGGGAACAGCCTTGGCTGAAAGGCAGAACTGAAGGCCATGGGATGGGAAGTTGTAGGGTGGCACTCTGCTGATTCCTACCTTTTCCTTTTTGGAGTTCACTTTTGCAGTTCTAAACTTTGCATTTAATCATAATAATAACAGCTTCATTTGCTAAGCTTCTGTATGCCAGCTCAGTGTTGCGTGAGTCCTCACAGTCAGTCCCAGGAGATGGTTCTACTCTTACCATCATTTAACAGGTAGCTAAACTGAGGCATTAAGAGGGTTAGTAGAGCTTCCCTGGTGGCGCAGTGGTTGAGGGTACGCCTGCCGATGCAGGGGACACGGGTTCGTGCCCCGGTCCAGGAAGATCCCACATGCCGCGGAGCGGCTGGGCCCGTGAGCCATGGCCACTGAGCCTGCGCGTCCGGAGCCTGTGCTCCGCAACGGGAGAGGCCACAACAGTGAGAGGCCCGCGTACCACAAAAAAAAAAAAAAAAAAAAGAGGGTTAGTAGCCTGCCTTTCTGGTGGCAGTTAATAAATGGCAGAGATGAACCCAAACGGTACCAGCGCCACTCCCTTAACAGCTCTGCCGTGCTTTCTATTTAGAAGTAGGGCTGCAGGGACGTGGGAGAAGCCCCTTCCCTCCCCTCCTTAACCTTGGTCATGTGAGTGGTATTCCCTGGCAAGAGGCGGGAGCGGTCTGTGCGTCACAGCATCAGACTTCTCCGTAGCGCCTACACCAACCCCCACAGCGGAGGGACAGCGAGGGGGATAGGGGGCGAGATTAGGGAGTGCTCCCAAGCAGTGTTCGGGGGGAGGGGGAGAGCTGGTGATGAGGGGCATCCTGGCTCCCTGCAGCATCCCGCAGAGATCCTTTGGTCATATCATCCCAGACGTGACTCGGAGAAATGGGGAGGCCTTGGCGTCCTGGGTCTGAATTCCATTGGCACTGGTTGCCATTGAGGGTCAAAGATATCTGATGAGGTGACCAGAAAATACAGCTCCAATTACTGAAAACTTTTCAAAGCCATGAGTTCCAGTGGTCCAGGCTAAACCACTCCCCAGTGCAAACCCTTTAGAGCAGTGGCCTTCAAATGTTTTTGCTCACATACCCACCAAATAATGTAAAACTACACACCCCCTCAGAAGAGTTGCAAAGGATGTAGTAATATTTCAGTTTTCCCATCTCTCCGAGTATTCAGGTTAAGCAGGTTGCCTCTAAGTGAAAGAGAAACGGGAATCATATAATAGCCATTTCATAAGTCTTAGTTAGATGATGTGGCAGTTTCTATGTCATCTAAGATTTCAGGGTGGGTGAGAAGTCTACCCTTCTCCTCTCTAGCGGGAGATGAACTGGGAACTGGGAACTGGGAACTGGGAAAGGGGAGGTGGTATCATATTCAGACAGAGCAGTTTTAGGAAAAATACAAATGGAAATTGAGGAACCGGCAATTCATTTACTTAGAATTGTCTTGTCTGCACCCCTTGGAAAATCCCTGAGTACCCTGGTTGGAGACCACTGCCTTAAAGACCCATCATTTTGCAAAAATAGGTGTGGTCTGTGATGTGGGGTTTTTTTTACCCCCTTAACTTCTTTAGAAAGGTAAATAAGCCTGGGTAATCTTCTGTATTCTGGTCCACTATACCTTTTTTTATAGTGTGGCTGGTATTGATGTCAAGCTACATATTATCAAAATAAACAGTGAATATTTAAATTAAATACGTGCAAAATATTTAAAAATTCCATTTTATGAACTGCTTATTTTAGTTGTATGAATTGCAAGACATGATTGTTGAATTATTAAATGTACTTGAACTACAATAAATGTCAATTTAATGTCTTATTCATCTAGGTTGTGAAATGTTAGTTGTTTATTTTCTTTGCCTTCTCTAGGCATCTGACTCGTACCCACGTGTTAGATGGTACACGGGCCGTCTACCAAATAGGCAATCGATGCAAATAAAATTCAATCAGGATTTGCGACATACCCGTAAAATTTAGATATTTCCTTCCTTTTTTTTTTTTTTTTTTTA